>NC_062561.1:103114909-103414909 GCF_022837055.1 Prionailurus viverrinus
AAGGCAAACTTTGTCATCGTTGTGATCAGAAAGAGACACTGTTTAGGGGCCCCTGGGTGGCTCAGTTGGTTAAGTGTCCGACTTGGGCTCAGGTCATGATCTCACGGTTCGTGGGTTCAAGTCCTCTGTCAGGCTCTGTGCTGACAGCTCAGAGCCTGGAGCCTGCTTCGGGTTCTGTGTCTCCCTCTCTTTCTGCCCCCCCCCCCACCCCCACTCACCCTGTCTATCTCTCTCAAAGATAAATAAACATTAAAAAAATTAAAAAAAAAATAAAAGAGATACTGTTTAAACATTCGAGTGAATGCTCAGAACAAAACATTCCACAAACTTTTCCCTCGGAAACATGAATTTGGATATTTAAATTAAGATCGTTCTCATTATTAAAAAAAAAAAAGTTAACTGCACAGTGGAGGCAAAAAGACACTGTTAAAAAAAAAAATGTAGTACTGTTCCAGAATAATCTGCACAGAAAGAGGTCCTATCCTATGTTTGTGAGGCACCACCGCTAGGAATAGAAAACAGGGATGGAGAGAGACAGAGAGAAAGGGTGTGAGAGAGAAAGCAGCAGCTGAGCAGTTGCTTTCAGATTTGGGGAAAGAATTCAAAATGAAAGCTCAAAGCGATGGACGAACTGGAAAAACTGCCACCATCATAATGGTCAACTGTTGGCCGAAAATTCTGTCCTTGAAGACAGAAGGAACTGGTCTATGTCAAGACCAGCAAGCCATTCTTCTAACAACTGGTCAACAAGTTCTGCAGCCATGGAATCAGGGCCAAGGTAATGGCAGCAGGAGATGAGGGAACTGAAGGCAGAAAAAAGCAGAGCGTTAACAAAGGTCAAGACGAACGTATGAATTTCAAACTATACACTATCAATGCCATAGACACCGCGAAATATCTAGAAAGATCTATACTGACCAAGGACAAATGGTTACTGGTTTTAGGTTGCCAGGAGGCAAAAGGGGGACTTCATTTCCTTTAGTCTTCTTTGTGGTGTAAAATAGTTATTAAAATAACCATTGAGTTATACATGATTTATGCAATGAAAAAAAATCACATAATAGAAATAAACATGTTTAAAGTATGAGAATAAAATATGTTTCTGATGATCTGCGTCTGGGTGGCTCAGTTGAGAGAGCGTCCAACTCTTGGTTTTGGCTCAGGTCATGATCTCGCGGTTTGGGGGTTTGAGCCCCGCATCAGGCTCTGTGCTGACAGCTCAGAGCCTGGAGCCTGCTTGGGATTCTCTCTCTCTCTGTCCCTCTCCTGCTTGCCCCCCGCCTCTCTCTCTCAAAAATAAATATATTTTTTTAAATGCTTCTGATGTAAACACAGGGAGTCTGGTTCAGAACTTTCCCTTCCAAGAAACTATACTGAACAACCAGGACTATGAAGAAAAGCATTTTGCGTAAAGCTTGGATACCAAGAACTACAAACTTATTATTGTTTAAAATAAAATGTTTTAATTTTTTTTTTTTTTTTTTTACCGTTTATGTATTTTTGAGACAGAGAGAGACAGAGCATGAACGGGGGAGGGTCAGAGAGAGAGGGAGACACAGAATCCGAAACAGGCTCCAGGCTCTGAGCTGTCAGCACAGAGCCCGACGCGGGGCTCGAACTCACGGACCGTGAGATCGTGACCTGAGCCGAAGTCGGCCGCTCAACCGACTGAGCCACCCAGGCGCCCCTAAAATAAAATGTTTTAATGTTTATTCATTTTTGAGAGAGAGTGAGACAGAGCGCGAGTGGGGGAGGAGCAGAGAGAGAGGGAGACACAGAATCCGAAACAGGCTCCAGGCTCTAAGCTGTCATCACAGAGCCCGACGCGGGGCTCGAACCCACGAACCGTGAGATCATGACCTGAGCCGAAGTCAGACACTTAACCGACTGAGCCACCCAGGCGCCCCCAAACTTATTGTCAACACTGCCTCAAAGAGCTGAAATGAAGCAGAGCCCCAACAGAAGCATTCGGGAAGCAGCACAGAGCCACCCAGGAAGGGGTGAAGGGAACCGGGGAGCCAAAGATTCCAACAAACATAAGCACAAATACGCTTAGCCTGAAAGGAATCCACTAAAAAGTGAAAGACCAAAGAGAATGTTGGCCCTGAGGTGGGTGAGTTTTAACAGAGCTAAGATCACACACCAGGAGGTTCAGAGAGGCACAGGAAGCCAGTGACTGCACAGCACAGAGACGCCACGTTGAAGCAAAACCTCTCTACGGGAGCAAAGGAAAGAATCTTGTTACAAAGCCTACAATTTCATCCTGCCCTCCCTCCCACCCTTAACAAAATATCCTATAAACAGAGGGTCCAGGAAAATCTAAGCCAATCAATCATGCAAAACATAATTAGCATGAGGCTGAAAAAAATTCAAGCATCCAATTGAGCAACAGATTAAAAGAAACAACACTCTGAAAAACATTGCCACGGGGTAGACAAAACCTGTAATCACAAATTCTACCATGATATTTAAGAATTAGTAAGAAAACAATGATATCCCTAAAGGAAGACTTCACCAATAAAAATAGAAGAACACAGAGCAGAGGAGACCAAACACCAAACAGTGACAAATATGTGCAACAGACTTGGGAAAGAAACATAAGAAAAAGAAATTTGGGAAATCACATTTTTTTTTAATGAAAGGAGCAAAGAGGAAAATAGACACTGCAGAAAACCCAAAAAGGAATCTTAAAGCTAGAAATGAAATAAGCTAAGAAAACGAGAGAGAAATAAAGGAAAACTGGGGGGCGCCTGGGTGGCTGAGTTGGTTGAGCGTCTGACTGTGGCTCAGGTCATGATCTCACGGATCATGAGTTCAAGCCCCGCATCCGGCTCTGTGCTGACAGCTCGGAGCCTGGAGCCTCCTTCGAAGTTGGTGTCTCTCTGGCTCTGTCTCTGCCCCTCCCCCGCTCATACTCTGTCTCTCTCAGAAATAAACAAACATTAAAAAAATTTAAAAAAAAACTTTTTAATTTTTTTTTTAACATTTATTTATTTTTGAGACAGAGAGAGACAGAGGATGAATGGGGGGAGGGCCAGAGAGAGAGGGAGACACAGACTCTGAAGCAGGCTCCAGGCTCCGAGCTGTCAGCACAGAGCCTGATGCGGGGCTCGAACTCACGGACCGTGAGATCGTGACCTGAGCGAAGTCGGACGCTCAACCGACTGAGCCACCCAGGCGCCCCCAAGAAAAACTTTTTAAAGAATTAGAAAGACAATAATTATAAAAGGTAAAATGTATCTAAAGGCTACACAGTAAAAGGGTATCCAAGATATACACACTTGGAATCTTCAAGAAGGAAAAATGACACAGAGCAAGTATTTTTAAATCCTCAGTAAGAAAACTTTCCTGAAATAAATGAAGACTTGTACCTACATACGCAAATGGCATATCATGTACCAGGGAAAATAAAACCTGAACAACCAACGCTGAGACATACTCTAATAAATCCATAGGGATTTGAAGACAAAAAATAATCCCCTGGATTAGGGAGGCAAAAAGACCCAATCAGGTACTATTCTTTTGAAATGCGGAAAATGTTTTTATATAACATGTTTGTAGAAAATAATGAAATAAAAATGGAGAAGAAAAGGCAAGAGGTAGAAACAAGGTGAGGACAGAAGAATGTTATTTAATATCGGCAAAACGAGGGGCAGGAGTGAGGACATAATTAACACTGCAAAAATGACAATCGACTTGAAGGAAGGAGTCTATTGATGGAGATAGAAGAACACTTAGGCTTGTTTTATCACTGAGGATCATATTTGAGGTTATTATATTGCATATACCACTGTATGAGGTATTTCTACCTTTCTGGAGTACAAAAGAGTTGCATAAAATATTTATACAAAAATACAAAATACAAACTTTCTCAAATGTCAAAAATAAATGTTAAAATCAGCAAAAAGAAAATGTAAAATAACATGACAGAGCAGAAACAAACAAATCTTTCACAGCCATACATAAAAATGGGCTAAACTGGGGCGCCTGGGTGGCGCAGTCGGTTAAGCGTCCGACTTCAGCCAGGTCACGATCTCGCGGTCTGTGAGTTCGAGCCCCGCGTCAGGCTCTGGACTGATGGCTCGGAGCCTGGAGCCTGTTTCCGATTCTGTGTCGACCTCTCTTTCTGCCCTGTTCATGCTCTGTCTCTGTCCCACAAATAAATAAAAAAACGTTGAAAAAAAGTTAAAAAAAAAATGGGCTAAACTTAACTATTAAGAGAACTGGGTTTTCAGGTTGGAATCTACAGAGAAATTCATCTCTGGTCGGCGTAAAAGAGAGACATCTAAAACAAATGATTCGGAAACCTTAAAATCGAAGGATAGGCAAAGATTTCTCCAGGCATACGCGAAATTATAAAAATGGAGGCTTGCCTCCATTGACATAGAAATATATATGAGTTTAGGAGACGGAAATAGAACATATTTGTTTTGCCTTAAGAGCTATCTTAAGCATGCTTACAGCTCCTGGCCTATCAGGTACTGCCTGCCGGTAGATGCTGAGCAGGAAAAAAAAGAAAAGGAAAGAAGTAAGACTGTTAAATCCTGGCATTAAGTAACCTTAACTCCTCACTAAACTCAATTCTTGCTATTCATCTAGGCCACTATATGTCCTCTGTCTCCAAGGGTTCCAAAGTGCCCTTTTCAAAATGGCAGCCATTATGCAGATGAGTCCACTGCTCGTGCCTCACAGCCCATCACAACTAGGTTTCTTAAAATGACGAAACTCTCTTATTTCAAAATGAGGTAAAACCTCTACTAAAAGAACTTTAGATAGACCTCTTCACAATTGGTATATTGTATTTTTAGCTCCAAAAGATTAAGCACCATAAGAGGGTAACTGAACCTATTCTTTATTATTATTATTTATTTTTTATATTTGAGAGAGAGACAGAGAGACAGAGAGCGCGTAGGGGAGAGGCAGAGAGACAGAGACAGAATCTGAAGCAGGCTCCAGGCTCCGAGCTGTCAGCACAGAACCTGACACGGGGCTCGAACTACGAACTGTGAGATCATGACCTGAGCCGAAGTCAGATGCCTAACCGACTGAGCCATCCAGGCACCCCTGAACCTATTCTTAATAAAGACATTTATTTGTTGGCGACCCCACTTGAGCACTGTCCTCATGAAGCATGGAAGCATGTAAGAGTATGCATATGATGTTATGCTAAAATACTATACACAAATAGCCAAGGACCAACTTCGCAAAATAAATTTAAAAGCAGTTAACGTCACTGTGAAAGATTCTAGAACTAGCTAATAAACATTCTCCCTTGATGTACTATATACACATATATATATATATTATTTGAATAGAGATGAATTAACTAGAGACAGTGAAGAGATAGCAAGAGAAATAGGGGTAAGATAGAAGCACAGACAGATTTCATGCTACGTGATTTGTGTCCACCATTTAAAAAAACCCAACATGGGGCGCCTGGGTGGCGCAGTCGGTTAAGCGTCCGACTTCAGCCAGGTCACGATCTCGCGGTCTGCGAGTTCGGGCCCCACGTCAGGCTCTGGGCTAATGGCTCGGAGCCTGGAGCCTGTTTCCGATTCTGTGTCTCCCTCTCTCTCTGCCCCTCCCCTGTTCATGCTCTGTCTCTCTCTGTCCCAAAAATAAATAAACGTTGAAAATAAATAAATAAATAAATAAACCCAACAGTTCACAATCCATTAAAGACAAAGCCCCTCCCTGCTCTAGGCTACTCCCCTGCGCCCCATTCATGGAAGGTAACCACCGTAAACAATCTGAGAACCTTGCTTTCCAGGTTGTTTCTCCAAACACAAATACACCGCACACACACACACATGTCCACGCACACACACACAAACCATACGTTGTGGCCACCATATCGTGTGAATAAACACTAATCCCTTCAAGGCAGCACACCAGGGCTCTCTACCTTCGCTAGATCACGCTGATGGACATTCTAGTAGTTTTGGGTTGTTTGAAATGATGCAGCGAACATTTTTGTACGGTGTCTTCGTGCAATTGAGAATGGTGGCAGGCTAAAGTCCTACAAAGGAAGTTATGTGTGCTCATATTTTTGACAAACAGCGCCAGGTTCTCCTCTCACATACATCTCACTGACAGTGTGGGCACGTTCAGCCACACCCTCAACTAACACTTAACCTTTGTGGGACTAACAGGTGAAAACAAAAAAAATTCTGGTGTCCTTTTCATTCACCATTTGACCATCTTTTTATGTTCCTGTCAGTCATTGTGTTCCTTATCTATGAGCGGGTTTGTTTATATCCTTCGGCTCTCTCTTCTATGAGGCTGCTGGCTCCATGCTTTTAAAAAATAATTTCAGTATCAAAATTGGCCCTTTGCCTGAGGCAAATGTTGCAACTATTTCTCCCGGTTTCTTGTCTGTTATTTGACTTTACTTATGATGTTATTCCCCAAATGCAACTCCAAATTCTTTAACGTAGTCAAATTACCCACGTTTTCCTTTGTGGCTTGAATCTGATGCAATCTATGTACAGAAACATCACTCCCACCCCAGAAATAAGAACAAATCACCTGTGTTTTCTTCTAGTGCTGTGATACTCCCGCTAAATGTTTGATCCTTCTAGAATTTATCTGGTTGTTAAGGAGTTCCGTTGGATTCCAGACTACTTCTCACATATGGCCAAGCAGTGTGTTAAGGTATATTTAAAATAATAACAGACAACATTTGCTGGCCAGGCAGTGTTTCACTAAAAGTAAAGATGAAATTACTTCTATGTTTTCATGCATTGATTTTAGTTCAGAAATATTAACAGTAGACTACAATCATTTTATAATATATATTTTATATTATATAAATATATATATTATATATATCGCTTCATAATATATATATTATATATATATATCATTTTATAATCTATATTTCTTTAAGAAACATCATTATCATAGGGTTATTAACTGGCCTAAGTTAAAAAAAAAGAAACACAATTTTCAATTTAAATAACATGGAATTATTCGTTCTGTGTTCTAGGAACATGAGAAAGGAAGGCATAACCCCCAAATTCTTTTGCAACAAGAGAGGCTCCTAAAAAAGTGAAATCAATTATGTTCCGCAAAGACACTTTTAAATTACTTCCAAGCGAGCTTAAATGGATTTTTTAGGGTTGTATATCCATTGAAATCGCTATACCCTTTAGCTTTCTGAACAAACAGTGCAAAACTTTGATCAAAGTAGTTATATAGGTTGCTTTTCTGCCCCAGCTAACCCAAATCACAGAAATGGGGTGATTAATGCAACCCTGTTTCATTTAAAATTCATTCGAGTGGAAAAAAATAGAGAAGGAATAATTCGAATAGGACATCTTGGGGAGGCAAGTTAAGCTTACTGCAAAGACTGAATGATCAATTAAAAATAGCAGCGCCTCTCCACCTTCAAGGTACTATTTTACCTCCCGCCTTGCACACTTCTCCCGTTTAACTTCCTCCCAGAACTGGCTGTATCTGTTCCCTAGGCTGACTCCTGTCCACTCTGTGCCCAGCCCCTCCCTTCACATCATGGGGTGACTGCCTCACCCTGCGTGTTCTTGTCCCCATGCCACCATAAGAGTGAACAGCTAAGAGGCAAACAAACCAAAATAATATCTATGCCTCATCACGCACAACCTACCTTCTCAGCCCACTGTATACTACGCAGGCCTCCACAAAGAATCTGCTGGAGCCTGCTTCTAGAATCGTTCCTTCCTCCTGCCTTTCCTAAAATTTCCCAGGCATGTGATGAAATTTTAGCCTCATCTAAACACACAGCTCCCTCGCCCCCTCCAGGGTAAAAATGAAGCCCTTACGACGGCTCCCAAGACGCTAATAATAGGCGAACCCTCTGTGTCCATCAGACCTCGTGAGACGCGCATTTGCCACAGTGAGAGTACGAAGTTCTACTAGAGAAGACAAGAAAACAAAGGTGATGGATGCAAATCATTAGATGTGTTAAGCATAGATAATTAAATTACTTACCGAGGAGATAGGTTAAGACAGATAAATCAAATAGAGCATATACGTGCGAACCTAGATGGAAAGGCAATGGAAGAACCAAGTAAATACTAAATATTCATGATCACTAAATATATACGAGACACACAAAGCACTGAATATTCATTATATCCTAAATATAGCTGAGGACAAGAAGCACTCAACATCCACGAGGCCTTACTTCGGCCGCTCATTGATGACACTCACGCAAAGCCCGCCTGCCCTGTGTCCCAGACATGCAGATAAAGGCCGGAGCTGCTAATCACACGGATGCTACAGTGCCTGGCCAGGCTCTCCGACAAGCCTGTGCTGACTCCAGACATCCTCCAGCTTCCTCACTGTCACGTCTAGTCCTCCTAACCACAGGGTCACGGCGAAGGCTACGCCCCACACAAACAAAAGCATATGCACAACACAGAACTCAGGGGGCGCCTGGGTGGCTCAGTCGGTGAAGCGCCTGACCCTGGATCTCGGCTCAGGTCAGGATCTCACCAGTTCGTGGGATCGAGCCCCGCGTTGAACTCGACGCCGACTGTGGAGCCTGCTTGGGATTCTCCGTCTCTCTCTCTCTCTCTTTCTCTCTCTCTCTGCCCCTCCCCGGCTTGCACTCTCCCTCCCTCGCTCTCTCCCCCAAAATAAACAAACGTTATAAAAAGAAGTAACACAGAAAGAACTCAGGGTGTGGGGCCTTTCCGTTTGCCCGTGCCCCAGCCTACGTGTGTTAATTCACTCCATCTCTTTCCATGGGCTTCTAACCCTACGTTTCAGTTTACGATGCCTCAATAAATCGTGTGATTTGTGCATCTTCAGTCTGTGAACTTTCCGTCCCACGGCTATGGACAGCTTGCCCGGCTGGCTTGTCAACACCTACCTTATCTACCATTTGACTCCTCACCTGTGCTCCAGCAACACTGTTCTCACTCTCCCTTCTATATTCCAAACACGTGCTTACCTCAGGACCTTTGCACTGACTCTTCCCTTTGCCTGAAACACTAGTCTCCTGGACATCTCTATGTCCTACTCCTTCATTTCCTTCGGGTAGCTATGTCCTATATCTCCTATATAAAATTACACCGTTTTCCAACAGTAATTTTCAGACCCTGTCCTGTGTCAGCACAGACCCCACGGGTTAAGGATGATCTCTTTTTAATTTATTTGTATTTATTTGTTTTCCTTTTCTTGAGACAGAGCAAGAGAGAAAGCACAAGGGTGGGGAGGGGCAGAAGGAAAGGGAGACAGTGAGTCCCAAGCACAGAGCCTGCCTCGAGGCTCCATTCCATGACCTGAGATTAAGTCAGACACTTAACTCACTGAGCCACTCAGGCACCCCTGTTGAAGACTTTTTATCAAATTTCATTACACAGTCATCCTTTATTAAATCATTGGCCATTGATGACTGAACTCAATCTCCAGTCCTCTTTCTGAGAGTGCTAACCTTCATTTTTTAAAAAATTTGTAATGCTTAATTTATTTTTGAGAGAGAGAGAGACAGAGAGAGAGAGAAGGGAGGGACAGAGAGAGAGGGAGACACAGAATCCAAAGCAGCCTCCAGGCTCCGAGCTGGCAGCACAGAGCCCAATATGGGGCTCAAACCCAAGAACCTTGAGATCATGACCTGAGCTGAAGTCAGATGCTTAACCAACTGAGCCACCCAGGCGCCCCTGAAAGCTACAGCCTTCTAATCATGTGGTTGCCTCTTCTGCAACCAGCCCCCAAGGTGAGGCTGTGAGGCTATGGAGAAGCCCTCCAAGGGTCACCTCATTACCATACAACTGGGCATGGCCACAAAGGGCTCCTTATGAATAACAAAAGGCACCCCTATTACTCAGGCAATTCCAAAGGTTTTAGGAGCTTTGTGCCAGAAACCTGGACAAAGATCAAATGTATAAATATTAGATATATAATATATAATATACATATATCATATATAATATATATTATATATGATACATATATACACACACACATCTAACATATATGTATTTTATATATATTACATGTGTAATATATAATATATATTTATATATTATATGTAATATATAATATATATTACATGTGCAATATATAATATATAATATTTATATATTATATGTAATATATAATATATAATATATATGTAATATATATTATGTAATATATACATATATACATACTATATATTATGTAAGTTATATGTATATATACATATATATTATGTAATATATACATATATTATACATACATATATACATATATATGCAACATATACATATATGATATGTAATATAACATATGTAATATATATATATAATAATACATATATATTAGATGTGTGTGTGTATGTGTGTATATACATATACATAAAATAACACAAACATAGGAATTTCCTCTCCCACATATAGATATTCCCTGTCCTTTTGGCTCTCCTTTGCCTGTCTCTACATCATTTACTACCACCTGACCTATTATATACTTGTTTGCATATTTCTTGATGGTCACCTTTTCCCAGTAAAATGCTAAAGTCCATGAGGGCAGCGTTTCGTGTCTTTTCTTGATTGTTCTCTCTCCAGCATCCAGAACAGCCTTTAGTCTACAACAGGCACTCCATAAATATTTGTCGAATGAGGGACAGAGTGCCACGTCAGGATACAGGAGAGATGCCAATGACTCGCCTCCTTTCTTTGAGAATCTGCCTCACCGGCAGTTCTAGGAGGGACAGTCCTGACTTCTAGGATTCTCTCCCACCTCTCCCCCATCTGGCCAGCCACATGGGGTTACTGCAGGGGCAGAAGGCCAGTGCCCCTGTGCATCCGGGGTAGGAATTCGGAGGGGGAACGGAAAGGCTCAGTCAGTTAAGTGATGGTGGGAAACGGACCACAGTGCTCCCCAGGGCCAGCCCAAGCTGTATTCAATAACACGAGTAGGGAAGCCATGAGGAGGTACCGCCAGTCCGTCTGTCAACAGAAGCAGGGGTAAGAGATTCTGCGACACTCGAGAGAGATTGAGGCATTTTCTAGACACCATCACTGGGACCTGCCAACCCTTGGGCATTATGAGACTGACTCCTAAGCTTTCAATAGACCCTCTTTGTAACTCAGCTGGTTTGAATGGGCTTCTGTTCCTGTCCCTAAGTGCCCCTTGGATGCTGGGCTTGGGCGACACTGGGGCGGGGCTGGCCCAAAGGAGCTGGCTGAGCAGTGTGCCCATTCCCCCTCCCTGGCTCCCTCCACAGGCGGGTTCATTCAGAGCCTGGCTCGAGGGACACCAGGGGGCCACTCGTGGAAATCTGGACTTAAACCCGAGACACTAGGAATACCATAAGTTGAGTCAGGCCGGGCATCCAGAGGAGAGAGAGCCCTGAGCAGAGACAGAGCAAAGAGGCCAGGATGGGGAGAGGGGAGGGGAGAGGATGAAGGAGAGGGAAGGACAAAGGGGCTGTCAACGTGCCTGAAGACCTTGCAGGTCCCAGGGCCCGCCCCCTGCAAGCTTATGCATACTTCCTGCCCTCACTCCCAGAAGACACCTCTGCCCTACATTGAACCTGCCTATTGTGCTTAGGTTAGTTTGAATAGGTTTCTGTTATTTACAACTGAAAACTCTTTGACTAAGACATAGTCTTAGCAGCAAGTCTTAGCAGCAAGCATCCGACTTCAGCTCAGGTCATGATCCCACAGTTCGTGTGCCGGAGCCCCGCGTCGGGCTCTGTGCGGACAGCTCAGAGCCTGGAGCCTGCTTCGGATTCTGTGTCTCCCTCTCTCTCTGCCTCTCTCCGACTTGTGCTCTGTCTCTCTCTCTCAAAAAATAAACATTAAGAATTTTTTTTTTAATGAAAACGAAAAAAAAGGAGGAAGTACCCAGGTAAGCCTGCCAAACAGTCAGAAGACAGAGGCCCTCAGAGTTGCCTACATGGAACGTGGGGTGAGGTTGGAGACACTTGGCCTTCCCGGAGAATACTTCCTTCATATTAAATACCAGTCATCAGTTTCCACCACCAGATGATGAAAAGGAAGTCCCTGTTGGCTGACCCGGGGGACGCTACTTGGCCACCTGTAGGATCTTGGCCCACCCCACCCTCCAGTCGGTCATGGAAATGTTCCTGGGTTCCCTGAATTGTCACATGGGGTTTCCAGAAGCTTCACCGCCACAGCAGGAAGACTCTCAAGACAGAAACCTGTATAAGCTTGCTGCTAATAGGCACCGAGACTTCCCCCGGCTTTGTGGCATTTTTTGTCTCTGACTCTGCCCCTCACTGACTACCACAGAAGCCAGGCAAGGGGCACGAATGAGTCAGACATCGAAGTTTTCCACATCTGGGCATGTCAGCGGCCTGGGGACTGAGCTCACAGGGCCCGCGGTCAGCGGGGCTGCTGGGGACCTGTCCATGACTAATCCTGCTTCAGCCCCCAGACAGTCTGGTCACCAAGCTGTTGTCATAAAATACATCTTTTATTGTGTGTCTCTTATCACTGACGGGATGGTGGGGGGTTGGGGGGCAGCTGACATACAGGCACTTGGGGATTTCTGAAGCTGAGCACATCAGGCTTGAAGGTTTATGAGCTTTGGTCGCCGAGTCTCCAAAGCGAGGGCTCGTGTGCACATCCATCTTCCCAGTCAACAATAGGTCTGCAGGGCACTGCAGAGACATGCGGTTGATGCACAGGTAGGAGCGCGGTCCCCTCTGACTAGAAGGGCTGAGCGCACAAGGTCTGGGCACTGTGTCCCTAGGAACTACGTGGCCCTTTAGTGGGACCTCAAGAAATCCATCCTGAAAGGACTCTGGCTCCTGTCCCGTTCGCCCACTTTCAAAACTCCTTCTTTGGAAGGAACTGAATCCCACCCAAAGTATTGCCGGTCACTAGACCGGCATTAGCCCACCCCTCACCAACTCAGGGACCGCCACATGGAACCCCTGAGCTATCCACCCTCCGCGACAAGTGCACCTCTATACGTGGAACCGGCAACGACTGATAGAGGCCCAGGAAATTGGGGCCATTCGTCTCCCTTCCTACCAACTGCTGTGATCTCGGAGAGGAGAGAAGGGGGCAGAGGTCAAGAGAACGAAGCCCTCTCTGCATCCCTCTCCAAACCCCACCATCGAGGCTACCCAGGAGCAACCCGCCTACTCTTCCCCCCCAGCAACCACAAGACTGCTTTGCAAGAACCACTCAAGGCTCTTTCTCAACCTAAAGCTTTTCGTAACCCTGCGTCAAGGACCACAAGCTAACGCCTGGTTTCTCTTTCCCTCTAGGAATCTTCCCAGGGGATTCTCCCCCCGGCCAGTGAGCTAATCTGCCCTTGCTCTTGGTACACCAGTGTCTAACATTTACCCCTCCCAACGTGCCAGTGCCCTTACCGCCCCCCCCCCCCCGCCCCGCTCCCCATGACTTCAAGCTTGTATCTCTATTCCAGTAAGGAATCCAGAGATCCTCTCTTCTCTTCGGATTACAGGCTACTTGCTTGGGGAAAAGGTAGGTCCCTCTTATTTCTTATGGGCTTTAAATTTTAGGGAACTTCTGTAGGGGGAAAAGAACATACAACTGTGTGTGTGTGTGTGTGTGTGTGTGTGTGTGTGTGTGTGTTTGGGGCGGCAGTGAAGAGCGGTATCATCCTTCCCCCCCCCCCCAGTAGAGTCCCGCTCGCTAGGTTTCTGAATCCCTTTGCCGTCTTTCGGATGTTCAGTGTGGTCCATGACGTGGTGGCTCACCCCTTAATTCCGCCCAATCACTGGATTCTCTAGAAGAGAATCAGTCACAGTGGAGGGGCTCCCTGAGTTTCGCTTACGTGCCAACAACTGCCTGCTTCCTACCCATACCCCATCCTGTGTGCACACGTAGTTCAGGAGGAGCACAGGACAGCAGGAGAATCTACCCCAAGACCCACTGGGCTCAAGGAGAGGTTGATCATCAGACAACACAACATTCTATTCCTTCCTCTTCTTCCCTAATGGAACCCTGGTTCCAAGCCCTCATGCGTCTCTCCGAGGCATGATCCGGGGGCAGATTCTCACCCTTCTTAGCCCGAAGAAGTGGCAGCAATCTCATCCTCTTGTCCATGATGGTTCAGGAGTGAGCATGTGCCCTGATTCTGGTCAAGCGGACATGAGGGAATGTGTGCCAGGTGTCGGAGAAAGGCTTCTCAACTCCTAAGACAGAGACACAGAAAGACTCATTCCTGTCTCCCAGATGTGGATGTCTCTGGGCAGGGCCCCTGGAACTTCATGGCCATTAACACAAGGGATCAAGAGACTAGAGCAAAGAGTATTCCAGGGAAGCAGACCCGGTGGCATGGAGGACTGCATCTGGGGCTCACTCTGCTCTCAGCTTTGAGTCATGGAACAGAATGTCATTCCTCGTGGGTTCAGGCCATTGGGGTCAAGGTTTTGTTACAGGCAGGGGAAAATACCCAACCCCGCCACGACCAACTCCACCACAGATGCCGTCCCTCTCTGCGATCAGGTTGAGAAGCCATCCCTGCCGGGCTGGGATTGCACCCCTCCTTCCCCACCTGCCAACCATCACCCTAGAAATAAACCCCGGAAACTTCAGGATCTGATCTAGGAGGATGGGGGTGGGTGGGTGGATGACCTTCCCTGGGGAGGGACAGGAAGATGGGACCACCTTCTTCTTCCAACCTGCAGTCTTCTGATGATTCCATGAGGCTCAGGGTGCCTGAGCCACGTGCCTCCTGCCACCCTGAGTAGGAAGAATTTTTGAATCAAATAGTATATCTTGCCCACAGCACATATCTTCTGGAACAAAGTCGTCTCAGAGGCCAAGAAAAATCAAGGCCATTCATTTTTTTTAGGCGTCCGCTATATTAGAATAAGGTAGCAATCCCAATCCAAGTTTCTAGAAACGGGGGTACGGTTTACATGTTTACATCTTGCAAATAAATATTTCGCATATCTCCCTCGCCACACAAAATGCACTAGAAAAGGATCTGGTTACGGGAAATGAATCTGAAGCTGTGGTTGGAACTTCTTCCTTTGCAAGTCTTTCTTTTTTTTTCTTAGTAGGTTCTGCGCCCTGCGTGGGCTGGAACTCATAACCCCTCAAGGGCCACATGTTCCACCAACCAGCCAGGTGCCCCCCTACCTTCACTTTTTTCAAAACTTAACTTTTCTGGGGTGCCTGGGTGGCTCAGTCGGTTAAGCATCCGACTTCGGCTCAGGTCACGATCTCGCGGTCTGTGAGTTCGAGCCCCGCGTCGGGCTCTGTGCTGACCGCTCAGAACCTGGATCCTGCTTCGGATTCTGTGTCTCCCTCTCTCTCTCTGACCCTCCCCCGTTCATGCTCTGTCTCCCTCTGTCTCAAAAATAAATAAACGGTAAAAAAAAAAAAACTTTTCAAACCCCGTTTTTCCCATCAGCCTCTGTCACACGAGCACCGGTTCCCACCACACCGAGGTTGGATTGTGAGCTTCGAGTTACCAGCTGCGTGTGGCAGTGTTAAAAGTAGTGGGGACCACTCGGACAACCAGGAAAATAGTGTAACTTCCAGCAACTGAGGCCAGCAATGAGCTGACGACCCTCTAAGCTCTCAGGGTCCTGGGTCTGGACTGCTACCCAGCTCTGGGAAAGGCTGCACCGGGGTTTTGTCTTCTAGAAAACTCAAGACACAGACTATATAGTTCCCCCATTTGCCCCTCTGAAAGTAATCAAGAGTTTAGCAAAGAAAGCGGGCTGGGTCGTATTACTTACTGAGCGACGTTAAGATCCCTCCTCTGAAACACGAGAGCATCGTGCTTGTGAAGCCTGCCCCTGTCCTTGAGGCCGCGTGGACTGCACTGGTTTTACCTCTGTGCCTCAGTTTCCTCAATTCTGAGATGGGAACAGTAATTGGGTTTTAGGAGAATTAAGTGCCGAGGCTGGGAGGCCCTGCTTTTTAGAGACTGCTTCGGTGAAGGAAAATAAAGAATCCATGCCAAGGGCCCTGCTAAGAGGGGGCTTCACTCTGTTTTCCCTCCTCAAGTTAAGGAAAGTAAACAACATTTACGACTCAGGCTTCTGCGGGAAGCAGGGAACGGATGACTGTTTGGTGACAAAACAATAGTAAATGGCTTCGCCTGCCTAGTCTCTTTTTCAGACTCAGGGAGGGAATGAAACGACCGGGAATTATCATTTAAACCGCTCTTTTATCCTGTATCAATCATGGCCATTCCTTCTGGTGACTCTCAGACCCTTGGGCCGAAACCACAGTAAATCAGGGTCACAGCCAGGGTGAACGCAGAAGGCCAGCCTTTAACTCCCTGAGCACTGCTGACCAGCACGGGCAAGTTTCCACGAGAGAGCCATCTGAGATCCAAATGGGGGAACCGAGGGTTCTACGTGGAGCCTGTTCCCTTGTTTTTTTAATATTCTGCCGTCGATGGGACCACAGCTGTAAACAACTCTTCACTCTCATTGCTCCGTGAAGTTAATCGGCACTGTGTCAGCACTGCGGGCTTTGTGCATATGTTCAGGACAAGCTGATATGAGCGGGCCTGGAATGAATAATGTTTAGTAAAATCAATAAACCCTATTATTAGTCACTAAGGGGACTGATTTTATGTCCATAAAAGTGAAACAATTAGAACCGCATTAATGGCAGATTCATCATAGTAATATAACGGAGCCAAGTATGCCTGTCTTTTGGGAATCTTTAATTTACCATTCAGTCCTGACTATGTACTCAGCTAGAGAATCAGCACACATAATATAAACAGACCCCGGCCTTTGGCAATTCGTGTTGTCACAAGCAAAGACAACACTGTAACAGTTTCGGGGGAAGAAACAAAACTTCATTTAGTGATTAATGTAAACCAGTCATGAATAATGTTCCCGTAAAAGCCTAGGGGGAGAGACTGTTCAAATCACGCTGTGCCTTTGGTCATATATCGCGCTGCGCTTATCAGCACTCCTGTTCATTACGGGTGCAGAGCTATGCATGGTCGGCATCTATTTATACTCTATTTAGGCACCTAACTAGCAGTGATTAAAACGCTGATATGTAGTAAGCATACACCCAGTCATTTTGCAGCTGAAGGGGAAGACCGGCTTTTACGAAAATTGTCTTGAAAGTACTTATTACGAAAACTAGGAAAGTCCTCAGGAACCCGTAGCGTCGCCCGGGCACCGTAAGGAACACGGTAAGTGAGCGGAAGACTTAAGGCGCTCTTGGTCTGCCGTTGCGTTTTGAACAACTCGATTGTCTGGTCTGTTCCAGAACTACGGCAGCACGTAGGCCATTAACAGACATACTTGCAACTGGGTTTGGGACAGAGGAAACATGCTTGTTGAAGCGGCACACGAACAATTACATGAGCTCTTCAAGGATACATCAAGATGTGGTGCACAAACTGAAAACGAAAAAACGGATTTAAAAATGCGGTTACAGGGGCGCCTGGGTGGCGCAGTCGGTTAAGCGTCCGACTTCAGCCAGGTCACGATCTCGTGGTCCCTGAGTTCGAGCCCCGCGTCGGGCTCTGGGCTGATGGCTCAGAGCCTGGAGCCTGTTTCCGATTCTGTGTCTCCCTCTCTCTCTGCCCCTCCCCCGTTCATGCTCTGTCTCTCTCTGTCCCAAAAATAAATAAACGTTGAAAAAAAAAAATTTTTTTTAAAAAATGCGGTTACAAAATGATGGGAAATGCGTGAAATCCTCTTATGAGTAGGAAAACACCAGAGAGTGATTTTTTATCAACAGTCACGAAGACGAAATTCAAAAGGAAACCCAAGTGAAAATTCAAAGAAAAACGTCCTAATACAGAAATCTAGTAAGAACACTGGCTGGACCCGGAAGGCGCCCGGCAAGGCTAACACTTGAAGGTGATTTTCTGAAAGGGGAGAAAACATGTGGATTGCACAGAAACCTACCCAGTTGTGAAGACAAGGCCCCTAAGGGGGACAGCAAGACAAAGTCCGGCAACTTAAAGAACTTTTTAGAACACCAAGTGGGAGAACTGCCCTTGGCAATTAGAGTAAAATTAAAAACTTAAGAGTTGCAAAGAAGCACGGAGATCAACCAGTCCAGACTCGGAAAGCACACCCCCACTGCAGCATTTCTTAGTGGCTGCGATCGATGCCCCCCCCCTCCCCGCCCGCCACATACCTGTGTATGGATCACTGCTCATCTCCAGTACTGAGGCTTCTCTGATCGCTCTATCTACACTCGCGGACTTTCACATCCCAATGCCCACTCACGTGCTTTCGGTCTGTAGTGTTTATCAACCATCTATTATACTCTATCACATAGATACTTTATTATGCTTACCACACCTAAAAATGCAAATTCTGTGAGTACAGGAATTTCCATCTGTTTTGTTCACGGCCATATTCCAGAGCCTACACAGTGTCCGGGATAAAAGGAGGTGCTCGGTGAGTGCTTCTTGGAAGGGAGGGAGGATGGGAAGGGGGGGCAAGGAAGAAGAAAGGAAGGAGGCAGTTAATTCTGTACGTTTGGCATAAAATCCGCTCATGGGACAACTTAATGGCGAGTCAAATAAATGGCTAGCTGACTTTTTACACACTTCACCTACCGTCCACGCATTGCCAAGACTAACTTTGCAATATCATTCCGTATCACAACCACCTGTATCTACCAATCTGTAGTGATGTCACGCCCCCTGTTCAGAGTGAAGACCCAGTGACTATGGACATGTCCTCTGAATTAAACACACCGCTTGGATGTTATACTCGCCTATCATATAAGAAAACTTAGCATGTGTGTACTCCATGAACTGAACATTCATAATATCAAGAAACCGCTTTTTGAAAACTGGAATCACTATCAGCCAACTAGAAAGAAGTCGAGACAGACAAGAAGCCGTTATAAAAAAAAAAAACCTTTTTAATTCTGATTGCCAAATTATTTAAGGCAGGTATAAAAAAGGAAAGCATTCAATATACATTTTACATAAAATAAACTAGATTACAGCATAAAACAAGTAACCAGGCAATGGCGTTAAAGTCTCTCTCTTCTAAAACTGGATAATTGTAAACATTAAAAAAAAAAAAAAAGTTGGCGGTGGGGGTGGGGACTGTAAGACTATTCAAGTAATAGAACAATCACAGATGTCTCTGGTACGCAGGCTATTGGGTTATTTGCCATTCAAGATTATCAAAAAATGACACCTCATTATTCACAGATGCTCATTAGTTCCCCATTTTTAATCTTTACATTATCTACAACACAGTTTTTGTGGTATTGGCAACCCCATGCCTTCCAAAAGTCATTTTTTTTTTTCCACAACACACAAGTACAAACAGTGACTACAGGAACATTTTACACGGATGTGTCTTTAACGGGAGCCACCAAATAGACATCTAAATTGTACCCAAGCGTCATCATCACAGCCAGCCTTTCTGGGGGCCTTGCAGGGGCGGGGGGCGGGGGGGGGGGGTGGGGAATCTATGAAGGATATGCAAGGTTCAGGCACACGGATACGTCATTTATTTACAATCGAAAAGGAAAAGGAAAAGAAAGTAGGCAGCCTTTTGTGGCTAACGCTTTTCAACATGACAGATACATTTTTTTACTTCCTTTACTGAGTGGTTTGCAACGGGATAGCAGACCCTGTGTGTGCGAGCCTGGTTACTGATACAAAAAGTAAAGAATATATATATATATATATATGTATATACACATATATGTATACGTATATATATATAAAACAGAAGCTTAATTACAGCAACATTTGTTACTCTGTGATAAAATCTGTAATTTACAAAAATGAAACGACTGGTTCTTGCCTGCCATTAAAGGCATTTCAAATTAACACCATGGAACTGATGTCTGTATAAAAGCGCTTCCCCATGTGATCCAGTCACATGACAACGTACATTTCCAATCTTGTTATTCTCTGCAAAGGAAAAAGAAGACCTTAGCACAGGGCTCCATCCGCATCTGACGCCGAAAACGTGCAAACCCTAAGACTGACGGGCTTATCTTAATTCCACTCGAATCACGGAACCCGCTTATTCAAGAAAGGGGAACGCTCACGAGGGTTACGGTCTACACGCTGGAAAAATAAATCATGTTCCTTTCTGACACAACTGGAGGGATAATTAAAAGTATCAAAGAACAAACGTGACCTTTAGCATTCTGAAAATAAATGTCTCCCTTTGTGACTTTATTTTGAAACATGATAAAACAAAGGGAGTGGCGGCGGGAGTGGTGTAACAGGGCTGCGAGGGCAACCTGAGAGGCTTTTCGACTGCTCGAAAAATAACTAAATAAAAGCCCTCATCAGTTAATTACTAACCTATATTACAGCTAAAGAAATGAGGGTCCCGGAACGTAAGCTGCATGTAAAGCAACGGGCCATGAAAAGCACGTTCGTCACAAGAATATAAAAACCCAACGAGCCAAGTTTTTGGTCCAAAAGGCCTACACTTAACTGCCTCCCACCCATTAAGATGTCTCTAGGTAGAAAGATGTAGATTCAAAATGTAAGGGTATTTACCTTCTTTGTGCAGGAAACATTCCTGATGCAGATGCCTGGGCAGCCACCTGCTGAGAGGCAACCAGGGCGGCGGAGGTCAAGCCTGATGGGGGAAAAAATGCAGGGTTTCTGTGACACTCGGGAAAGATAAGAGCAGGTGCAGGCCCAGGGGTGAAGGGCTGCAGCAATCCGTCCTCTCCTAAACACACACAGGAAATGTTTCACATACAAGAGACGGAGCCCACACCGCTTAGTCTAACCCCTATCTAGCCATTTATCCAATACTCTGCGGTTTTCTTAATAGCTAGTCAAAGAGAAGAGAGAACATTCCATCTCAGTGACTCTGCATGGTACTAAATGGTTTGCTTGCATTCCTGAATAGGAAGCTCAGGAGACATAATAGGTCCCCGGCAACAACAGGAATCAAAAGTCAC
The DNA here is from genome assembly GCF_022837055.1 of Prionailurus viverrinus. Taxonomy (NCBI): domain Eukaryota; kingdom Metazoa; phylum Chordata; class Mammalia; order Carnivora; family Felidae; genus Prionailurus; species Prionailurus viverrinus. The sequence goes on from NC_062561.1 coordinate 103,135,723, forward strand.
AGTGAATTACAGAAGCAACACGCCATTTGCTTAGCATACAAGACTTTCATAATAACTTTTATCACTTCAGCATTTCCCCAGTGAACGAACACAACGCATCCTGCATCCCGTAAGAAACACAGAACTGGTGAATCGAACATAACAACAGTCCTAACTTCTACCTTGCAAGAGAAAGACAGCAGTCAGAGAACGGAATGGCTCCAGATGGCGCGAAGCTGCCTGATAGGAAATTATTTTTTTAATTCTACAGAAAACAATCCTGGAAAAACGAGAAAAAACACGTGCAAAGCTAGGGAAGATAATGCTCCTTCTAAGCCCTCTATGTTCTTTCTGAACGCTACTAGTTGACTGTGAGTGGTAACGAGGGCTAAACAAATAAAAATGACCTTTCCCATGTGTAGAGTACTTCCTACTCCCGGAGGTACCTTTCACACATGGTATCTCGTATTCACACAGCAGAATGAGGGCCAACGTGGCAAGGGCTATGGGTTGAATGTGGCCCTCCAAAATCCCGATGCGGACACCCTAATCCGCGATGTGATCATCTGAAGATAGGACTTAAATAATTAAGGTCAAATGAGGTCATGATGTCCTTATAAGGAGAGACACCAGAAGGTAGCTCTCTCGCAAGCTCTCCTCCCTCCACCGCTGCCCCTGCCCCCTGCACACAGAGAAGAGGTCGTTTAAGCACAAAGCAAGATGGCAGCCACCTACAAGCCCGGAACCGAGCACTCGTTACCAAGCAACCGTGCTGGCACCCAGCCTCCCAGACTCCAGAACGATGACAAAACTTTCTGTTGTCTAAAGCCAGAGAGTCTGTGACATTTTGTCATGGCAGTCTGAGCTACCTAAGACAGCAAGAACCTAGCGAGTGGATCTCTTGGTAGAGATGGGGCCACCACTCACCCCCGTAAGGTGACAGAGCTGGGACAAGCAGCAGGAGGTCAACTAGAACACCACAAATCGAAGGCTATCTCACAACGATTCTATGGCTTTTTCAAAATGTTTCGCCATCATTAAAGTCACAGCAATGAACGGCTGTGAAGAGCCCCCGAATTACAGGGGATTAAAAGTGTTGACCCTGTCCCCATCAAATAACCACCAGCATTTTTCACAGGGCTAGAACAAACAATCCTAAAATTTGTATGGAACCACCAAAGACCCCAAAGAGCCAAAGCATTCCTGAAAAAGAATGGTAGCCACCGAAACTGGAGACATCACGATTCCGGACCTCAAGCCATATTACAAAGCTGTAATCATCAAGACAGTATGGTACTGGCACAAGAACAGACACATAGAGCAACGGAACACAACAGAGAACCCCGAAACGACCTCACAAACGTATGGCCAACTAATCTTCGGCAGAGCAGGAAAGAACATCCAATGGAAAAAAGACAGTGTCTTTGGCAAATTGGGTTGGGAAAACCGGACAGCGACATGCAGAAGAATGAAACTGGGCCACTTTCTTACACCATACACAAAAATAAACTCAAAATGGATGAAAGACCTAAATGTAATACAGGGAGCCATCAAAATCCCAGTGGAGAACAAAGGCAACAACCTCTTTGACCTTGGCTGGAGCAAACTTGTTACTAGACATGTTGCCAGAGGCAAGGGAAACAAAAGCAACCATGAACTATTGGAACCTCATCAAAATAAAAAGCTTCTGCACAGCGAAGGAAACAACAAAACTGAAAGGCAGCCTATAGGACAGGAGAAGATATTTGCAAATGACATACCTATATAGGGTTAGTATCCAAAATCTATAATGAACTTAGCAAGCTCAACACCCAAAAACCAAACGACCCAGGTGAGAAATGGGCAGAAGACACGAATAGACATTTGTCCAAAGAAGACACCCGAAAGGTGGCTCACAGACACAGGAAAAGATGTTAACATCACTCCTCATCAGGGAAATACAAATCAAGACCACAATGAGATACCACCTCACACCTGTCGGAATAACAACTCCGGAAACAACCGGTGTGGGCAAGGGTGCGGACAAAGGGGAACCCTCTTGCACTGCTGGTGGGAATGCAAACGTGTGCGGCCGCTCTGGAAAACAGTGTGGAGGTTCCTGAAAAAGTTAAATTTGATCCAGCAATCGCACCACTCGGTAGTTACCCAAAGGATACAAAAACACACATCTGGAGGGGTAGAGCAGCGCTATCCACAGCAGCCAAACTCTGGAAAGAGCCCAAATGTCCATCGACTGATGAATGGTGGATTCATCGACTGATAAAGAAGAAATGGATATACACACACACACACACCCCTCTATATCCACACACAATGGAATATTACTCAGCGATCACAAAGAAGGACATCTTGCCATCTGCAATGTATGGATGGAGCCAGAGTATATTATGCTAAGGAAAATGAGCCGGAGAAAGACAAACATATGATTTCGCTCATACATGGAATTTAAGAAACAAGACAGATGACCAGATGGGAAGAGGGGGAGGAAAAGAGAAGACAAACCACAAGAGACTCATAATGAGAGAGAACCAACTGAGCGAGGGGTTGATGGAGGGAGGTGGGTGGGGTAGGCAAGATGGGTGATGGGCATTAAGGAGGGCACCTGTGATGAGCAGTGGGTGTTGTGCAGAAGTGATGAATCACTGAATTCTACTCCCGAAACCAATACTGTGCTGTGTGTCAACTAACTGGAATGTAAATCAAAATTTGAAAAGAAAAGGTTAGACCTAATCATGTCACTCCCATTACTTCCGGGGTGGGGGGGGGGGGGCAGATACAACGTAAAAGGCCTGCAGAAACCAGGGCCATCTCACCAAAGCCTCTCATTATGCCTCCCTTTTTCCCCACAATTTCCCTCAAGCAGCTATCTGATCTTCTGATTGTTATATTCAGTGCCCCAGACACTGGCCGCCACCCTCAGTCCGTGAGATAGCAGGAAGCCACTGATAACATCAACCAGTGACAATGATTAAGTGGGAGTCATTTCCTGTCTCAATAGAACACAAAGACGCGGGGAATCGCCTTCATTGTATCACTAGGAAATACTAGGAAATAAGAATTAAGAACTTATTTACTCCCTGGAGTTCATGTTAACTCAAAGCTCAGTGTGTTTATTTTAAGACGTGAGCGGTCCTTTGGGCCCACAGTTTTCCAAAGCAGAACGAACAACACAATAACGACAGAACCGCTGACCTTGAAAAGGGTCATATTGACCAGGGATGAGTGGGTAACCCATGCCCACGTGGGTGTGGTGGTGCGTGTGCAGGTGCCGCTGGCTGAACGGCGAGTGGCGGTCCCTCTCCCGTTCTGCCTCCCGCTCCCGCTCTGCTGTCGCCTTTTCCACGGGCTGCAACAGAAAAGAAAGACGGGCCCCTCTAAATACTCTGAAAAACAACCAACAGGAGTGCTAACCCACTTCTGTCCTTTGAGCCCTATGTGTAAACGATTCAGAAGCAAACACAGAGATACTTAACATTCCTTACTAAGTGAAGATCATTTCAAAAGGCACGCATGAGTTCCAGTTGGAATTAAGCCAAAGCAAAAGAAACGCCCCACCTAAGAGTTAACCAGGTGGCATCAGGGTTTGCCTCAAGTGATGGAAATAAAAGAACATTTTCTTTACAGTCGCTCGAAATGGCAAGATTAGGATCTACCCGATTTCTTCCCAGAAACCACATTTATACGTGGGTCAAGAAGGTTGACAAAAGTGGTTGTGGAGATGTGGGTCAAATTTTCTAATGACTGTGTATTTTGCTTACATTTTGTGGGGCGAACGTATCTCCCAATTCTCAGTACACCTTATCCATTTTAGCCCATTGAAAAGACACCTCTCGGGGTGCCTGGGTGGCTCAGTTGGTTAAGAGTCTGAGTTCGGCTCAGTTCTGATCTCACCGTTCAGGAGTTCGAGCCCCACATCGGGCTCTGCGCTGACAAGCTCAGAGCCTGGAGCCTGCTTCAGATTCTGTGTCTCCCACTCTCTCTCTCTGCCCCACTCCCGCTCTTTCTCTCTCTCAAAAATAAACAAACATTAAAAAAAAAAATCTTTTGAAAAACAAATAAACAAAAAAAGAAAATACACCTCTCGACAAGACAGGGCAATACCAAGTACGGGAACTCATCGCCCTGTGCCTCTGAAAGCATTCCGGAATCCGGCAGCTTCTGAAGGCTCAACGGAAAGCTGCGGTTCTCCCGAGTCACAGTTTACCACTGCCTTTCCTACACGTGTCTGCCCACGAGAACCCGGCCAACCGGAGGTTCTCGTTGTCACGCGAAAAGAAAAAAAAATGCCTGTGCTGGAAGAAGTAAGCACCGAAATAGCTTCGTGAATCCCCCTTTCCTCGCTTACAGAGTCCCTGCTGGACGCGTCCACATCAAAGATCTTGGATCTCATTCCAAACTGCTTTTCTAGGCAAGAATGGCCACACCCTTTCGTCTCTCTTGACACCAGCCTTTAGGACTAGTAGTTGCCCTCTTTCATGGAGGGGGGTGGTGCCGGGATGGGAGCAAGGGTGGAGCCATCTTTCACAAAGGCACGTGTCTCCCCTGCTTCGGGAACTTACAGGGACAGGACAATGGGCCGAGGCCAAAACAGACAGGTGCAGCCGTCCCTTCCCCACGCGACTCACCCGTGCCAGTGCATCAAAATATCCGCCATCAGAAATACTTCGCGCCGCAAGCCGGCTCCTGTGAATTTACATGTCCACCTAGCAGACGCCCTCCTGGGCAGTCAAGGCACGGTGCCTTTTGCGACAGAAAAGCTCGCCAGCACCACATACGCTTTGACGATTTTTCTTGCTTCCCCCTCGCGTGTGAAAAAGCATCTTACCTTTGAACATTGCGTTCTTTATGTGCGAGGATAAAACAGCATCTTGAAATCACAGCCGGGTTCGAAAACCATTTATATTTCAAGACCGCTTCCTAGCTTGTCCCCTCTTCTCCCCCAAAACATGGTACTTTTAAGTAACAACAAAAGGAGGCTTACGGCAGGAGACTTGCTATGGTACTGGTTGGCGTGCTGCTGGAGCAAGTCCAGCGCTTTTGATTCCGATGTTGTTTTCGTGTTGATGCTAGGGCTGGTATTGACTTTCTCTGCCTCTTCTCTCCCTGACATCTTCCCATAAACAGGATAATGAAAGCCTGGAGAGAGATAGGCCCCTGCAGATAAACAACAAATGCCACATCAAGTTATGGGCTCCATTTTTTAAACAGGAAAAAAAAAAAAAATCACTCGGGTTACAACGAATTTGGGCTAAGAGTCGGAGAACTTAAAATAGGGGATTACATTAAGAATGGGCTACATCATCGTTAAAGTGCACGACGGAGGTTCTCCGATTTTCTTCACCCAGTTAATTTGTCCTGATGAACGGAGGTTATAAACAGAATTGAGCTTACAGCCATTTCATACATTTACGCGTCCGCTTAAGTGAAAGGAACAGTAACTATAATGATTATGACAGTGAGCGCCGAGAATATTTTCATAGGCAATAAAGTATCTGTCAGTCTAAGAGACGAGAGCATCAGAGTCTATGGAAACTAGAGCTGGGAACCGTTGACGTTTTCTCTAAGACAAAACAAAACGAACTCATGTTAAGTAAGTTTCATCCTGGGGACCTGAAGCAGCATCAAGACAAGCAAAACAAACGCGACCACTGAAGCATCTCATTTATCCTGAGCTTTTCAGTAACCACTAAGTGAATGTAGCCTCTTCCCTCTAAGAGAGCGAGAACCCGTGACACGTACCAGGGTAACTGTGCATTAGGACAGGAGAAACAGCCCGGTATGCAGGGTGGCTGGGGTCATACATCTGTGGGTAAGGATAAGCATGCAAGTACTGTATGTAGGGCTGATGCTGACTCAGAGGCGAGGAAACTGCCACTCTCGTTCCCCGAGAGTCCTTCCAGTTCACAGGCGTCTTCCGATCATCACTCTTGAGCTTGTTCTCCTCCGTGGACTGAGAATCCGGGCGCTTGGCCTCTTTGGGCTCCTCCTTAATGCTCGTTAATGACACGGGGAGGCTGGACACACCACTGTCTTTAGTGGGAGTCTTCCTGGGACTATCTTCTTTTAATTTCTTTTCCCTCTCAAGCTCTTCTGACTTTTGCTGATCCAGGTATTTGGGCTGGTATACATAATGATGCCAGGTCCTTGAATCTGGATCCTGATGGAGGGGAGGGGAGGGGAGGGGAGGGGAGGGAGGGGAGGGGAGGGGAGGGGAGGAAGAAAAGAAAGAAAGAAAAGAGAAGGAAAAGAAAAGAAAGAGGAAAAGAAAAAAAAAACACCTCGTTTTAAAATCTCCATTTTTAAGCAAAGCCCATTAATCACCATGACAGCATTATTACTCTTACTTCTAATGCTAAGTTAACATGTATTTATGTGCTTCCACTGTGCAAAGAGCTTTACCTTCCTCTCACAAAGTAATAACATCTGAGGTAGGCATCGTTATTAACCTCTTTTACACAAGACAAAAGCAAAGCTTTTAAAGCTCAAGGAACAGCAGGGTCGTGCTGCTGACCAGGGCGCAGCTGGGCTTCCCACTTAGGTCTGAGGGAACTCAGAGCCGGGCCCTTCGTGGGATCTTTCAACATGAAATAACACCCTCAGACATAATTTAATCTAACCCTCATTTTCCCTTCATTGTCTCACATAGGCGAAACGAATTTGAGAATTCGTCAGCTCAGGGGGCGCCTGGGTGGCTCAGTTGGTTAAGCGTCTGACTTTGGTCAGCTCAGGTCATGATCTCATGGTTCATCCCGTGTGGTTTGAATCCCGCGTGGGGCTCTGGGCTGACAGCTCAGAGCCTGGAGCCTCTGTCTCCCTCTCTCTCTCTGGCCCTCCCCTGCTCACACTCTGTCTCTCCCCCTTTCAAAAAATAAATAAAAGTTAAAATACATATTTAAAAAACTTCAGCTCAGGCCACTTAATAGTGAATTTGAGTCACGAATCGATCACGTAACATCATTTATGGGGAACGGGGCGGGGGGGGGGATGGAAACTCTTGGTTTCCTAATGTATTTTCTTCAACTACAGCAGCTGAGGCTTAATATAGGGGCTCACATCTCATGTGCAGACATCTTCATCAAAACAAAATTTCAAAAATTAATAGCACACATCATAGCTTTTCTTTCAGAAACCAAAGGCATCTATAACCCCCCCCAAGTTCTGACGCAGCCCTGTGAAGCCACGGCCTGATTCAGGCCTCCAGAATTGGGGCAAGCGAGGAGCCCCAAAGGCCTCTGCGACCCCCATCCCATTCACGACAAAAACCCCCTGGGTATTTAAGTCCTGAGACAGAACATTCAACCTTGGGCCTAAGCCTCAACCTCTGGGCAGAAATGAGCGTCAAGAAAGGATTCTGGTGCTCTGATTCACCAGGGGTGAAAGCGTGGGAGTGGAGAGGGGGGGTCGGGAGGCCGGGAAACCCCAGCGTTAACTCTCGCGGGACCGCAGTGAGTCAGGATGTGTGCGCGGTGACACAAAGTGCGAGCACACGTGTGATTTCGCGGTGGCCGATTTTCAGGTGTCTGCACAGGGAGCCTCAGGCTGGCCGAGCAGGGGCTTCCGGGATGGCTGCGGGAGGCCCACGCACCCAGACCCTCCTGTTCTCCTCACAGGCGACCGGCACGGAGCCCCGCGTTGGGGCTCTTAACCCCTAGGCATCTCAGACACCGTGTGAAAGACATCTGGGCCCCAAGTGGTAGGACAGAGCCCAGTGGGGAATGTGGGTTTAAGGCCCCGGTCTTATGCTCCTCGAGGCCGCCGGGAGAAATCTGGACACGAGAAAGAACACACGCGGTAGAGATCAGACTCAGGATCTCAGCGGCCAGGTGGAAGGATTCCCTCAGTGTGGGCTCAGTAAGAAAGTAAGGGACCTCGTCAGGTTCACAGCGAGTGACCAGCACGGAACACGAGTCTGCGGCGCACGGGTGCGAAGTTCCTTTGACTACATGCACAACCCAAGGCAAGGGTGAGTTAGGCACACTGGAGAGGTACACAGTGGCTCGTGAGAGGATCTTTGCGAATACGTTTCAGGAGGGGAAGGGACCAACCCTAAGGAACCCTTGGCTTATTTCCTGGGAAGAAGGCTAACCGGATCAAGCCCAGACATGTCCAAGGGTCAGACTCGCTCTCTCCCTGTGGGGGGCCACGCTCCACAATCTTACTTGTTTAAATCTCGAGGCTGGGTCTACACCTGTCTGCTTCATAGAGTCCATGACAGATTTCATTTCTACAGCCTCCTTAATAAGCTGGTGGTTTTCCATCTGCTTAGCTTTGAAGCTGTCGGCCTGAAGCTGCTGCTGGTGGCCGGGGAGAAGCTGTGATTTACCTGTGTCCTCAGTTTTATTAGGCACTGGCGGCCCTAGTTTAGAATGGGTTTTGTTAGGCTCTGGGGTAGAGGGAGCTTTTGAGATTGTGGCAGACGGCAGGCTTTTCTGTTTACTGTCCTCCTTGCCCAGCTCCTTCAAGGGGAGCTCGCTTTTCCTGTCGCACTCTCCTCGGCCAGCTTGGGCCATTTTCTGCTCTGCCAGCCTCTGGTCCTCATAGTACTTCTCATACTGCTGTCTGTAGGCAGGGCTGGTGGCCATCAGGGACTTCTGGTCCATATAGAGCCCGTAGGCGTACTGGCCGTAGTAAAGCGACTGCGCCAGCGCTGGGTGTCTCTGCGTGATCACCGACTGGTGCTGAGGCTGTAAGGGTGCCGGGTTGTGGTCGGCTTTCTTGGCATCCAGCTGCTCGGCCTTGTCTTTCCTTTCGGCCTCCTCCTCGGACTCCTTCTTGATCTTCATCGCCTGCGTGCTCCCGCCGTTCCCGGCCGCAGGGGCTCCCACCTGCCCAGGGTGCATGTAACTTGGAGAATAGTAAGGATCGTAGCCATGGTAATAGGGAGAATGGGCCTCTTTCAGCTGAGAGGACTGTGCTGTAGCTGCAGGATGCCCTTTGACGACGCCCTCCTTACTGGAAATGATGTCCGACGGGGAACCGGCCTTGGACCTCACGCCCTCCGACCGGCTGTCGGACCCACCGTCGTCGGCGGCGTCCGAGATGTCCGAATAGGCGGGGCTGCTGGTCTTGGCCGCGGTCTCGGCCCCGTTCTGCGTCAGCACGTGCAGCGGGGCCATGGGCGCCTGCCCGTTCACCAGCGGGTTGCACTCCATCCTCGAGGCGCTGCCTATGGAAGGGCTGGGCGCGTTGTCCGTGAAAGTGTAAACCTTGTCGGCCTCGGCTTTGATGCTGGCCATCCGGCTCTCCTGAGACTCTGAGAGTCCGTTGGCCAGCCCTTCACTCTTGTTGAGATGGTCCTTTAAAAAATGCCCCGATAAGTCTTTCCCGGCCCCCTTGGCGTCCTCAAGTTTGCCCAGCTTGGCCTCCATTTTCGGGCTCCCCGACTCCTTCCCTTCTTTGTCCTTAAGCTTCCGCTTCTCCTTCTTCTTTTTGTCTTTGAGGGACACGAGAGCTGGGTTCACGGTGATGGGCTCCCCCATGATGGTGGGCTTTGGCTGGATGGGTTTCAACGGAGGACTCTTTGGTGTGGCCTGCACCACGGTGGTCGTGAGGGAGGGCAGTCCGGGGATGGTGCCCGTGGTGGTGCTCGTGAAGGCCGCGGTGGGTATGGCGATGAGCTGCGGCGGGGTGGGGGCCGGGGCGGGGGCGATGGGCCGCGCGGTTTTCAGTTTGGCGAGGTTCTTGTCCATCTTGCAGTTGTTGGCTTTCTTGCCCTTTTCTTTCTCTCCCGCGTTCTTCTTGTCGATGAGCCCTTCTGCTTCCAGCTTGGGCATCTCGGAAGCCAAGCTGCCATCTGCCGCAGAGCAAGCGTCTAGGGTGGCCGTCATGTTGGAGATGACCGGGAGGTTGTTCAGCTCGCCGTGAAGGCCCTTCTTCTTGCCAGAACTCTTCCCCGCTTTCGACCCGACGACAGAGCCCGGACCGTTGCTCATCAGCTCTCTCTTCCCCTTGGGGGTGCCAGGGGGGTGCCCGGGGCCGGGCGACACCGGCGCCTTCACCTGGTCGTAGGCCGCCAGACTGGCGCCGGGCTCGCTGCATTCGAGCGCGACGTGACTCAGCGCCTCCTCGCAGTCCGAGATCTTGTCCTCGCTGTCGGGCTCGAACTCCAGCTTGTTCTCGGGGTCTAGGTGCGCGTGGGCCTGGTGGTACCTCAGGCCGTTAATGTGCTTGTACTTTTTGTTGCAGTTTGGGTGGGGGCAGTCGATCAACACTGGCGAGGAGCAGCCCTGGTCCAAAAAAGTCGCCTCTGGTTTCCCTTGAGGAGTGGTCGGAGTGCTTCTGGAGTTGGTGCGGACGCGCTTCCCCGGCTTATTGTCCTCGGAGCTGGAATTCAGGTCCAGCTCCATCGGGGGCTTGTTTTTCCTCTTGTTGGTGGAGGAGGGGCTGGCTTTGATGTCCTCAGCAGCACAATTTGGGGGTGTCCTTCGCCCGCTGGCGTTGAGGCTGCCCCGCCTCCCTTTCCCATTGGCCCCCCCTCTGTTCTTGCTCTGCAGCCCTCTGGACTCCGTGAAGCTGGCCTCTGAGCCCGGAGCCGCCGCGGCAGACCTCGCTCTCTTCCCTCGGCCCCGGCCCCCTCTCATCTCCAGGTCGCTTGTCGGTGACTCGCAGAACCTAGGGAAACAAGCGACAGACGTCAAGAGGAGCATCCCCCAAAGAGCCGGGAGACAGCGCGAGGCACACAATGCCGGCAAGAGCGGCCAACACCCCAGGGGCGCGAGGGCTGGGCCCAGAGAAGGAAAAGACACCCTGTTCTTGCGCTGACGGTTTTAATCCCTGCCAAAGAACTGGCAACGAAGGGCCTATGTTCTCCTTCGGAACACCAAAGGAAAACGGCTCAGGTAGCTAGCTTCAAATCCAGTTCACATTCCCATTTTGAGAAAAGAAGAAAACAAAGGAGAGGGGGCGAAGGGGCAGGGAGTGCATTTCACTGTGTGCAATCGTCACCGGCTCCTTTCTCTTTTGCCTGGTTTCAATTACGGGCAGACTTTTATGCATTATTAATCTACCTCTTTAGTTTCTGTGCAAAGAGAGGATGGCGGAAGGAGAGGGGCAGCGGAGGAAGGAGGAGAGCAAACAGAGCCTGAAATAAAAGGCCCCGGACGTACGTACCTGGGAGGGGCCCAGTCGTGCTTGGTGCAGTCCAGGAGGGTCCCTACGTAAGTTTTGTTCCTCCACGTGACATTGACCACTAGAACACCTGCAGGAATGGGGAGTGAAGGAGGACCACTGTTAGCACTGATGACTCTGTTTCCAGTTTATTATTAGTATTACTATTGTTGTTGTTATTTTACCAGCAAAATCCTGTTCTCATTCGCTTTCAACAACTGTGGTTTGCATTCTTCCTCTTTCTGGTTTCGGTGACCTCAAGTGAAAACCCACAGGAAATTGGGTGTGTGTGTGTGTGCGTGTGTGCGTGTGTGCGTGTGTGTGTGAGAGAGAGAGATCATGCCTGTGTGCATGCGGTACAAAAGGGTAAGACTGCGTGTGAGAGTGTAATCAAGATACTGCTGACAGAAGGAAATGGTTTTTGCCATGTCCTGCTGTAAAACAGCAACACTCACCTCTTAATTTTTCTATTATTACACATAATTGCTTTCGTTTGGCAAGCAGCCAACAAAAACTAAGCGCCGGTTACCAGTGCTTAAACCAGAAGGGGACTGAAAGGAACCGGCTTTGTTTCCCATTCAACAATATAAAATAATGGTGATTTTTATTTAGGAAAAGATTATGTGGGTGCACAAAAACAGGAGAAGGGGAGGGCAGGGGCTGAGAGTCCAGATAGCGGACAATCAGCTATGATTTCTCTTTCCTAATCCTCCCCTCTCTGGCTTTGTGAGACAACAATCAGCCAGGGTATGGTATCTGTTTCACTGTTTGGTCTTGTTTCATATTAAGGACTCCTAAAATAGCCCTCTTAAGAAAATAAATGTGCACAATAGGTTTGCTCTTGGGGTTATCTTTAGAATCAACTTTAGTAAGCATTTGCCACAGAGGATTAGAAGAAAAAAATCTCAAAACCAACACACTTGCTTCCTGCAAGCTATTCTGCTTTTCCCAACTGCTCTGCAGACAGACAATTTAATTTAGCACTGCATCTGTGAATTACTAAACTTAAGTGCACTTAGTATACTAAATGTCACAGGAAAATAAAATAGAACATCCTCTTGATTTCTCTAGAGGACGAGCGCCATATATTTTTTTAATCACCCCTTTACAGCGTATATTAAAAGGACCTGCGTTTTTGAGACACGCGTAAAATACCAGGGTCGATCAACGCAATACTTAAGTGAGCCTTTGTTTTCTTTTCTGTACCTACCTACCCTCCATTCTATTTTGCAAACACCTAGGGACAGCACTCAAAGTCTACTTCTAGCTGGTCTGCTCACTTGCTCACTGCCATTTTGAATTTTATAGAAACCCTGTATTGCACTCCTTTATGGTAAGAGACACCTCACGAGGTAAGACTAATTTCCGTGGGAAATGTTGTAGCAGCAGGTAAAAATATCTGAATGGCTGGGACCGGAGCAGGGGGGAAGGAAGGATTTCTTTCAAAAGTCTCTAAAAGAGATTTAAAAATTGTTTCCCATATGGTCTATGTTGCCATTAGGTGACAGCTGAATTTACTCACTGTAGCAATACTCGGGGGTGGGAGGGGGACGAGAATGAAGCAAAGCAAGCATTTCCTCAAATCTCGGTTGATTCCATTCTAATTCCCTCAGGAAAATTTTCTTTTAAACCACTGAGTATAAAAATTCATATCGAGATGAGAATCAATGGTAATTAGGCATTTGGTCAAAATTTGCACAAGACAGAACAATTGGAGGAAAGGATTCTTTATGAGCACATCCCTCCAGGAAAAGGGAGGGGGTGGCAGGGAAGGCGAAGGGGAAGACGGAGCTGGTTTTCTCATCATGTGCTCTCTGGGGCACTGTGTGTGGTGTCAAAGACCTTTGCAGCTGCTTAAAATTCTTTAGCATGTCAGCTATATTTACAGTGCAGGAATATATCTGTATTGCCAGAAGGTTGCTGCATTTTAGCTTGCGACGCAATAGGCTGAAGCACTGCGTTCCAGAGTCCCTGATGTAGCACAAATGTATAATTAAAATTGCTTGAAAGGAAACATGAAAGAAACAACAAACCCTCCATTCTTGCAGTAATAAAATTAAAAACAGGAAAAGTCTGCACAGACACTTAACATTTGTCTGCAGTGAAAGGCTTTTGTTATTGCTTTTCCCCCAAGGGTTTCGCGTTTCCAGCAAACGCGGGCCGTGGATTGGCCGGCGCCTGCAGGGAACGCTCGCGTCTGATTGGCTGGGCCGAGGGCGGCCGCCCGGAGCCTCGAGGCGGCGGCCGGGGATAAAGGGGCTCGGCCGAGGGCAGGGGCCGCGGGGCCGGCGGCGGCCAGGAGGCCGCCCGCCGCCACGAGACTAAGGGCGGGTGGGGGCCGGGGTGGGGGGGGACCCTTGGCGCGTGCGCGGCCCCGACAGGGCTACCCGCCGCGCCCCACGCGCGGCCGCTCGCGGCCCCCGGGACAGAATCGGTGGTCCCCAGACAGGACCCGGGGAACCAGTCCCTGGCGACGTGGGGCTGCCGCTGGGAGCTGTCACAAAGGCTGGGCTCACGCTGCGGCCGGCGCACTGTGAAAACCGTTCCCGCCGCCAGATGCTGTTTCTAGTAGCCGCCCCGGCACATCTCGCGTGGCGGCAACAGCGACACTGCCAGCAGCGTGGTTCGTTCGTTATCAGCACTCGCTGGGAAAGAAAACGCCGCCAGTCAAGTCCATCCCCAACTTCAAAAGGACCTCAATCAGCCAGCCTGGTGTTTCTAGAAGCCCTGGGTCTGTGAAACGCTCAGAAGAAATGCTCTAACTCCCGGGGAGATTCTGAAGAGTCTCCATCAAGCGGGGCTAATTGAATGCGTGTGCTGGTGTCTATTTTTCTTTCCGCCACACGGTATACTTCGATCAGCCTAGCATTCACGTGCAAGGGTACACACGCACATGTTTACACAGCCAAACTGGCAAGGAGGCTTAGGGAATGCTTCTGGCATAAACTACAAAGTGTATTGTTTCTTGGTAAGCGAGCGTGTGTTTATACAACATCCTATTGTGAGGGGCCAAGTAGAAAGGTGGTGTTTGGGCTCCAAATCCTGCGGATGGTTGATGGTCTTGCTCAAGTCTCGACATCTTGAACGCTTTGTAACCCACGGGCATATAAAGCGGACTCTACTTTTTAAATAACGGAAGTGAAAATGAAGCCTTTCAAAGTTCCACTTTGAATTTTCATCAGTCTGGGCAGAGTTGTGGTTCTCATTTACCTTACATTAATTGGAAATAAGTATACATTTATTCCACAAAGATTTAATATTTCATTTAACGCACCTCTGTTCTTCCAAACGTCTAACCCATGAACCACGTGCTGGGGACACTCTACACAAGCCTTTTTCGTCTTTATATTCTCCAGTGTCCCACCAGGTTTACCATCCCCTTTTCCCCACTGACTGGGCACGGTCGTTCTCAAAACGCTAAATAACGCCTACCCTGTAACGTTTTATATTTGGAAAATATCTGAAGATTATTACCAATTAAGTGAGAATAGAGCTGAAGACATCAATGGATGGTTTGAATGTGCTCACTGACCACACAGGGTTTTCTTATTTATATTGTCTCTGTCCTACACACTGATGATACAGGATTTAAGCTACTGCCCTACCCCATAAAACATGTATTACCTATAGGGCAGTGAAGAACACGGTCTGTGTTGTAAAACCTAAGCCTGTTGCCTCTACAAGCCAAAAGAGCCCTGTTATCTCATCAGGATTCCACAGTCACAGTGTCCTATTATTTGCTCTTGTCAATACTTAGCAGTTAAGTGCTCCCAGAGAGATGGTCAGGCCCATTAAGCATTTACAGTGCATCCTTAGGGTATACACTAGGTACCTATTTGGTGCTATGGAATCAGCCATAGTTCTGGCCGGACCTCCATCCAAACTCTATTCTTCAAGAGCCTGCAAACTTGTAACAACCAACACAGGCATACCCTGTAATCCAGAAAGGGAAGTATAGTTTACGTATCACCTACACCTACAGAACAGGTCTCTTGATCCATGATATTAAACTAGACCCTGGAAGAGATTTTCCTAGGGCCTGCCCTGCCCACAGTCCCCGCTCAGACGGTAGTCCTAGGAGACAAGGCTCCTGAGCCAGTAATCCTAACCTTAGCGTCGTCTGACGGTTGCAGGGACGGGTACGTGAAACTGAGGCAACCAAACACGACTTACAATGGGAATCTGAATGAGTCACAAGGCAAGTTGACAAGAGAAGGAGAAACCTCAAGGTCACAAGGTCACAAGCCTCTAAAGTCTGAGAGGACTACAGCGTGCCAAAGCCCCAAGGGCTCAATAGCTATGATATTAGGAAGTCGATGGGTGCAATGCCCTAAATGCTTACGTGTGTGTGTGTGTGTGTGTGTGTGTGTGTGTGTGTGTGTGTGTGTCCCCTCCCGTCTTTTAGCAGTGACAAGGGCTTACCAGCACCCAGGACGGCCCTATTATTTTCCATCCATCTTGTTCAAAAGGTGTTCCTGG
This sequence comes from Prionailurus viverrinus, assembly GCF_022837055.1. Lineage (NCBI taxonomy): Eukaryota > Metazoa > Chordata > Mammalia > Carnivora > Felidae > Prionailurus > Prionailurus viverrinus. Next base: position 103,151,287 of record NC_062561.1, read on the forward strand.
TTCTGAACTTAACTCTGTCTTTGAATAGCTTGGTCCCGGAGGTGTCCCTGCAGGGACAGTCTACCCCTCCTCCACCTGTCAGCCTCTCTCTCACCCAGGCAAACACAATGACCACAGTAACATTCTCACCTCCAGCTCACACGTTTTTTTTTCCCTCTCCAGCCAAAAGAGTTTCTTCACCCACTACTTAGGTCACAATTTTAGTCCCCCGAAGTTGTTCTCGTCCAAACCACCAAGGAAAGCTAACACTCCTAATGAGCTAGCACCAAAGAGAGACACAGGGCAAATGTCGTCTCTTCTGTGGATGCTCTCCAGTCACACACCGATGGTGCGCACCACCGAAACACGGCCACTCCCTCCTGGGTCCCCACGGCACTCCGTGCCCGGTCCTCTGGCCAAGAGACACTCACCAGAATCCATGCTTCCGTCTGGGCCCAGAGCTGGACACGTCTCAGCTTCCGGCCCAGTTAGACGTGGGTCTGCGGCACACTCGGGTCTATGACAGCTAAGCGACTGAACTGCCCCGTGCCACTTACAGGCCTGGCTCACAGTAATCTCCTGTTCGTGTTCTTCTACTTTCTTCCTCTTTCTGTCTGGCTGGGATGGAGACTGCAGTGACCTTGAAGGCCCGCTGAGAATCACAGAGCCTCCTTCACCTGGGACCCTGAATGACAAGGAGAGCCCACCCAAAGAATACCACACTCAGTCTATTAAGGCAGCAGCGAATCATTTCCTCCCATGTTTGAACACTGTTGAGCCTCTCTGTCTTGCCCTCACACACAGCCCCCTTCACATTCCACACCTCAGATACATGGGACGCCTCTCTTCCGGCCAGACTACACTCTCTGAACATGGGGGTGGGGTCCCCACCTGCTGCACCTGTGAGCGCCGTGCCCGGCACAGAGAGAGAGAGTTTGCACAACCCCTGGTGGCTGTGGCATGGTGACAGAAGGGAATCCAGATTTGAATCCTTCTTTTGACTATTACCATACTTTTTCAATAAGCATCATCTCCCACTAGCTTAGAGACGATAGAAATTCTCTGTGGAGAGACTGTACTCCAAAGATGTTATAAATATGGTTTATGAATTACTGTTGCTGGTTATTTGTGAAGATGTTTCCTCAAGAACTGGGCAAATGCCTGATTTCCCAGTGGATCAGCATCACTCTGTTTGTCTTACAGTTTAAAGACTGTTTCAGAGTCTTTAAAGTGCCTCATCCCTGGGACAGAAGTCTCTGGCAAGCGTTGCAAACGCCAAATTTGGAATCAGACATCGTTTTTTTTGGTTTTTTTTTTTTTTTGGAACTCTTATTCAGACTACCACATCTGGATGGACTTCGTGTGCACTCATGCAGAAAACAGAAACCTCACTCTAACAACACCGAAATGTAACCCATTGATGCTGCAATCCTTTTTTTTTTTAAAGTTTACACATTTCTTTCCTTTCCTATATTTTTTTTCCAGTAGACACACAGCAGTGACAATAAAAAAGGGGCCACAGTAAGCTGGTTTCAGCGCACAGGATAAAGTTCAGACATTTCGAGCATCCTATTACCTCCTATTTTAATACATGACTATTGTACGAGGTAGGATTTATCACCTTTCCTTTGTACCCCTCCAGAAGTTTATTGTTGCGGTTCTGTTCTATCCAATCCCGGTACTTTTTAAAAAGCTGAGTCTTGTAGAGTACATTGGTTCCTGTTTCTGGCTTCAGAGCATCTCATCTTCAGAAACCTCTCTCTCCAAAGGACACAGCTGAGTTTCTAATTATTGGGGGAGATATTTAATTTACAACTGAGGTTGCCAATGAAATACCTGACGGCCAAAACACAGAGGGACTTTCCTATTCCCTATGCTAAGTATCTCTGGGGCACTAGGACAAGAAAAGTATGGTCACGTGACCAGAAAGAGCCCTACTGCTGAGCTGCATGTTTGAAGAGTCACTTTAACCACATCCTGTAATCAAACCATCTGGAACACAGTGCTGTGATTAGTCACCCTGAACATTGGGCTTTATCTGAACAAATAGCGAACTGGCAACGGGGCTTGGGAGATAGGGCAGCACTAACAAAGGGAAGTGTAATGAAACACTTTATGCCCTAGTGTGTCGCCACCCCAGTCATAAACCCCAGACGCACACAGCTCTGGTGTTAATGCACTACTTTAGGAAAGCACAGTGCGCTTAAAGATTAAAGGAACGCAGGGCTAAAAATTGCTGGTTTGGATAGACGTTCTCTGTCGGCCGCTGGAACATGTTGGCACCCCTCTATCTGCGTTAATTATAACCTCTCAGATGACAATTCAGCAGTCCTTTTAGGGTCTGGTGTGATTTCCAGGGCACTGGGAACAAGGTTCATTGATGGGAGGATAGTAGTGATTCTTTCTTTGCCAGAGGTTAATCTGAACAGGGAGACCGTTCCTTTTTGGTTCATCCAAGCCCTATCCGCAAATAACAAGAACAAACATCCAAATAAAGGTGCTCATCCAACATCAAAACGCGATGGCAAAATGCTGTTCTCATCTATGTTTTGAAAGATGGTATTCTTCCTTAACTGACCTCATCTCTTTCAAAAGTACATTTGATCACTGGGATGCCATCTATGGACATCTTTAAAAAAAAAAAATCCTGAAAGGATTTCTCCCCTAAATACATTGAATAAGCCCTAAAAGGGGAAGGGGGGGGGGAAATGGCTAAAGAAACCCTGTTTCCCCATGGGCCTTATGGGTTAATACACAAAAGAACACAGAGCTGTTTTTCCATCACCGTCACCTCCCCCGCAGCCTTTGTTCTGAGGCCTGATGAGCTGTATTGATTTGGGAAAATCATTGAGCTTCTTGGAAAACTAGACTCTCACTTATTCACTGCCATCTATTTCTTTCCCATGAAGACAGGTGGTCAATATCCAGTTGACTGGTCAGCTAAAAGAGGCTCTGGCTGCTTTTCTTTTCTTGCCTCCCCAGTAACATTATCCTTTCCCGCTTCTGGAAAACACAATGGCCTGTTCCAAAGTCTTGTGGGTAAGAGGAGGGAGCAGAAACAAGGCTTTTGTAAGGCACCTCCGGGAACACGGAACGGCTGTCCTAGACATCTGCACGGGAGCCCACACTACATCCCTACATGCACGGCTGGTGACAGGATTTTCACTCACCGAATGTTAGGCACAAGTTCTGGCATTAATGGAAACTTTGAGAGCCCAAGATAAAACTCAAAAAAAAAAAGTATATATATACATATACATATATATATATATATATATATATATATATATGTATATGTATATGTATATATATACACACATATACACATATATGGGTGTGTGTGTGTATGTATACATATATATATATATATCAAATCAACACAGATCATTAGAGCTTCCTGTGAACTGCAGAAAGTGATGTTTTACTTCTTTTAATAATCGGTACACATGTTTCAGCAAGGTTTTCTCATTGTAGGATGCCCTAAGTGTCATTATAGACATTTGGGGGGGAACAAAGAGCCTAAGAGAAAAAATAACATATATCACACGGAGATCTTTACAAAGCAACTTTAAACACGACGAGAACAAAAAACACTTGATTTTGGGTTACACAGGCATACACAGCCTAAAGAAACACTGTCCTGGATGGCTTGAGGCTACTTTTTAAAGGTATAAATATATGCATATATATAAATATATAAATATAAACACACACACACACACACGCTACAACCACTCACACCACAATACATAGCCCTTAATGTTTAGGCAGTTCCTCTTTCTGCTAAGGTGCCACAAGTCCTCCCACCTGAGGGTAGGCAGGAAGACAGGTTTCAGGTGACCATGTTGCTAAGGAGGGGAGGACACGAGCCCCTTAAGCTTCCTTCCACAGGGCGGCAGGTCACAGACCCTCAGTCGGGCTGCATCCAAAGCCACCCCTGCATCCCAAGACGATGCCCTTCAGGCTGTGGTCTCCTAAGGCTCAGCCAACACACAGTAAACTGAAGTGATATGCTCAAGTACAAGATAAATGATGAAGGGGCGCCTGGGTGGCTCAGTCAGTTGAGCGGCCGACTTCGGCTCAGGTCATGATCTCGCGGTCCGTGAGTTTGAGCCCCGTGTCGGGCTCTGTGCTGACAGCTCGGAGCCTGGAGCCTGCTTCAGATTCTGTGTCTCCCTCTCTCTCTGACCCTCCCCCATTCATGCTCTGTCTCTGTCTCAAAAATAAATAAACATCAAAAAAATTAAAAAAAAAAAAAAAAAGATAAACGAAGTGGCCAGGGCAGGGGAGGGTGCGGGGGATGATGGCAGAGGGAAAAACGGAGAGACAGGACGGCAAAAAAATACAGTGTCTTCTGAGACAGACATTTGGTATAAAGGAAATGCACAAAGCGAACACGCACACAGACGGAGCCTACGTATCTAGGTATACACTTGTATAAGGAGATTTCATTTCTTGTCTGGGATCAAACTTCCCAGCAAGTAATGCCTTGAGGCTGGCGGGCGTGGAGAGAAAGCTACGGAACCCGATTTCTGGTGCAAAGTTCTAGGCCTGAATTCTCTCCTGCTCTTTTGCAGGCATGCGTGAGTATTTCTGAGAGCTGCGGAGTTTAGATACATGGTTTGTAGTTCTTCAAACCCTCTCCTTTTTTAAGGCACAGTTTCCCCACTTGGAGTAGTGCAAGGATTTCCCATTCCCCTCCTCCCTTTGTTCACGGGAAGACCAGGATTCAATGCCAAATGTAACGGAATTGACTCAGGTCCCCCAATCCAGTCTCACAAGCTTGAATTATTAGCTCATCTGGAGATGAGGTTTTTTTTTTCCTTCCTTCACACAAAAGCATTCAAAATTTGGGAAACGTATCTTTCCCATGGTAAGTCAGCTTACTATGAGCCACGATAATGATACGGCTCTTATTCTGTTATTACCTCCTAACATGGTGTTCCCTTAAGAGTGTCATTTTAGGAGGCAGCCGCGTACAAGGGGCCCAGGCCCACAGCACATAACCAGAACCCCCCACCTCAACAGAAAGGACGCCACCTCAACACAATCCCACTTTGAGACCTGCCTGCCACAGAAGATAAGCAGCCGAAAAGAAGGCAGGCCTTTCGTTTCCTGCACTTAATACTAACCACGGGATCTTTTCAGCTTACAACTTGTGCGGCCAGGATCTCCAAGCCCTGACGGCAGCTTCACAAACAGGTAAAGAGAACAGAACAGCAAGAGCAGGCAAAAAATTAACAATCCTCCAGGCAACAAGCCCCACCCTGGACCAGTGCCCCTAAAAGAGAGCACTCGAGGGCCGAAAGTGGGGAGACGGGTGTGAGGTGATGAGAATTTGGAAGGTCGCTTAACGGGGATCTCCGCCTTCCCATTTCCTGGTGGGGAAACCAGTCTGTTTCTCGGCTGTCTCACGGCTCTCCACGGGGAAGGAGGAGCAGGGGAGGGAGGGGCAGGCGGGGAGGCCAAGTCATCGCCGAGATGAATAAAATAGCAAGATGCCAAGGAAATAAAACAGAAGAATGGAAAAACTCATATACTTTGGGGAAGGAGAGGAGACTCAGCAAAGGGAACATGGAGGGCTCCGCGTCCTAGCCTCAGCTCACAAACCTCCTGTGGATCCGTCTAGGTGGGTGATTAGCAGAGTTCCCGGTTTCAATGCTTGTGAATTGCTTGTCAAAATATGCGTATACAACTATAGACTATAGGACTGCGTTTTCAAGTGATTTCTTACCATCCCCAATCCTTGAGCTACAAGGAGACGGTGGGAACCAATCGACAATTATGCTCACATCAAAAAGCTGCTACTGATGCGTGCATCTCCCTGGGACTGAAGAGCCAGGCTTCATATAAATTATGACGCTTTATTGAAAGTCAGAGCGCTTATTTGCTTTTGTGCCAGCTCTGGGCCCTTTTCATCTGGAGCTCTCCCCGGCCCAGGAGAGCACACATTCCTACAGCTCTGCTGGCCACCAGCTGTGTCCCCCCATAAATCATAAATCCTCTGAACAAGCCATTCTTTACAAAGACCAACAGCATTTACTGGAGATGATCACTCTGCTATTATTCCACTTGCTGAAATTTAAAATAGCAATTTACAACAGCAGCTGAAAACCAGGGAACGTGTGTGTGTGTGTGTCTGTGTGTATGAGAGAGAGAGAGAGAGAGAGAGAGAGAGAGAGAACAGGAAGGCTGTGCATGTCTGCAGCACACAAAGGGGCACATTTTGTGTGTCACCTTCAAGTCAGCAACTCTGCGAATCTAAAAAGGAAACAAGGGGTGTAAATGTCAGAGGAACCAGACTCAGCACCCTCACAACTGAAGGCGGTGGGGTGAGTGGGGTCTGTGTCGTGGGTAGACCTCCTTGGTCTCACCCGGAAGCGGCCAAGCCCCCAAGGCAGCGTGGGAGGAGGTTCACACAGTCTCTAGTGAGGCCACGTAATTATGGCTCAGGTTCAGAATGTAATAAGGAAAGCTGAAGGAATTAACTCCAATCAAGCTCAGTCTGCAGCCAATTTTATTTTGAGGACTAGGGAGGAAGACAGAAGAAAAGAGTGATTGGTAATCCCACGCAGCATCCCGAGCGCCTGAGAAGAGGTCTCTGGAGGCAGACGCACCTGGCTCCCAAGCCCGCTCTGCAGCTGCTGCCTCACCTTCAACTAAAGCGCTCGGTGCCTCAGTTTCCTCATCTGTAACACAGGGAGGATACATACGGGTATCAAATAAGGTGTGATTTCTGTAAAGCATTTAACACGGGCGCTGGCACAAAACAGCCGCGTCGCAAATGGACTTTGGCTTCCTCATCTTGCAACTCCCCTGGAGCCCCAGGTCGCAAGCTAGGCGAGCAGAGGGAGAAGCCAAAATCCTAGGAATTCCGCACTCAGAAATACAGTCAGCAGCAAGCGCCACTGGGATCCCTCCAGGCAAAACACCCTCGGACCTGGGCGTCCACAAAGATTATCCTGGACTCCTGGTGACCAGGCCCTTGCGCATACGGCACATCGATCCTGGCGAGTCTCACGAGCTGCCAATTCCAACGTTAAGGAGTTGTGTGATTTCTACACCGGTTTCAACCGACACGAAGTTCTCCTTCCTGACTGACAGACCTCTCCTCATGCCACCACTCAATAGTACAGCCGACAGAGAAATGCAGCTCCAAATCCCTCAAGTCTCCCCTCTGGACGTAGGACAGGGAAACCTCACATCCGGTTTTCAGAACCGGCGACTGGAACTGGATGCCTGGCATTGGTCTGAACGACCAAAGGCAAAATGGTGGCAGCAGAGGGGAGAACCCCAGCAGCCAGGCTCCTGGGATGCTGAAGGCGTGAAAGGCAAACTCATCTTTCCCAGTTACCATCGGAACAGACTAGATTTCTCAACAATGGTCAGAGGCACCCCCCACCCCCCCCCCCCCCCCCCGATTCCGAAGTCCCTATCTTTCAGGGAAGAATAAAGCCCAGCAGAGTTACAAGTATTTCAATAATGTGCTTAGAGACCAGCTCTTTTCTGTAAACAAGCCTAATGAAGCATGACTAATAGTGCTCTCCTAAGCAGAGCCAGGGAAAAGGGCCTTTGTTAGCACTTACTGGAGCAAGGCATCATTTTGCTGGAGCAGAACAAAACTTAGCTGGTTATTGATTGACCAGCCTCGCTCGGGTGTCACCGCTCTGCTGTCCATTTCTGTAGAGTGTGTGTAGGCAATACATGTGCTTCCGCAGACGCAGAGACGTTCTGTACACACACACGCACGCACACACACACACACACACGCACGCACACACACACTCCCAGGTACACAGTCAGCGCAGCCACCAAGCTAACTTTGGGCTACATTTCTCCGCAGAAGGGATCAAGTATTCCAGGCCTCTCGCTGAAACCGAATTGCTCTCCGATACTCGCGCGTCTTCTCGTCCTCGGTATCACCTAACATTTCTCTCCGAGTTGTCAGGACCGTGAACCTCCTCCGCCTCCGAGCCTGTAAACCGACACGCCCCACGGACGCTTAACCGTTTCCAAAGTCACTACGATTTAACCTGACCTAGTTACTACCTTCTAGAGGGGATTTCCTTTTGTTTTGCAATACATTCACAACGGCTGGTGTTTGTTTTCCCCATTTCGCCTCGCGGTTCTGAAACTCCTGACATTTGGCTCCTTGTAACTGCCACAGACACGTTCCATGATGGCTCTAATTCACGTCTGCAGTTCAAGTTTGTCTTAAATGTTATCGATGCACACACGCCAGCAATGTTAGCAGGGAGAGCCAAAGTTGACCTGGGCGTCTCTTCCGAACAGGCAGGAATTCGAGTCAAAACTTGCTTTCCTTGCGACTCTAAGCACAAATTTCCGTATAAATTATTGACCGCACTTTGGCCTCATCTGAAACATTAGCCCCGCAGGCTGATAAGTTCTGACCCCAGGTGGCACATCAACCCTCTCCGAAGAGGCTGGAACATTAGTGCTTTGCACTGGGGACTAAGGCGTGAGAGCCAATCAATCAAGCTCCTGACAGCTTTTACGGCCTCTGAGCATTAGGCCCAAGTCAACCTCCAAGACTCCTATTGTTCGCATTATTCTCTTCTTCTCTGGTCTGATGAAGTTAGGGTTAAGTCCAAGGCTTCGGTGAGAGAGAAAGGCTATTGTTAGTAACTCAGTCTTTATTGACTCTGACCTGCAGGGCAACCAGCTTGAAGTCTTTTCCAGAAAGTAATGCACAGTTAATTGGTGCTCATCATCAGGGTATGTTTTCTACACCTCTCTTCACTGAAAGGAGACCTGGCCGAACATTTCGCCATCTTTTCCAGGTTGCCTTCTAATTCTCCCAAGCATCACACACACACACACACACACACACACACATATACTTTGGACAAAAAATCTGATTTGTACCCATAACCGTCTGCCTGAAATAACTGAAGATCTTTTGCAGCTGAAGCTGGGGGCTGGGTCTGTGAGCAGCCGGCAACAGATTGCATGGCCTGGGCAGGGAGAGGACACAATCCCACCCGGGCTTCGTTTGAAGCACGCAGCCGCCCTCTGAAGGGGTTGCAGAATTACTGGACCCAAAGGCTTTCCCTTTGAAAGAAAAACCAGGCACACCATTATCTCTTCCTACCCAAACAGGCCTCTCAGGAGAGAGGGAGGGGGAAGGTGGTGGCCAGAAAGAAGTTGGCCACCAGAGCATCCAGTCTGTTTCTCAACAATCCTGGGCAACGGGTGCCCAGACGAGTCAGCTACACTTCAAGGGTCTTCCCCCACAACCCTTGTTGAAAGCACTGAACAACAGGCTACCCACTGAACGCTTTGAAGGAGAAATCACATGTTGACATTTTGGAAATCGAAATTTCTTGGATGGGGGCGGGGAAGCACAAAAACCAAACCGCTTTTTTTTTTTTTTTTCCTTTTCCCACTTAGCTTTTGCTTTAGAAATTTTCAGCCACCCGGCTGCCTGGGTGGCTGAGTCAGTTAAGCATCTGACTTCGACTCAGGTCATGGTGTTGCGGTCTGTGAGCTCGAGCCACGCACGCGTTGGGCTCTGGGCTGACAGCTCGGAGCCTGGAGCTTCCTTCAGATTCTGTGTCTCCCTCTCTCTCTGTTCCTCCACCGCCCGCACTCTGTTCTCTCAAAAATAAATAAACATTAAAAAAAATTTTTTTAAAGAAATTTTCAGCCACACAATCCTACATTTAGCCAAGAGACTGATCATGCTACTTTATTTAGGACATCCCGGTACCTGAATTAGCACAAATAAACGAGTACATACTTTTCCAAATGAGTGAAGAGGAAGCCATTTTTCAGTTAAAGTCTGCCCCATTTGTGTGTTTGACAGTATACTAACTCCAAGATATACGAATCTAATATTAGATTGGATAAGCTTTCCGAAAAGGCGATAGTTAAGAGAGCACACTGATAAAGTCTCCTGCTGCAAAGGATTCCATTTTCTGGTGCCGATCGTTCAACTCAACTTCTTTTTTTTTTTTAATTTTTTTTTTCAATGTTTATTTATTTTTGGGACAGAGAGAGACAGAGCATGAACGGGCAAGGGGCAGAGAGAGAGGGAGACACAGAAACGGAAACAGTCTCCAGGCTCTGAGCCATCAGCCCAGAGCCCGACGTGGGGCTCGAACTCCCGGACCGCAAGATCGTGACCTGGCTGAAGTCGGACGCTTAACCGACTGCGCCACCCAGGCGCCCCTCAACTTCAATATTAAAGAAAACTACAGCCTTCTCACTCATTAAGAATGCACAGTCAAAGCACATTAAACTCATGAATCCCAGGTGCTACCAAGGCCAAAAAATGTTTGCCGACTCTTCAAGACAAAACTGAACATGCGGCCCGTTCCTGTCGAGGAGAACTTCCGCCAGGAGCCCTACTTTCTTACAGCCCAGAAGTAAGTGAGGAAAAGATGCAAAGAAAAACCAACTATAGTATTCAAGCGAGTGCTGTTCCTCAAGACTGATTACGAAGGCTAAGTCTTGAGCCAACGAAGATGCAAGTTTCAAGGGAACAAAACAGGTATCAGCTAAAAATGTTTAAACCTAGGGGCACCTGTGTGGCTCAGCTGGTTGAGCATCCCACTCTTGGTTCTGGCTCAGGTCAGAATCCCAGGGGTTGAGGGATCGAGCCCCGCGTGAGGCTCCACGCTGTGGAGCCTGCTTGGGATTCTCTCTCTCTCTCTCTCTCTCTCTCTCTCTCTCTCTCTCTGCCCCCTCCCCGGCTCACACTTCCCCTGCCTCCCCCCAAAATAAAGTTTAAAAAAGTAAAAATAAATAAAATGCTTAAACCTATAGACAAGCTGAACGCAAGACTGAATGAATCTTGATATAGTTGACCGTGGGGTTCCCGCTGAAGCTTCAGTGAAGGCAATTCAAAACTAATACGTTTTACACAACAGGTGGTTAACATTTGTGTTACTGTCCCCAGGGAGTAAAGACAGGAAATAAATACGAGGAATTCTGCCGGAGCGCTTTACTATCTGTAGGCCATCAGTGCCCTACGAGCCAGGTCCTTTTACTGTTCCTCTTTTACTGATGAGCAAATGAACTCCAACATGGCTTAACTGCCAGGCTTGCCTCAGACGGGAAAGTCAGAGATTTGAACACAGGCAGCCCGACTTCTGATACCATACTCCTAAATGCACGGTGTAAGGTTACTTAAACCTAAGTTTATAAAGAACACAATTTCATGAAGGCGCTGCATGTGCGTGGATGGGGCCCCATGAGGTTAAGTGAGTCTGTGCAGGTGACGCACAGGTGTCTTCGGAGGCTTGTGCTGTGGATAAACCAGTGACCTCACACTGGAAGCTTGGAACGGACCATGGGGAGAATACATATACCAAAAAAACAGCAAACACTGCAATTCAGGGTTCCCCCCCCCCCCACAGCCCCGACTCCAGAGCCGGCTGTTAACCAGCACACCGACAGTTAGTAACCTTACTTTGTTGAAATACTATTCTTCTCTCCCACCATGTGACGTGTCAGAGAAACTAGGGGCCCGGGGAAAGGAGGGAACGTGGAAACCCTTCCCTATTGACGTTTAGCTGCTTAGAAGGTATCCGAAGGACAGAACTGAGGGACGATTCTAGAACCCACTAGAGACTACCCGCTGTTCTAGCTACTGTAGAACCCACTACAGTTCTCACTTAGGATGTTGGCTGTTTCACAAGGAGTCACAACGCACAATCGTGGATGCCTCCTGGTTAAGCACTCACACCTAATTCACTGCTCACCAAGTCATGACTACCTTGCTTCCAGGCTCCGTCCCCTCCCTCTTCCTCCAGACCACCGTCCACAGTCAGGGGATGGTTCCCTTCCCACTGTTACCACTCACCCCTCCCCCGCCTCGCAACGCCTCCAACTGCCTTTCAATGTCCCCAGCACACAGCAAGTTGCTTCAGGCTTCAGGCTCACCTCCTATCTTTTGCAGGGAGAGCCTGGCCTGCCTTCACCTTCGCAGTCTGAGTCCTGGTGCACAGAACTCCAGGCCGCCCTGAGAATGGCTAAGTGCCCCTGCGGCTATTTCTACCGCAGCACTTACGTGACATCCAGGGCGCCTGATTTTTCCCTGCCAACCTCTGTAAGAGACCATGTAATAAGCACCATGTCTTTCAAATTGCCTGGCAAAAACCAGAGAAGCCCCATACATGTCTTTTTTTGTTTCCTAGGGCAAACGAAAAATTGAAATGAATAAAAGTGCAAAAGAGCCCCTGTGTACACAGATCAAAACACAGAAGTGAACTGCGATGCTGACAATTCTTTGTCACCTGATTCCGATACCTCCCGAGCGAAGGAGCCCGTCTCCGTTGATTCTTTCCACTTTTCAAATAACTGGTAATGATGTCAACGTAAACGCTTTGGTTTCGAGGGCTCTTCTATTTTTGGTTGGAAATTTTTGTGAAATCAGTACTCTTACAAGGGAAAAAAACCGGGGACCCTCCTCTTAAGATTTCAAAAGCCATCTGCTTTTACTGAACTATTACAAAAGCAACTGAGGAGGTACGTGTGTCGCTCACCTGATGCAGACGCTCTGAACACAGACCATAACCGCCCAGCCGCGGTAGATGCGGGCCGATGGCCTCTCCCACTACACTCCTTGTAATGTAATGAACAGTCATATCCAACAAATCTCCTCCCAATGGGCTGCCAGTGGTTGTTCTCCCAGACTCTGGGGCCCCAAAGAGAGATTTGTCATTGCTTAAATAAATTTTACAGATGTAATAGATAAAGGCAATAAAGAAAACAGAGCTTTTATAAAACAAAGTTGACAGAGCAGAAAGCCATCTCTCCATAATGGGCGCGTATGCTGGTGCGTCCCGGGCTGCTTGTGTGTACCAAAGGGAAACAGACAATGAAGGTTAGGAAGCATGAAATGACAGCCTTCTTTGCCTTTCAGGGAATGTAAATTTTAGTTGCTGAATGTAAATCTTCAAGCCATGGTTTTCAATCTGCCTGGCTGATCACCAGACACTGATTTCAAGGAGACAGAAAATAATCTCACTTATTGGCCAGCCGTGCAGATCCCTGGCTACAGGTTTGTGACGACCCACCGTGGAAAACTCGGGTGGCGCTGGGAGTGATGTTTCCCTGTTGTGGTTCTTCCAGGTATGGATTATGTCACCTGCCCCCTGGGTAGCATGCGGCTGGAAGGGGCGCCGGTACTCGCAACTGGTACTAACTGGAAGCTAACATTACTGGCAGTGCGTACACGCATCGCTGGTCCTCAACAAGTGGCCCGTGACTTTTAACAGGGGCTTTCTTGGTGCCAGATGAGACAGAGACAGAGCATTTTCTGTGCCACTGTGCTTTCTGGTGTCTCGTGCTCTGCCCATAATATAAGCACATTAGCTTACTTTCAAGTGTCAGGGCTTCAGGCTATTAGGATCTTGGACCTGGCTCCTCACACAGGGGAAAGACATGGCAAGAACATTCAATCGTGTCGCCTTCCTACCGCGGTAAAGAGGCAACGTTTTCCCCCAGAAGATCGGGAACCCATTTTGACTTGTTTCTTTACAACTCGAACCACCAAACTCCAAATCAGAGTTGTTGTGCATGTTTTAATCTGTCCTACGCCCTGCAGTGTTTGTTGTTTAATTCCAGTTAATTGGGTGAGTCTAGTTTTACGTGAAGGCATATTTTGAAATAGAAGCTTGGTAAATATACAGAAGTCACAGTGTGCTGGTAAATATGCTACAGAGTAGAACAAAAGAACACTAATTAAAAAAAAAAAACCAACACAAAAAAACCCAGTCATGGTAATAAAAACATGGCCTTAACAGCAATAATGTAAATACCAGCCATCAATACATGGGGTAAGTATGGTCAATACGGATGCAGCATGTGTTCTCTGGAACAGATTATACAGATGCAAATTTTCACTGACTTATTATAAATTAGCAATTCAATTGAAAGCAAAAAGGAATCGCCTGATCCCTGAATGCATGAGGTACAGAGGATCAATCCTTCAAAATTAACTTCTACTTAAAACGCACTTCCAACCGCCGTCATGATAGAAAGGAAATAAAAGAAGGAAATTTACGAAGATAGATTTGGGGACCGGGGAGGAGGCAATAAATATTTTTCACAAGGCCATTTCCACGTGAAGTACTGTTCCCCACCATCTCTTCCTGTTGTTTACATTCTATGTGACCCCCAGAGAAAAGTGGCTTCTGACGAGGAAGGAGGGCTCCTTCGCTGCAGATCCTAAATGCGGTCATTGCCTGACCACGGCTTCCCTCTCCCCTCACGGTCACCTTTGTTGGAAGGACCTGCAGTCGAGCCTCCCGCCAGCTTGTTGTGGCTGTCGGAAAGGACACACGTGGCCGTGTTAACACATGGTCAGTAGTGTAGGAATACCTACTGGTGTGAGGGTCTGCCCATCGTGGAGGCTGGAATCCCAAAATACAGGGAACATGCTGGCAGGCTAATGAAAAGCATTCCTGTCTCTGCCTAGAACAAAACTCTACGGCATTGAGAATTGCACTTTTGTTTGTCCGTTTAAAAGTGCATTTAGGGCTAGCTATTGGGCACTCGTTGGAATGTCTTAGAGTAAGCTTTCTAACCACCCAGTGAGGAGGGTACTATATTTCTCCCCATTTTACAAATGATGGGGCCAATGCACAGAGGCAGTAAGTCACGTCCCGAGGTCACGGGGGCAGTAAACTGCGGCACTGCGATGGAACCCAAGGGGACTGGCTCCGGTTTGTGACAAGGACCCAGGATCACCATGTAGAAGACGCCGGGGCAAAGAGGGGGAACACACACACCCGGCCCTCAATTCAAGGGGTTTTTCCTCTTGCACTAGTTTGTTGGGGTGCCCGATCTAAAGGACAAGGTGCACAATTTACTCGTTCAATTTCATCCTACCATGTCCTGAATGTTCAAACAAATGAACAGACGAAAGAAATCATGTTATGTTGGGGTGTGTGGATGGCTCAGTCGGTTAAGTGTCCGACTTCAGCTTGGGTCATGATCTTGTCGTTCGTGAGTTCGAGCCCCGCATCGGGCTCTGCACTGTCAGCGTGGAGCCTGCTTGAGATTCATTCATTCTCTCTCTCTCTCTCTCCCCCTCTGCCGTTCCCCCACTCGCACAGGCACACGCGTGTGCGCGTTCTCTCTCTCTGTCTTAAAATAAACAAACTTTTAAAAAGTCATGTTATTTTCAAGCACAAAGGAATCCTAGAGATCATTTATGCAAAACTTGCTGTCTTTATCAAGGAGACACCGAGGCCCAGAGAGGTTACGTGGCCGATCGTAGCCCCCACGACTAAGGAGAAAAGAGCCAAAACCGCAGCTAGACCTTTCGCTTTCTTCTCTTCCAGTGATCCTGTGGGACCATACAGCAGCACCCAAGGTAGGTAGGTAGCAGCTAGGATGTCAGGTGATACGCTCCCGATGACTCTCCACTGACCAAGAGGTCCCTTTATTTTTTTTTTTTTTATTTAAAAAAAAAATTTTTTTTTTCAACGTTTATTTATTTTTGGGACAGAGAGAGACAGAGCACGAATGGGGGAGGGGCAGAGAGAGAGGGAGACACAGAATCGGAAACAGGCTCCAGGCTCTGAGCCATCAGCCCAGAGCCTGACGCGGGGCTCGAACTCCCGGACCGCGAGATCGTGACCTGGCTGGAGTCGGACGCTTAACCGACTGCGCCACCCAGGCGCCCCCAAGAGGTCCCTTTAAAGGCACTCACAGCCCGAGGCCTTTGCAGGATTTTGCCCCGGGGAGACTAACACACATCCAGATGGTTAAGAGTTGCTTTGGAGAAGGGAGGGTAGGTCAAGAAAAGGCTTCTTCGAGGTCTGGATAAAGACAGAGCCAGACCACCCGGCAATAACCAAAGTCCCACGGGAGGTGACACAGGATTTAATCAGTCCTAAATTTCTTGGCCCAGTTTGGAAGGCCGAAGGTGCATGTCTCAAGTTTATGGCACGTGAAATGACTGAAAAGAAAGAATCGGAAGACTCTTTGTTGCAAAGGACATACCGCGAAAATTCGATTCCTTTAGTGCCACGTTTAGTGCACTGAAAGGGGGGGTGGGGGGGGGAGTCAGATGAAGCTGTCCCCCTGTTTCCCTTCAGTGACTACGACCACAGGCTTCCTGGGACGGTGTCCTGTTGAGAGGCAACAAGTGGCAGAGGAGTCTGGCGAGTCCTACCGCCCCTCCCCCCAGACCCCCGCCACTGCTGCCGACACCCACGACCTGCCGGAAATCACATCACACAGTACAGTTTCAATCAACTTGCGCTGACAGCCTCTTGCTCTGTTTGCTTCACAAAGTAGCCGCTGATGCCTTAAAGGTGGGGGCTACATCCCCAGTGTTCGCGGTCTTTGCTTTGGAAGAGGGGGTGTTCTCAGAATGGCAGTGGGGTCATCACACCCTTCTGGCCTAATGGCCACGGGACACGGCCAAGGGACCTGGCAGGACTGGGAGGGTAATGAGCAGCACTCCGTCCAAACGGAGCATTACTGACAGCAAAATCCACAGGCTTCGAGGCTCTGGCTATTTCTAAACGTTAAGAATCAGGGCTCCATTTTTGAACAAAATATAGAGCAGCTTTCCAGATGTGGGTTCCTGGCTGAACTACAGAGAAATCTGTGAATCTCTTGTCTCGCTCAAACACACACGCGCACACACACACGCACACACACGCACGCCCCGCCCCTAGAAGACGGCACATATGGGTTTCAAACCCTGGCCTCTCAGACTCTTATGTTTCCCCAAACTCCGTGGGGGCTAAAAATCCTCCTGAGTCCTTATTAAAACTACGGATGCTTAGCTCTACTCCAAACATCTAAGGTGATTCTTAGCGGAGCAACTGGGTTAACAGACTTTGAAGAAAAACGTACACCATACAAAGTAAGACACACATACACCATGTTGAGTCTTTCAAGGACAGAAATGGGGAACAAGGATTTTGATTAATTACTTGCCAGCATCTTGGGGGATGGGGCGGCAGGTGGGGAGGGGAAGGCATTATGCGATTCCTTGAGGAAAAGTTACCAAGGAGCCTGGAACGAGGCTGAGGACTTTTTATCTGCTGAGCCCTCGGACAGTAGTATTAATACAACAGCTTAACTTGGTTTAAAGAAAGGATTATTTCGCCATCTGCAATAATCGCTTCTGGCAAGAGGCAGGCTCCGCTATGGCCACTCACAAAAGATGATGGAGACCCGCAATCCTTTCTTCACAGACAGGAAGTGGGGGCTTTTCCAAATATTAATATAATCTCACTTATTAAGATAAAACGATGTGCTAAAGCACTGGAAATTCTCCCACTGGAGCCGCTGTACATTTTCTTTGACTTTTTTTTCCCTTCTCCTTTTAACAGAAAGGATCTATAAATCCTAAATCAGAGTGTCCGGTCTTCCCATCACATCCTAAAATATGAACATCTTGATATGCCATGTAGTCGTGTGCTCTTTTTACCAGAAGTCAAATAACTGAACAGGTCGTCGGGCAAGATCAAATAAATTGCAGTTCAGGGCCGCCTAGGGGGCTCAGCCGGTTAAGCATCCAACTTGGGCTCAGGTCGTGATCTCGCGGTTCAGGAGTTCAAGCCCCACATCGGGCTCTGTGCTGACAGCTCGGGAGCCTGGAGCCTGCTTGCGATTCTGTGTCTCCCTCGCTCTCTGCCCCTCCCCCGCTCGCGCTCTGTCTCTCAAAAAATAAATACATGTTAAAAAAAAAAAAAAAAGTCTTTTAAAGAAATAAATTGTAGCTCCGAGGCAAGATTAATAGCAAGGCTAGCCTCTACATCGTTATAGGCAGGAGGGCCCTTCTGCCAGGGACACGGGCCTCCTCCGGGAGGGTGGGTGAGTGCCTGAGGGTAACTTCTAACTCGTCTAATCACCCTACCCTGGAATCAGAGTTAACCAGTGCTCTTCGTGAGGCTTGCCAAAGGCGAGGTGGACAGACAGAAAGGCAGAAAGAGCGAGAAGCAAACCAGCCTGCCGCTTCCACGCTGCTGCACCACAAAAACCTCTTGTGAGGTCTTCAAAACTAACAATTCAGCAAAAAGTGACAGGCAGAGTAACCACTGAGTCAGCTCTTGTAACTCCTCTTCAAAAAGCTGCTTTCAGTGAATCAATTTTCAGTGTTGTTTCGGTTATTCTTAGATAGAAAACTTGCTACCCCCTCTCCTTCTCCTTTGGAAATTTGGTAACCATAGTTTCTGTATCCTGCTGAGACTTGATATGTGGAGCTGTATTCTACCTGCTATTAAGCTGCTGATAGCAGTGTTTCTGTTGCAATTTATGAGCAATGTCAGTTGAAGGCAGAGAGTATTGTACACGCTATATTTTCCCAGCTGGAGATCTCCGTGAATGGAAAGCAAAAACATGAATACACATGCACTGTGGGCTTGAAGGAATAAAAAGGCAGGGAGAAAAGTCAGCAGGCGAAAATCAGGTGGGTGGTCTCGATTATAGACCAAGGAGATAATAAAATATTCAAAGGAAGCTCTGACTAAATGGCCGGGAAAAGGAGATAGGCAATATAAAGAGAAGCCTGATAAAGTCTTTTTTCTACCTGTAGGTCTCTTGCGCGATTCTTAGATTGGGGACGTGCCAAGATGCACCTTGCCGCCTGGGGTTTTAAATAAGCTGCCATAACCGAAGAGTCATTTGAAACCACAAAAACAAATCCCATTCCACATTAAGTTTCTAATAAGGGCTGCAGCTGACAGTGAGCACAACACATCTCATTTCCAACCTTCTCAATGTCTCCACACACGCTATCTCAAGAGGCAAATTTTATCTTTTTTTCCTGAACCAAAAGCATTTTATAAGGAGACAGAAACTGGGTTTTATTTCTGTGGTTAAGAAACAGACACACTGTATTGTCCTTGGACCCTGATACCCGCGTCCTCATGGAGCGCACAGGATAGGTAACGGTCCTCAGAGAGACCCAATTCTAGAGAGAGAGAAAGGATCAAATAATCTATCAGGAAAGTGCCCAGTGAAATTATTAAAGAGCCAAAAGACATTTTCTCTCCCTAAACACTCTACTGAGAAATATAACATAAAATATTAATAGGGACCTCATTAAATAAGCTTGATGTAATTCCTTCCCACCTAACTAAAATGCAGAACCGGTCTGTGTCAATGGTTCCCCAACCTACATCAGAAGTATGGGGGAAAAGGCTTTTTGTTTGTTTTTCAAATAACTACACCATACCCGCACCCCTAAACATTATGATTCGGCTTCCTAGTGCTTTTTAAAAAACATGATTTTAATACTCTTCCTCCATGAAAACAATACTCCTCTAAACAACAAGTCAAACTGCACTCAATTATATCAGGAGGCTCTATTCGCTGGAAAAAAAACTGTCTCCAGGTACTAAAGGAAAAATGTGTCCAAAACAGTCACAAAAAGCAAAACATTTACTCATTTAACATGGAGCATTAGTTTGATTTTTCCCAAGTAACACTGGAACACGTACTCAACGTATGTATTCAACTGACTTCCTATTCAGAATTCAATAGTTTTTTTTTTCATTCAGACCCTCACCCCCTAGTACCAACAATATCAAATGAAAATACTTGAGCCTGTTAAATTCACCAAGCCCCACGCTAACCCAGGAGAAAAGTAATTACCATTTAAATAGCAACATGAAGTTCTTTGAAGGAACAGCCTTTTGATGTTAGCATCTCTAATGGTAAAAGCCAAAAAAAAAAAAACAAAAAAAAACTCAGATCTTAAACATCGTTCATTGTCTTCCAACCCAGAGAAAACAAACGTGTCTCCCAAAAGTTCTTTCATCACAAAGAAGTTGGAACCCAAGTTGTTTATCATGGGCTTGTGGTAACATGGTGACGAGGTCCAACTAAATTTCAGTGACACTTAGAAGAATGGCAAAGTGCAACGAACTGGCTTCTCACACGACAGAAAAAAATAGGAGCGACTGGGCACAGGCAATTAACAGATTTCTGGTGCCCCCGTCCAATGATGGGGACCCGACTGCTGCACCCGGACGTCACGACATCCCCCCCTGGGCTCACCGGCAGGCAGCATGGTCCCTTCATCCTTACACACCCTTTCCAGTGGATTCAGCACCAAGTTGGAAAAGCTTGTCCTTATTAAACTCAATCTCTGAATTCACAGGAGGGATGGGGATCTTGGGCCTATGAGCGATGGAAAACCTCTTACAAATGACTAGACACGGGCCAGTACGACGTGGTATGTTTCACACAGCTGCTACTCTTCATGATGGCGCAAGTGACGAACCAGTTGGTATGTTCAACAGGCCGTACATTATTCAGCCAGCGCAAAACCTTTCTATTCATCCACAAACCCCAAGACACGATCTTACGCTTTTAATCTCCTTCCTCCTGGCTCACACAATGCTAGGCACTTAACAGAATCCAATCGTTTTTAATTTTAAAGTCTGCGTACATGGGAGAGAGTAAGACCTTCAAGTACAGTAAGACCTTCCCCCCCCCCCACCACCATTGGTTATGGCTTTTAATTACCCATGACATCCCTACATGTTATAATAAACAGCTGACCATGTGTCATATTCCAATGATCAAATGCTTATCTCTGACCAGACTTTCTATTTCAACCTGTAGTTTATTATCATTTAACTAGAGAAAACTAAGCAATTATAACTGTCCACCAAAATGACATAATTGACAGCTTTTGGTTATATACAATTTTCCTAAATCTGAAAGGCTTTTGTTTTACGCGGCTCCTTTGCTCCGAGGCAAAGCAAAGTACCTTTTGAGAAAATTTACCCACGACCAGAATTTGGTAAAAAGCAGTTATTTCCTGGATTCGGGCCCATGTCCCCCAAACTTGCATGATCATAAACCCAACCACCCCTCTGGAGATTCTGGGGAGGGGCCAGGGAATCTGCATTCGAGGAGGCATTCCAGGTAAGTTGTACCAACTGGCAAAACCACGCAGGCCTTTCTGAGTCAGCTCTGGGCTCACGCAGCTCACACTTGAGCCCAGTGGTTCAAAAACTGGGGCGCGTTGGGGCGCCTGGGTGGCGCAGTCGGTTAAGCGTCCGACTTCAGCCAGGTCACGATCTCGCGGTCCGGGAATTCGAGCCCCGCGTCGGGCTCTGGGCTGATGGCTCAGAGCCTGGAGCCTGTTTCCGATTCTGTGTCTCCCTCTCTCTCTGCCCCTCCCCCGTTCATGCTCTGTCTCTCTCTGTCCCAAAAATAAATTAAAAAAAAAAAAAACGTTGAAAAAAAAATTAAAAAAAAAAAAAACTGGGGCGCGTTAAATATCACAGAAGAAACCTTTCACAGAATCCTGGGGCCCATCCTACTTTAAATCCAGACCACTGAGAGCAGGCCCCCGGCGTCAGCGTCTCCTCACTTACCAGGGTGATTCCAATAGACAGCTATGTTTGTAAACGAATTATCTCTTCCAGGGCTTCTTGACCCTCACTGCTGGTCAGAATCACCTCAAGAGTTGCAAAGACGCTACCAAACAAAAAAACAAGGCTAGCTTCCATCTTAAACCAACTGAATTGGACCATATGGATGTGAGGCCTCGAGCCACGGCATTTGTTTTCTAGGTTCCTAAGATGATTTTTTTTTTAATTTTTTTTTTTTTTTAAAGTTTATTCATTTCTCAGAGGCAGAGAGACAGAGCATGAGCGGGTGAGGGGCAGAGAGAGAGAGGGAGACAACAGAATCTGAAACAGGCTCCAGACTCGGAGCTGTCAGCACAGAGCCCGATGCGGGGCTCGAACTCACGGACTGCGAGATCATGACCTGAGCCGAAGTCAGAAGCTTAACTGACTGAGCCACCCAGGTGTCCCCAGGTTCCTAAGATGATCTTAATGTGCAGTCTGCGTTGAAGAGAACGAGCCTAGTAGATTCCGAGGTTAGTACCAAGTATTTAAACAACTTAATAAGCTTTTATCCAAAAACGCTTTCTCTGCCTGGCACATGACTGTGTTTGTCCAATAGAATAAAATTACAAGACAAAACAGTCTCTCCTGTGAAGGCTGCTGCAACTCAGCTGGTCAGAGGAATAATCTACCTAGATGGAAGAACAAGAGAACAGTACAAAGTATCAGCAAGGGTAAAGTTTACAGAACTCTGAAAACCCACACGTGGAAAGGAAAATAAAAATGTTCGTGGTAAGTTTCCAGTTCATGTCAGCTAGATGCACTTATCATTCAAAAGTGTGCAGATTCTCGATGAAAAATTACTGACACTGACTTGGGAGGCATAGGTTGGACAGAAACAAAGTCTTTTGGAGCCTTCCACCCTGACTGGTACTTTTATCTTTAAAGATTAAAAAAAAATTCTGAAAGCTTTTCAATCCAAGTTCCTTTCAACAACCTTGGGGCTCGTATACAGTCAGCAGCAGTTTATATAATGTCAGCAACACCCATAATAACAAAAATACACCTTTCTCCTTGTTTAAAGGGAATGTGTATCTACTAATGTTTTCTACTTACTACGTCCATAACCCCATTTCACAGATGAGAAAACCAGGGCCTCAAGAGTCTGATGACTCACGTTCAAGTCTCCAGCAGGATGTGGACGACATCCTTTACTTAGAACTATCCTTGGGGCGCCTGGGTGGCTCAGTGGGTTCAGCATCCGACTTCAGTTCAGGTCATGATCTCACAGCTTTGTGAGTTCAAGCCCTGCACTGGGCTCTGCGCTGATAGCCTGGAGCCTGCTTCTGATCCTCTGTCTCCCTCTCTCTCTGCCCCTCCCCCCCTCAAAAAAATAGATAAACATTAAAAAAAAACAAAAAGAAACATTCTTAATCTAGCTATTATTTCAGAAAAATTCATCTCCTCTATCCATTTTTACCCTTTCCCATGTACTAGGCACTAGAGATAAGACTCTGTGCCCATATGACACATGGAATGAGACAGGTAATGGCCGTGCTGTCTGGGTGGCCCAGGGGGCTAAGCGTCTGACCCTCGATTTTGGCTCAGGTCATGATTTCACGGTTCATGAGATCAAGCCCTGCACTGGGGCTCTGTGCTGACGGCATGGAGCCTGTTTGGGATTCTCTCCCTCTCCCTCTCTTCCTCTGCCCCTACTCTGTTCGTGCATTCTCTCTCTCTCTCTCAAAATAAATAAACATAAAAAAAAAAAAAAAAGGACAGGCAATAGTCAAGGAAGCAACTATAGTTTCAGGTACTAAGTTCTTGAAAAAAATAAAGTAGAAGAGTTTAGGAAGTGATCGGAGAAAAGCTAGTTTGAGGGTGGGAGTCAAGGAATGTCTTTTTTGGGGAGGTAGCTGATGCAAGACTGCAAAGGTGTGAGAAGGCGGCTGTGTGGCAGCTACGGGCAGAAAGCAAAGCAAAGCAAAGCAAAGCAAAGCCCCACAGGCACCAAGACGAGGCCACAGAGGACAGGCAGGGTCCTACTTATGCAACTCGGCTCATCTTGGAAGATATGTTTGAAGAGTGGCACTCGGTTTTGGAGCAGCTAGTGTATTCTCAACGTTCAATGACGTCAGTAGAGATGCCATCCAAGGCCTTTAGTCGATGCCAACGGAGACACGACCAGAACACCCGGTGGCAAGTGTAGACAAGAAACGCTCTATTAACTGAGGAAGGAGAGGTGAACGCAGCACAGGTAAATGAAGCAGGTATTTCTTGTGGGAGGTTTTCTCTTCCTACCGGTTATCTTTTTGATCTTAAAAATTCCATTGGACTCTTCAAGCTGGAGTTCTAACAAACATTAATGAAATGCCTTTTGCAGCAGCAATGACTTTTATCTGGACCACTATGAAGGGTGGAAACACAAAGCTACTGTTCTTTCGTAATGCTGTGCAAACATGGGCCTTTCTTTGAAGTGTGTAATCAATGGTCATTTTACAATCTAAGATACCTGAAATATTCTGTGGCCTACCCTCCTGGCAAAATGAATCATTAAAAAAAAAAAAGAAACACAAAAAACCACCAGCATAGTGTTTAAAGTAGATGGGTTTGTTTAAAAACTGCCTTAGATACCAGAAGACATGTACAAAAATGTTCCCGGGGACCATGTTTGGAATAGCAAAGAACCGGCCACGATCCAAAAGTCCACAGGCACAAGAATGGATAAATAATAATGGTATATTCAAACAACCTGACACAGCAGTGAAAATGAACCAGAGCTTAATGCCGGGCGAAACGTTGAGTGAAAGAGAATTGCTGCGTATGATTCCATTTACACGAAGTTCAAAACCATGCAGAACAAACAGTGTGTTTACCCAGGAATTTACAGGGATGCAGTACAACATGGGGGAAACAAAACCCCACGAGATTCAGGTCAGTGGCTTCTCAGAGAGGGTAAGAAGCAGAGCAGGGTGAAGGCAGGGGCACCCCAGGGGTTCTCAAAGGTCCTGAAACTGGGAGTTTTCTATTTCTTCACCAAAGTGGTGGGAAATACACATTTGTTTTCAGGTCGTTCTTTATACCGTACGCAGGTGTGAAATCGCATTTTGCACACATATTTGTTTCGCATTCTGCATGTATTTAATATTTGGCAAAGCCAGTGTTCGGAACTGCCTTTGAGGAGGAACTCGGCTCTTCACCCAAATGCTGCTCTGGCTTATTTCGCATGCGTATGCAAATGCCTTTTTAGAAACAGAAGCCGAACGCTCTTTCTTCCATGTAGCCAATATGTTGCTGGGCGCAGCCCGAAGAAAAGAGAAGCACCTAAGAAATGCCGGCAAAACTGCACATGAAATCCATGTTCCCTGAAAAGCTGAGGGGAAATGGAGCTCCCGCTCTCCTCTCGCACCCGACCTGGGGTCCACGAGCTCCTGACCTAAGGGACACAACAGTCCAGGAGGCACACCGAGGCAACATTTGCTTACGAGGGTGCCTTGTGCAGGAAAACAAGGACTGATGTTCTCAAGGCTCCCAGGCAAGAACTTCCACAAAAGGGAACAAGGAAAACTATTACATATCCGTGAAAATCAAAATTCATAGAAGAGTGGCAGGCAGCCAAGCCAACTACTCCAGGTCTGCTTGGCCTGCTGACTGTCGGAAAACACAAGCAAATCACTTCTTCTGCAACTAATTCTCAACAGGGCTCCTAAAAGCCAGACTCCATGATGCAACTTTAATAAGACAGAACGGCTTATTATGATCAATAAAGCAAAGGCTTCCAGGAGTTGCAGAGCCGAAAGCTGGCTCAAATGCGTCTTCGGTGGACACAGAGCATGAATGCCATCCTTCCCCGGCCCTGCGGAAGCCCCTGGGCCAGCACACGCTCAGATACCGGGAATCAGCTCCGTCCTCACTCCCCTCCACGGATGGACCCAAAGGCGTTCTCATCCTGCTGGATTTTATTAGCCCCAATATATGGTAATTAATTTACTGCGGGCTCTTTATTCATAAATGGAATCAAATAAAGCCTTACATGGCTTTTGGCAGCTAACCCCTCACTAAATTACGGTGACTCGAAGTTTGCTCAAATGCTGCACATAAGTCAGCCCCTTCAGCTTGTAAAGTTCAATTAGAGAGTTCTTAGCCTATTGTGTGCCTCAAAGCTTCAAAGAAGGCATTATTCATGCATTTGCCATTGCCAAAAAAAGAGGAAAGCTGGCAAAGGAGCAATTCCTAGAGTGTTGATCTAGGCACCACTCGGAAATCTTAAAACTCCAGTTCTCAGTACCCAAACACCTCCACTTTGGGGCAAAATCTCCGTGAAGTGTCAAAGACCAAAATTAATCTGATTGACTGTGGAAATCTACATAATAATGAAAGCTCTGACCAAGAACACAGCCACCTGCTCCGGTTTCTTTTTCTATATTCCTCTTGTAAGTGGCCGCTGGCAGGTTCCTGTAAATGTGGCCTGAACACGCTGGGGGCTCAACCGGAGGCCAGAAAGGACGTCTGGGAACCGCCATCCCCACCACGATGGGCTGCCATCTTGGTGCTCACGACTCGATCTTGAACTGGGGGGCGAGGCCGGCGTTACGACCTGACGCAGGCAGGTGTGAATCCGACCGGCATGTTCGGAGGCTATGCGTCAGGTGCCATGTGGCTCTCTTCCGTCTGCGGCCTGCGTCAGGCAGGGCTTTGCCCAGGGGCGCGGACATGAACTTTCGCTCTGACACTCCCCTTCCCGGCAGCCAAGGGACTGGATGCTGCGGTTCTGCGGTTGCCCTCAGGTGTGAAAAGGGGCCCGTGTGATTTTCTCAAGAGCGCACCATTAAGTCAGAAAAGTCCCCGGCGACCAATCTCCCGGTCTGTCTGCAAAAGAAGAATCTGGGGCTGCCGGTTCTGCAAACAGCCAGCCGGGCTGTTCCTACTGCCGGGCAGGAGCCTAAGAGAAAGGAGCAGGAAAACAATTCCACTGTGAGCCACTGCCAGGGAGGCCACGGCTCCAAATCTCCTCGAAGCTGAAAACAAATGAGCGGCTTTGCCTGCATCAAGCCGGCCATCAGAAAGAGGCTTTTTTTTTTTTTTTCACTCCGGCATTACAAACTGCTCCTCAAAGATAACACTTTTGAGGATATAAAAACGTTTCCTTCGGCTTACCGCCTGTCACCTATTGACTCGACTGGCAGAACAGCACGAAACCCACAGCAGCTCCCTCGGAGCGCCAACACGGGGAGAGGGAAGGACAGCAGGTGGCTTTTAAAGTCACGCCCGACCTGACCACCTTTCTCTTCACCATTCATTCACTCATTTATTTATTCATCCAGAGGACACTGATTGTGGGGCGGAGGGGGGGGGGGGGGGTTGGTTTGCCCATGTGCTTGGCACTGGGGACACGTGCGTGAACCAGACGGGCAAATATGGGCGCCTCATAAGACACCAACGTGATATTTACAATCATCTTTTACAGCTGTTCTACTTAAGAAGGAAGTGTCCCAGATGACGCTAAAGTAGGTGGACTAAACGAAAAAAGCCCCTTTCCAGGCTGAGAAGGAAAACCTGAAGACACAATTACATGTGCCTTGGATAAATGAGCAGAGTGCTTCCAGATACCCCCTGCCCCCCGGGGCCTGGGGCCACCAGAGAAGCCCAAGGAAGGGAACTGGGTTCTAACAAGGGGTCTTCAATGCACCTGCGCGTTGCAGAAGCAAGAGCTGTTAGACCTGTCTCAACTTCAGTGTCTTAGAGGTGCAGGTGTTAAAGGGCTAGTCAAAACCCAAACCAATGTGACTTTTGCTAGCAACACTGAAAGGAATCCGTGACAGGGCAGTCTGGTGAACAACTTGTGTTGCTACATAGAGATAAAAAGAACAGAGCTCAAGCCCAAAATAATGACCTGGCCAGGACCCATGAGGGCAGCAGGTAGGGATGGGATTAGGAGGGTCTGTTTCAAAAGCCACTAAATTTCTTTTGTTTAGCTGACCAATAGCCAAGCAACGACAACAAGAAGAAAGTTTGTTTCATTTGTATGCCTCTGTTTTAAGCTCCCAAATTTACAGTCCATCTGAAAACAAAGTCTAGCTAAAACCACGTGAGGGAGAGGGTGGCAAGTAAGCCATGGCAAGGATACACTAAATGACTCGATGCCCCTATAGAGGTGAAGGGATCATGATGATGGCACGTTCCTAATCAACGAAAACGATCTCACTTTCAGATCATGAAATAAATGGTAGCTACCAAGAACACTCAATAAAGGAACTTTAGACTCTGAGAGTTTCCTCATCTGTATAATGTGGAAAATACTCAAGTTACTTAAAAAAAAAAAAAAAAAAAGGAAGATTAAGTTTTTACAGAATGGAGGGTAAAACCTTCACCCGTGTTTCATCCTGAAATTGGCACCCAAAAAAAGTTGATGACCAGGGACTTAAAGAAGGCTTTTCTGGGGAAACTGATCAAAGCAAGAGAAAAGCCATATGGAAACCCCCAGCTGGGAGATCCCCTAGAGAGATAATCCACTCACATCTTCCTATACCATCAAAATGCCCTCCCACATACATGGGACTTCAAACCAGCTTCTGAAAGCATACTGTCCACACGCAGACAGTCAAGGATCATGGGGCATTTGAGGAAAGTCTCCAACAGGAAAGACCGAGGACAAAGCACACACACAAAGGAACTTAGAAACAAGGCTGAGAAAAGGAGGAAAGGAAGGAAGGGAGGGAGGAAACAAGAGAGGGAGGGAGGGAGGGAGGAAGGAAGGGGAAGGAGGAAGGGAGGAGAGAAAGGAAAGCAAGGCAGGAGGAAGGGGAGAAGGAAAGAAAGAAGGAAGGTTCATCCTCAGGGAAATGAGACACGGTATTCACGAAACTACAGCAGGAGGCTTTAAATCCCCTGACAACAACAAAAAGGAGCTTTCAGAAATGAAAAATTTAAGAGATTTTTTTTTTCAATGAAAACATTTAAAGATAATGAATGAGAAAAGTCCCCAAATCACAAAATACATTAAAAACCATACGCCAGAGATCTGAACAAGGAAAGAAAAGGTCAGACAAGTAGACCGATACAAGAGGTTGTTCAATGTGTAACTAAAAGCAACTCCAGAAAGAGAGAACGCGGAAACAGAAATTACACCCCCTCCAAAGAAAGACATCTATAAAATCTCTAACGCGACAGGGCCTGAGTTCCCAGTGAGAGAGCCGAGCTCGACACAAGACATAAAAAAGACTCTTGCCAAAGGATGTCACGGAAAGATATCAGAATGCTGAGGACAAAGAAGAGAGGAAGGCCTGGCAGATCGGCGGGAGGACAAACAGCCATCACACTCAAGACTTCAAATCAGGATGGCACTGAACTTCTCAGGGACAACACTGGGGAGAGCTCAGAGCATGGAGTAATGCCTTCAAGTCAGACAGAAAATGATTTCCCCCCATTCTTCATCTAGCCACTTCATCAGTCAACTATGAGGGTTGAAGGAAAGCACGTGCAAACCTCTGACATTTGAAAAATTTTACTTCCCATGAATGCTTTCTTAGAAAACTAATGGAAAAGATGGGCTTCGCCAAAACGACAGACACACAAGCGAAACGTATACAGATCCAGGCAATAGGGCGTCCAACACAAGAATGGAATCTTCAGGGTGGAGGAGAGAGAGCTCAGTTTGTAAGACCATTTCACGAGGCCTCTGCATCATCCCTAAACTACTGGGCCCGATGGGAGCAGATCCAAAGACTCTGGAGAGACTACTCCAAAAGATAAAAGGCACAGAATGCTGGGGGTATTTTACCAACTTGGAAGCAATTTCTAACTCTGGCAGGACAGTTCCTGGTGAATTAGTGATGGGTACATAGAGCACTAAGCAAATAAAAAAACAAGACGATTAACTCCAGAGAGCCAGTTGGGTGAGAAAAGAAAATAATCATAACACACGGTGCGTGAATAATATGTCCATAGGTACAGTCACGTAAACGGTGAATGCTGACCTGACAAAAAAATCACTTACGGTAGGCAGTCTCCAAGATGGTCCCAAATAATCCCTGCTTCTTGGAGTTGATACCCCTTACGTGATACCCTCCCTTCCTGGAGTCTGGGCTGGACTTACTGACTTCTAAGGAACAGAGTAAGTGGCAAAAGTAACAGGCTCTTCTCTGAGACATGACATTACGCAAAGGCTCTCGAGTCTATCTTGGACTTGGTGTCTCTTGCTGGCGAAGCAATGTACGAAGTCATGCTCAGCCCGATGGGGAGGCTCCTGTGCCTGCTGCCCACAGGAACCGCGAGAGAATCCATGTTTGCGACTCGGAGGTACTCGGTTTTGGAATCATTTGTTACGCGGCAAGGGATAATACAACTAACTATTTGGGAGAACAGGAGGCAGGAAAATCTGAGTCGGGAGAGGGGAGTATGAGCTAACTCCCCAGCGTCCACATGAAGTTAAGGTAAAATGCCTAAGACTAAAAACTTACATCAAGAAACAGCCATAGAAACAGGTGTTTTCAAACTGTAAAGAAAATACAAGCTAACAGAGTTTAAAGCAGTTTATTGCCTCTGGCAAGCAGGTGAAGGCCAAAGTGGAGGTTTTCTGTTGTTACAGAACTAGAAGAACTCTGGCTTTTTCTGTCATCAACGCAGATAAGCCGAAGAAAAGTTAAAAAGAAAATTATACTACCTTCATGTGTTCACGCTCAGGCAGCCCATAAATTCTCTATTTTGCAGCCGTCTTTTGGACACTTTAAGGATTTTTTTTTTTTTTAAGATTTTATCTTTAAAGTCATCTCTACACCCAATGTGGGGCTCGAACTCACGACCCTGAGATCAAGGCTCGCACGCTCTACCGACTGAGCCGACCAGGCACCCCTGGACACTTTAAGGACTGTTTTTGTTTTTTTAAACATTTGTTTATTTTATTTGGAGACAGGGACAGAGAGAGAGACAGACAGGCAGAATGTCAAGCAGGCTCCACCAATGTCAGTGTAGAGAGCCTGACGTCGGGCTCAAACCCACAAACTGTGAGATCACGACCCGAGCTGGCACCAAGAGTCAGACACGCTCAACCGACGGAGCCACCCAGGAGCTTCCAGGGGCTTCTTAACACCAGGTACAGACGGAATAACACAGAAGCAGCTGGAGCCTGTGAGGAGATTTTAGAGCGGGCCCTTCCGACGTAACTGATGATGCGACCTTTCGGGAGTCTTTTCAGATAATGTCTTGCGTGTGCTTTCCTCCTTGGAATGTACCAGGGCATAAAATACACGTCGGCCTCCTCACACCAGACTCCACTTTACCTGCCCGACTGCTAACAGTTCCAGAACGGTTTCAGTAAATAAAGAGTTCTAGAAGTAGTTCCACTGTGCGACACTGGAGGCATGGCCACCTGCTGTTTGACAGGATTTGGCATGAACCCCGAGGGGGATTTAAGGGTCATGGCCATCGAGGTGGGCTGGTCGCTAAGAATACTCTTCAGAATCCTGTGAGTCTGAAACGATCCCAGCAAGAACACTCTACGGGCGTCACATTCCCTCGTTCCGCACACCTCCGGTACCTTCATTCTAAACCCTCCCATTTTGCAGAGGAGGAAAGCGAGGCCCAGAGCCGAGGAAACGCACCTGGCTTTCACAGTGGGCAAGGGATGACGTCTGCCAAAGCAAAGGAAGCAACAGACACGCTCTTACAGAACCTCATTCGGTCGTTGTACCTACGTGTATTTTTACAACAAATGGGATGGGAGGAAGCGGGACTTACCAACACTAGCTGAACAGCTGCATAGTTTCCATTTTCCTTTCAACTAGTCTCCCTTTTCTCTTAAGGCCAGCACACCCCAGTAACCACAGTGTCACGGCAATCACATCATTTTAATTTGGTTTTTCTCGTGGTTGAGCCACACGTCTTCTGAGTACCGAGAACCCTGGAGGATTCTGCCACGGTACTTTTTTTTTAAAAAAAAAAAAAACAAGGTCTGCTAAATGCAGGGGGCCCGGGTGGCTCAGTCAGTTACGGATCCGACTCGATGTGGGCTCAGGCCGTGGTCTCAGCGTCCTGGAGTTCGAGCCCCACAACTGCCTCTGCGCGGACAGCAGGGAGCCTGCTTGGGATTCTCTCTCCCTGTCTCTCTCTGCCCCTCCCCTGCGTGTGCACAGGCGCCCAAACTCTCTCTCTCTCTCTCAAAAACCTAAATAAGACATTTTTTTTTTTTAATCTGCTACAGGGATAGATTTAGAACACTGCAGCCAAAAAGATAAAGGAGAATGTTTAACAAAGCAATGCCATGCGCTTTTGGCTGTGTGTGCTCACGCCCTTCCAGGATCTTAAGAAACACAGCATTTTGTACGAAATATAAAATGCTTCCCTTGCTCCCTTCTCATGGGGGGGGCTGTGAAGGTGCATCGGGTCTCATGTGCTTTTTTTTAAGTCAAGTAGTGTCACTCAAGTTGCTTTTCACAAATCAAGTAACCAAAAATTAAGAAGTTCATGTGCACAGAAGACAGGCTTTGGCTGCCTTCAAGCAATTTCACTGTTGTGATGTTGGCTTCTGATCAAGCATCTCACGCTTACCGACTGGCCTGGTCCTCCCACCACCCCTTCGTCGCTTGGCATTCATTATCAGAAGGAAATAAACGGGGCCATGACACCACACGCTGAACTGTACAAGTTGAAGCTGCCAGAACTTACGGACAGAATCACACAAATTGAGACTCCCTGACGATCCCCTTCCTGCACAAACAGGTTTTTCTACTTTCCAAAGTACGCAACGATTTGCACTGTGTAAATACACGACGGTGAAGGGTGCACGGTCCAGGCATGGTATCTGCATCTCCCGTGAGTAAAGGGGAGCGTCAAAGCCTGGGTCTTGGGGGGGGGAGGGGGGGTTTGAGATAACTTCCCATCGAGCCAGAACTCAGACCCCAGGGGATTTGGGTTAGCTGCCAGGCCTGGATTATTCTCCAGAAGAGGACCCCAGGGTGGTCCAGCCCGCCCTCTAATGAAACCTTGAGGTAAGCCTTTGTGGCTCACGAGACCCTTCCCAAGCCGTCACTGAAGCTACTGCAACGCTGTGGTAGTAGATTCTCCTTCAGACCCTGTCTCGATTTCCACTCAAGTCATAAATTCCCCGCACGTTATTTTCCTCCCTTCGCGAAAATGAAGACGGCGATGTTAACCGCAGTCACACTCAACGTGTCATGCCTGGTTGAAATTCCATACTTGGAAATGTGCTACCGCAAGGAATTTCAAGCTCAGGAGGACTGGTGGGGCGGACGGTGTCTATTTCAAGACGATATTTAATTCAGAAGTCAGATATGAAGGGAGACGTCCTAGAGGCAGTCTACTTTGGATTCTCTAGTAACTGCCTGAGGATTTTGTGGTTAATGCTCTCCGCCTGAATCACTCCAGACTTAATGTGTAGTCAACATAAGCCTAAGTCCCTCACTGCATTCTGCTTCTGTGCAAGCTGACCCTCCGTTCCCCTAATCCTACTGGGGTCATCTGTCCCAGTAGAACCTGCCACTTTTTTAGAACTCCCGGGGAACAGGATACCGCTTTTGTGGTCACCTTTCCCAAACAGAGGCATCATGGAAGAGACAGGCTCCATATAAAGAAGGCTGGCATCAGGGCGCCGGGGCGGCTCGGTCCGTTGAGCATCCGACTTCAGCTCAGGTCATGATCTCGCGGTTCGTGAGTTCGAGCCCCGCGTACGGTTCTGTGCTGACGGCTTGGAGCGCAGAACCTGCTTTGGATTCTCTGTCTCCCTCTGTCTCTGCCCCTCCCCTGATGGTGCTCTGTCTCTGTCTCTCAAAAATAAACATTAAAAAAATTTTTAAATAAAAAAAAAAAAAAAAGAAGAAGAAGAAGAAGACCGTCATCGTTCCAGTCTATGGCCTCCTCACTTGCCCGCCCTTGGGTATTCAAAGACCCGTGGAGCTCAAAACACCTCTCATCGCTCGCTTCCTGCCGCCAGCTCGGTTCCAGGCTCAGAGTGCGAAACCAAGGCTTCCAACCCCAACGATGGTTCTTCTGTGCTTCCAGTATTCACCCCTGCCCCTGGTACGTTTGTCTGGGTAAGAAACAATAGGTGGACGCTCGAGGTGCTAGAAGAATCCCCTCTCCGTGAGTCCCGCCTGGGACCGGCTGGCTCTTCAAATGTGCAAAAGCTGCGAGGTATTCTGGAGAAGCCGAGGAAGGCGGTGGAGAGCAGGCTTTGTGGTGCCACTCAAGCGAAATAAGACACATTAAATGTTCTCAGTCAGCTCTTGCGACTCGACCTACTTCAAAAGTTGTCTGTCAACGTGGCTATCGGGAAGACATATACATGACAACATACAAACTGTCCAGATGTACAAGTGAGTCCCCGAGGAGCTGGCGGGACACAGGCTGCCCGCCGAGCCAGAGAATGCGTGCCACTGCCTCTGATGTACGGAAAGCGGTTGGCCATTTTTCCTCTTGTTATGAAACGCGTAGTCAAAAAACAACATTTTGGGTATTTCTGCAAAAATATTTGGTGACTATTAAATTAAAAAAAAAAAAACACATCTCACTCTATACGCCGAATTAAGTTCCCACATTGGAGTCAAAACCTCCAACTGACAAGCAAATGTTTATTTGCCTCGTAGCCCATTTTTAAAGTAATTGGTTGCATTCACACATTCATACGCGCACGCACGCGCGCACAGATTCAAACGCGAGGAAAGGCTGATCGCATCAGGTACAAACTAGACATCCAGGAAGGACACAGAACCATGAGACTCAGAGCGCCGGTGCCTCAGTTTCCCCGCAAGAGTAAAAGAGCTCATGAGGGGAGAAAATGCTAGTTAATTAGATGGTGTTGGCAGAGCACGGTGAAGTTCTCCAGGCAAAAGCATTCAGTTGTTCCGACTGAACGTGGCCAAGTGTGCCACGCGTCACGTAAAGGAAAGGGCCGCATTTCTAACACCCAGGGAGCGAAAACACCGCGCAAGTGTTTCGGATACGTATTTGAGTCAGAAGGCTTCACTTGGAATGAATGCCACATACATGGGTGTGGCATATTTATACCTGTTCCACTTACTACGCAGTTACAAGCGATTATCAAATGGGCGGCATGGGTCTTGCCTAACGCACATCACCTTTTATCAGACCTGTCTTGGGTCTTCTGACTGTTATATCGGACTTTGCTAGAGACTCTGCAGTTGTGCCCACGAGCCTAATTCTGCAAGCTTCTTGGGTGAGAACGGCTTTCCGCAACTTCGGACAGGCCTTCCCCTGGATTGTAGTCTACTCTCCTTTGGCCAGAAAAATATCAGCCAATCTTATCTGAGCACAGAAGGGGTGAAGGAGGGTACAGGTGAGAACATGTTAGTAGATATTACTTTTCTTAAGTTTTGTTTGTTTGTTTTTGAGAGACAGAGAGAGAGCAGGTGAGAGCCAGAGACAGCGGGAGAGAGGGGATCCCGAACAGGCTCCCCACTGTCAGCACAGAGCCCGGCTCAAACTCATGAACTAAGAGATCATGACCTGGGCCAAGATCAAGAGCCGGACGCTCAACCGACTGAGCCACCCAGGCCCCCCTCGTAGATATTACTTTTAAAAACTACCTGGACAGTTCCTCTCACTGCAGCTATACATGGAAGCAGCCAAAGGAAGAGGCTAAAGGAAAAAGAAAATAGGGGTGCCTGGGTGGCTCATTTGGTTAAGCGTCCGACTTCGGCTCAGGTCATGATCTCGCGGTCTGTGGGTTCGAGCCCCACATCGGGCTCTGTGCTGACAGCTCAGAGCCTGGAGCCTGTTTCAGATTCTGTGTCTCCCTCTTTCTCTGACCCTCCCCTGTTCATGCTCTCTCTCTGTCTGTCTCAAAAATAAATAAATGTTAAAAAAAAAAAAAAGTTTTAAATAAAGGAAATAGAAAATAAATGTTGAAAGCGGGGGGGGGGGGGGGGGCAAGGCGAGGCTGGGGTGTGCTAGGGCAGAACCTGCACAAAGCCTGAGTATGTCAAGTGACAAATTACAGATTATCAACAAATCACAAGGTGCAAAGGATTTCCGTAAAGGTTCTGTCCTTCGCCCATCCTTCTTCTGAAGGAGCAGAACCCAAGACTATGCATCTGACTTACAACCTCATCCCTGTTGTCATGACCACGTGTCAGTGAGCCCAAAGTCAGGAAGGTTAAATGAGAAGGGCATTCGCAACCAGGGCCAGATACACAGGTACAACATTTTGGGAAAGCGGTTACGCACAAAGTATTTAGTAACGCCTATTACAAGTGTTTGCGTCCTTTGACTCAGCGATTGTTTCCGAGACGCTGACCCTACGATAGTAACCGCGAAGTCATAAAACGATACAAATACTTCACACACAAACATATACCATGCAGGGTGATACTTATCTCAGAGGCTGAAGGCAATGTAAATATCCATCCTTAGAGGAATTTGCATTAAATTTTGTGTGTCCGTGCCATAAAATGTTTTATATCAACAAAAAGAACGTCTTAGAAACCGGTTTCATAACATCAGAAATGCTTATGGTTTAAAAAAAATTTTTTTTTTCAACGTTTATTTCTTTTTTGGGACAGAGAGAGACAGAGCATGAACGAGGGAGGGGCAGAGAGAGAGGGAGACACAGAATCGGAAACAGGCTCCAGGCTCTGAGCCATCAGCCCAGAGCCCGACGCGGGGCTCGAACTCACGGACCGCGAGATCGTGACCTGGCTGAAGTCGGACGCTTAACCGACTGCGCCACCCAGGCGCCCCAGAAATGCTTATGGTTTAATGTTAAGATTAAAAGAGAAAGCAATATTCAAAAGCATTATTTACCAGATGATCTCAAATACATTTTTTTTTTTTAACGCATATTTAAAAAGCTAAGGAGGGGCGCCTGGATGGCTCAGTCAGTTGAGCATTTGATTCTTGATTTCAGCTCGGGTCATGATCTCCTGGCTCCTGAGTTGCAGCGTCACGTCGGGCTCTGCGCTGACGGTCTGGAGCCTGCTCAGGATTCTCTCTCCCTCTCTCTCTGCCCCTCCCCCACTTGCGCGCACAAATTAAAGTGGTTGCCTGAAAAGTGAGATTAAAGGTGATTTGGTTTTTCCTCTACCTTTTGGGTGTTTCCCCTCTGCGGGTGTCCTAAAACGACAAGGTATTCCTTTTATCACCAGAAAATTAAAACCCTACCGAGGGTATGAATGACTGAGGGGAGAAAGCAAACCGAATTATTTTGTTGCCCCTTTTTTTGGAGATGGGTCTAGGAAGAGCAAGATGGGAAGGTGAATTACAATACAATGTAATCACATTTTATAATGGCTTCCTCCCCGCCCCCCCCCCCAAAAAAAATCAGTGACAAAGTAGATTTGCAGAGCTATACTTTCCAGATTGTCTAGGGCAAACTTAATTTAAAAGTAACATATTCTTGACTAGAAAGCTACACTACACAGGTATCAAGACCATACCACTTTGTTCCGTAAATTTATTCAACATTCAACAAATATGTATGGCACACTTACTCTGTGCCAGGCGCTGGGGATCCAACAGTGAACAAAACAGATGGGATCTGTGGACTAAAGAAGCTTCCAGCTTAGTGGGGCAGAAAGGGATGGTTTGTATACATCAACCTAGCTGAAGCTGATTCAGTGACTCCTGCCAAAATCAGGCGCTACCCTTATCAAGAATTTCCTATCGTTCTGTGCTTAAAAACAAAGACGCCAGTGACTACATCACATCTTACGCCCTCTTTCCAAAGAGTGCTGCGTGAAATACACGGGCACTTTTGTGCAGGGGAAATCCCGGACACCTAGGCAGGAGTAGCTGTGAAGAGTAAGGGGTCTCCAGGGCACCTGGGTGGTTCAATGAGTTAAGTGTCCAACTTCGGCTCAGGTCATGATCTCGCGGTCCGGTCTGTGAGTTCGAGCCCCGCGTCGGGCTCTGTGCTGACAGCTCAGAGCCTGGAGCCTGCTTCGGAGTCTGTGTCTCCCTCTCTCTCTGTCTCTCTGTCTCTCTGTCTCTCTCTCTTTCTCCCTCCCTCTCAAAAATAAACATTAAAAAAAAAAAAGAGAGCAAGGGGTCTCCAAGTCTTGCTGCCTTGCACAGAGAAATCCCTTTCTAAGTCTCCTTCATAAACATACAGATGATAACAGTGTACTTTGCATTCTGTTCTAAGGATTAAAGGGAATTATTATCTGGGAGGCATGTCTAGCACAATGCCTGGTACAAACACTCAACAAATCAATCCTTTCTCTCATCCATAAAATACACATTAAAGCAACGAAGAGTCAAAGACCACGATGCCAATGAAATGGGGGCTGGGGTAAGCGGGAGTGACTGCTGGTGGGATACACGGATTCCTTGAGGTAATGAAATTGTTCGAAAATTAACTGTGGTGATGGTTGCGGGACTCCTTAATACATTCAAAATAAATAAATAAATAAATAAATAAACCCGTTGAATTATCCACTTTAAATGGATGGATTGTATGCTGTGTGAGTTAGATCTCAATCAAGTTGCTATAAACACTGTATGTAAAAAGTTAATGAAATACTCGCCATCAACATTCCCAGGGGGGCCAAAAAACGATTCTCTGTAACCAATGAGAGTATCTTCATTTTTGTGATTAGAAAACAAACAGGCCTTCAGGGGCGCCTGGGCGGCTCAGTCGGTTAAGCATCCGACTCTTGATTTCGGCTCAGGTCGTGATCTCGTGGTCTGGAGATCCGGATGGAGCTTGCTTAAGATTCTCTCTCTCCCTCTCCCTCTGCCCCCCTCCCCCGTGCGCTCCCTCTCTCTCAAAAAAAAAAAAAAAAGAAAAAGAAATAGAAAAAGAAAATATGTCTTCAGTTCAAAGTCACTGTAGTATTAAGACTCAAGATTTTCTTACCAACTTCTTTATAGGGAAAAGCAAACCAAAGGAGGACAACACTATACACGCGAATCTTAGAACACAGCTTCTTAAATCTTTTACTATGATACTCAAGTCCTAAGGGCAGTTCCATTTTACATGTCTTACATTCTGTATTCACATCTACACGTTTCGCTACCGTATCAACCAACCAAAGGTTAACAAAAGGCCTTTACACGGGGAGTTTAAAACTGACTGCTTGGGGCGCCTGGGTGGCGCAGTCGGTTAAGCGTCCGACTTCAGCTCAGGTCACGATCTCGCGGTCCGGGAGTTCGAGCCCCGCGTCGGGCTCTGGGCTGACTGGCTCGGAGCCTGGAGCCTGCTTCCGATTCTGTGTCTCCCTCTCTCTCTGCCCCTCCCCCCGTTCATGCTCTGTCTCCAAAATAAATAAACGTTGAAAAAAAAATTAAAAAAAAAAACAACTGACTGCTTCACTACTTAACACGTAACGTCAACACCAAAATATACACACAAGTGACACAAAAAGAACCAATGTTTGGTCTGAAAACATGAAGCTGAATCCTAACAGCAGCTTATTTTTCACGCTGACCAGCGGTGATGTGACTGTGGTGTTGCTTTCCAGCAAAACGTGCCATCACTCATCCTATCAGATGGTTGCCCCGTTACCTCATCAGGAAAGCATAAAACAGGTAGGTCCAGAGGAAAGGAAAGCCCAGGAAGACGGCCCAGGCAAGCCCTCCCTTGGTCCCTTCCTTATACTCCCCTTCATTCATAAATCTTGACAGAGTGCACAGGGCAAGCACCTGGCCCCCATGTTTGATTTCTGATTTTTTGGTGAAACTGGCAACGCGAGTTTCTGTGATGTTAAAAAAAACCAAGCAGCTTCGATGTGCGTTGTAACTGTTTCTAATCGACATCCTTAGACCAAGCTCGTTTTTATTAGAAAAAAAGTTTTTCGCCACCGAACACAGAATGATCACATACCCAAGATGGTGTGCGGTCCAGCAAACATACGGAGAGGGTTTGCCAGCTGGGTTGCCTTTCGCCTGTGAAAACAGGTGGGACTTGGGCACTCTGGAGGCCCATCCTGGAGCTGCTCGCCACCAAGGGTGACGAACGTCCGCTTTTCGTTGGCAACCAGCACGGCAAGCGTGCCCAGCGGGGCGAGGATAAAATGTTGGCCAATACACAGAGCGGCACTGACTAGTGGTTCCTCCAGCCCTCCAACCCTCTGTTGAGTTCACGTTGAACAGCAAGGCCGGACGCTTTTCTTCCACTAGCTCAGTGACTAACGGGCTGGGCCCACCTGCGAAACTCACAGACCACAGGCTGGTTTACCTCCACTTAGCACATCACTGATAGAGGAGAGGGGCGTCCGTGAGCCATCTTCACGTTCCCCTCGGCTGCATAGCTCTTAATCCTCCCTGGCGTGGCAGGTAATGAAATGAGAAGCGAAAGCGGGCATCTGACTCGCCTTGTGAGTCAAAGCTGAATTTATAAAATCACTGGGAAATACCTCCGTAAGTAATAACATTTCACTTGGTGGAAAAAAAGTTAACGCACCAACCCCGTGCTCCGATACGAAAACACAAAGTGGGCCGGGATTCGTATTTAATCTCTTCTCCAATCAAAATTGAAAAAGGAAGTCCCAGTTCCAGGAACAAGTTTGGGCAGTCAATTCCGCAGAATAGGAGTAACAACACCGTACGTCAGATCTGTCGTCAATTTATACAGGATCGTTTGCCTTTTAAGGACTTAACTTGAAACCCCTCTGCTTCCCATGTAAACACTATCCTCTTTGTGACTCTGGAGATGCGGGAGAAGCAGAAGAACTGAAGAGCATCTCTGGTGGTTTGAAGACAGTGACTTCCCCAACCGGTCACCTTTAAAACATTCATTCTGGGGCGCCTGGGTGGCACAGTCGGTTAAGCGTCCGACTTCAGCCAGGTCTCGCGGTCCGTGGGTTCGAGCCCCGCGTCGGGCTCTGGGCTGACGGCTCGGAGCCTGGAGCCTGTTTCGGATTCTGGTCTCCCTCTCTCTCCGCCCCTCCCCCGTTCATGCTCTGTCTCTCTCTGTCCCAAAAATAAATAAACGTTGAAAAAAAAAAAGAAATTTAAAAAAAAAAAAACATTTATTCTTGGGGCGCCTGGGTGGCTCAGTCGGTAAGCGTCCGACTTCAGTTCAGGTCATGATCTCATGGTTCATGAGTTCAAGCCCCGCGTTGGGCTCTGTGCCGACAGCTCACAGCCCGGAGCCTGCTTCAGATTCTGTGTCTCCCTCTCTCTCTGCTCCTCCCCCACTCACACTCCGTCTCTCTCTCAAAAATACATAAACATCAAAAAAAAAAAAAATTTAAAACATTAATTCCCAAGACTGCTGTTCTTGGAAAACACACAGAACATCAGATGGAGAAACTCAAAGAACCATTCTTCCTTTTACACCAGATGCTAATAAGTCTTCTCTTAAAAAAACACACTTACTCACTTTAATAAGCTGCCAGTTGCGCGTTTTCACTGTCCCCTCTGAAAGCTCCCAGTGATGCTGGGAGTCCAGTCTTTTATTTGCTGCTTTATTATTAACTTTTCTTTAATACTCTGGGTTTCTGAACTATTTCAAAAATGATTCAGCAGAAACCACACAGAAACGAAGGCACCATTTCTGGCTCAGTGAAGAACCACGTAGGAAGGTCCACACCACCATATTAATAAATCAGGAAGAGTGGTACCAATCGGATGTTCATTACACCCCAAAACCTCTGTGAAGGCCAGGTTCGGGATCAAACACCGGACCCCCTTTGTCATTAGCACAGGGGTGAAATGGTGAAGTTCACCAGCCACACTACAGCATCTGGACAGACATTATCTACCCTGCAAGGTAAACAGGGCGAGGGCGCCTCTCCACTTCATCCCTGAGAAAATGAGGCAATAACACAGTGACTTCCTTAAAGGGAAAAGGTCAAGCAGCTTGCAAAGGGTGAGGACATCCCCTCTTTCCCCCGAGAGAGTGGTTCTCCATCCTGTTTGCACATTAGAATCCCCTGGGGAGTACTGGAAAAAAATAATCAGACAAAAAACCCCACCAAGGCCAGGTCAGCAAACCAGAGCAAAGCGCCATCCCAGACCAAGCCTAGAAGTGGTGCCCGGGCGTGTGTGAATAGCTCTCCGGCTGGTTCAAAGGCACAGGGTTGAGAACCCCAGGCCTCTACCTCTAGATGCTTTAAAGGCCACAGTAAATGACAGTTGTAACCAGGAAACACAGCTGTGTAGCTGAACCAAGTATGTTCTCAGATAGGGCCAAAAAAAAAAAAAAAAAAAAAAACAGGGAGGGAGAAAAAGTCCAATAAGAAAGACGATTTAATAAAATTCCAAAGGAAAATGCGTTCTTAAGAGCTAAAGAGCCAAGCTCAACAGGTAGGTATTTACACTCCACATTTTTTCTGGTTTTATGTCCCCCACGCCCACCCCCACCCCCCAGAAGAGCAAATTTCCAAACAAATAACTATACACAGGCATGTGCGTCCCAAATGTCAGGAGTGAAACGCTAAGGAAATTCTTTCCAACATCTGAGAGTAATTTTGTACAATACCTCATTGCTCCTATGTGCTCACCTTAAAGAAGCAAGAGCAGAGTAAAATAACTAAACATCCAAATGCAGTAATAGTTTTTCTCTCCTATTAAGCACGCTCTGAAACCCACTAATTATTTCCAGAGGGAACTTCTCTCGTAACATGGTACTCCGGAGGACAATTTGGTTCTCAGGCAACCAGGACTCCACGTACTGGCGGTAACACTAAGGGGAAAGTCTGTGACTCAAAGAACCCTCCAGAAATGAGAGATTCCCAGCACAAGAAATAATTAATATTTAGTGGGGATTTCATAGTTCAGTCTTGCTGTTCCCCACTACCTTCCCCAAAACAAGAAAAAAATCGTAAGAACACTCAATGTTCCCCCAAAGACTGCAGACACGAGCTCTTAACGCTTCTAGGATCTTCAATATAGATGCGCGCGCGCACACACACACACACACACACACACACACACACACACGCATACACACACCTATGAATGCACCTAACACATTAGGCTTGTTAAAAACACCACCAGGTACACAATAACCTCAAAAGGAAACTACAAGGGAAGAAATTTTTTTCAGCTCAATCTACAGGACGTGAGTCCCAGGCAACTGACAGTTTCCTGCCTGTTAGTTCCTAAGTGCTCAGTTTGCCTTTTGTTAATGAAACCCCCATTCTAGAAAACTAATGTGGCTTCCTTTCCCCTCTCCTTCTTCCCAAACCCATTCTCTTTTAACTCTGCCCAATAACCGGCTCCAAATGTGTTTGTTCTGTTTCTCTCTTTGTTTTTCCCCAAAGGGAAAAATTAATGGTCGAGTGGGTTTCATTTTTAAATTGGTCCAAGAGGTTTAAAGAGGCCGTACTGAGGAGAAGAAGAAGAAAAAAAAAAAAAAAAGGCAAATGGAACTCTCTTGAAAATGGTTACACATTAAACACATATCTTACCGTCCAGGCTAAGGAGGGTTTTTTTTTTTGGGTTGGTTTTGTTTTTTAAATAAGGAGAGTTCTTAAATTCTGTCGGAGGTCTGAAGTTTAGTTTATTCAGCACGAATAACTCTGTTCACTGCTCCAGCTCCTTCTTGTCACCACCATCAACATCCACACATTCCAAACCCTGGAAAATGTGAGGGAGTAACAAGAAGGCTGGGGCTGCAGAAGGTTCCATTCCCGTGTCCAAAAAGCACCTAAAGCTGCCAGCGTGCCCCACGGGGACGGAAGACAACCTTGGGGATGGATGGGTCACAGCACACAGAAGCAGGTGCACAGACTCAGGAGACAGATTTCTCAGAGAACAGAGCACAACTGGGGAGGCTGTACCTGCATCACCACCAAATAAAACTCATAAAAAATAATAATCGTAATAATGAAACACCACAAAGCTCTTTGACCGTTTGCCCAGAGTTACTACAGTTTTTTGAATACAATTGGCTTTTTTCTCAGTAACCTCATCTCTTCTTAGAAGCTAAGGTTCAAGTCAAAACCAAGCAGACTTCCAAGCCACGGGAAAAATAACCCGAGACTTATAGGCATGCCACAAAGTTTGTGGCTAATTTTACAACATGCACCGCCCAGTGAGGTCACACTGCAGGAAGTCGGTCCTGTCGCACACAGGAATAAATAAAATCATGACCAGCAATAAGCCAACGGGCGCTAAGTCGTAGCTGAGAAATAAATGGGAGGTGGCACCTCACCCAAATGAGCGAGCGATTCAAGTCCAAGAAAAATCTTTCTTGCAAGTTTATGGAAATTAACCCTTAGCCTTTCCAAATCTTTTTCTGTTCCTGAATCCTCGGTACCCGGACTCATAATTTAACTACAACATTAGATTCGTGTGTCGCTTCCTTCTCTGTACTTTTCTCACCGACATACCAGTCGGACGCCCTTAGCCACCACTTTCCTAAGGAAAACCCGAGAAGACAGAGGGTGTGCAATGCAAAGA
This sequence comes from Prionailurus viverrinus, assembly GCF_022837055.1. Lineage (NCBI taxonomy): Eukaryota > Metazoa > Chordata > Mammalia > Carnivora > Felidae > Prionailurus > Prionailurus viverrinus. The sequence continues at coordinate 103,194,888 of NC_062561.1, forward strand.
GAGGCAAGAGGAGAGGAGTTGCTCCCCACACAGAAGCCCTTGCCCAGAGAGGGGGTTTCAACAGGTAAGCAAGAGAGGAAAATTTTCATTCCAGCTCCTCCTAATCTGGTTACAGGGGGCCAAGGCTTCCCCGTTAAAAGTACAAACAGGATGGGGCCCCAAAACACCAAGCGTTTCTAAAGCTAAAAGTAAATTTTAACTAGCACTTTCGGTTGAAAGAAAGAGAGAGAGCCCTTCGTATCTGCCGCTTTCATTCACCTTCTCTGGTTCCTTCTTAAATAAGGATTTTTCCTTACTGCCGCTGTCTACGGAATTGTGTACCCGATTACAAAATACTCCTTTCAGGACCTCGAAGATTTTTCTACAATTTTTGCTTTTCTTCCTTGAAACGGTGCGCGCTCTTTTCCGCCTTCTGACAATTACACTCAACACCTGTCACCGGATATTCATTCTTCGTTGTTGTTCTCTGCTTTCGTTCCCTCGTGTGGTCCTATTCTCAGTTCTTTTCTCTCAACTACTTCCTCCCCAGCAATGATCTCCAATTATTCCCCCTTCCCATCCAGGCAGTCTCCTTGGCATATAGTTTTCCTTTCTCCCCTGGGAGTTTGAGCCCTCAATTTTTCCCCCCTTGATACAGAGGGCCCTGAACAGTGACTCTGGGTCTCAGACCTTTCTGGTTACCCGCGTCTTTGCCCTTACTCCTTGTCCCATCTGTCCACGATACTGACACCGATCATCTCCCTTCTCCTTGACCAATCTAGCTTTGAGGCAAAGAAAAGGTTTCCCCTGTGTTCTTCACTCTCCTTTGTTCACCTAGGGCACATACCTTCCTCACCTTTTCTACTCTCATTCCCCAATGGAGCAACGAGGCTCTCTCCTTGGTATTTAGTTTTTAGAGTAACTTTTTTTTTTTTCCAACGTTTATTTATTTTTGGGACAGAGAGAGACAGAGCATGAACGGGGGAGGGGCAGAGAGAGAGGGAGACACAGAATCGGAAACAGGCTCCAGGCTCTGAGCCGTCAGCCCAGAGCCCGACGCGGGGCTCGAACTCACGGACCGCGAGATCGTGACCTGGCTGAAGTCGGACGCTTAACCGACTGCGCCACCCAGGCGCCCCTTTGGTATTTAGTTTTTAATGACCTGTTGGCCTCTACTATCAATGACACGGGCCATCTGAAACACACCGTACCTGATGATCGTGTGCTACGACATGTGGCCAACCAGAGTCTGGGTCCACGGTAGGTATGGTATACGCCACATGTATGTTTCTAACAGCAATGACAGACTAATCCTAATCCAATTCTCTTGTGACTATTGGATTATACTTGCCAGATGGCCTGCTGAGCTTAGGGGCAGGGAAGGTGCTATGTCCCCAGTCAAAGAAGAGAAATGACTGGTTCACCTCGGGCTGAAGCCTCTGACCTTGGGTTCGTTAGCCCCGAGCACCAAGCAGCCACAGCCATATCATGGCCATGGCCCTTGGCTAAACCCAAGAACCCAAATCAGCAGGTCAATTTAAACCTCAACAACCCAAGAACAACCACATCAAGACCGAGAGATCGGCTGGCACACCGAGAAGAAAGTGAACTTGAGATCAATCCGCCTTCCCCATTCCCATGATCCCCCTCAGGGGAAAGGGTAACCCTCACCCCTGCTTCCCTGTCTTTCCGTACTGGCACTTGAAACGCAGGCCACTTTTAGGGCCACCTCATCCATCCTGAACGTCAAAGCCGCCGTGAACAGGAAAGAGAAACACGGTTCTGATTTCAACAAAAATCCACAGACAGTATCAAAACCACTTTTCTCTCCTCTCCGATCACCGCCAAACCAAGTCCCCTTACCGGTGGACATAACGAAATACATCAGGGGGGAAATAGATAAAAGTAAAGTGTATTTACCTTCTTCTGTTTCATGCCACACGATCCCTTCCAAATTCACACTGGTCCCAGGTTCACAGGGCCCAAGACACTCTGGCTCTGTCACTACTCCAACTTCACATGTATTGACACCCACGGAACGAGTCCGAACCAAAAGCTGTTCAACCGGTGCTGCAATATTGGATGAAGATGGGGAAAAGTAGGAGGGCAGAATCTGAGGCGTGAGGCTGCTGGAAATCGGCGGTGGTGGTGCTGGCACTGTAAACAGGGGGTCAACCTGAAAGACAGACAGGCTTACTGCAGGGTGCTGCATTCTCCGAGCTCCTTACAATGCAATCTGTTTATATCACTTCTAGAACACATCACCATTCCCAATTCCATTTGCAAGCAGAACAGGCTTCAGGGGGTTTCGTGGGGCCACCGCGTAAAGGCGAAGAGAAATGAGCGTTTGAGGTGTTTCACGCCCGACAGGGCCAACCCTGGGGATCCTGCTTCCGGAACAGACAGGCAGGGCTCCCAACGTCCTAAATTCGATGGAGAACCGTCAGCCTCAGTCGATGTGCGTGAACCCTGCTCTGCAAAATTAGGACTCTTGCCCCCTTGTGATGAAATCTCACGTTCAAAACGACAGTATTTTCCAAAGGAGAAGCTCCAATAAACGCCACGGAGGCATCACTGGGCACTTCAGCATGGGAGATGGGCTAAAATCGTCTTCAAAGTACTTTATAAACCGTAATGAATTAAATCACTACGAAAATACATTAACTGACTCTGCTGAATATGTAAAATACATCAACTTGATTATACACACTCAAACACATAAACTGGGTATTATTAGCATGTGTTAGGCATCGACTCCTAATTAAGTGTTCTACTGCAAAGTTTAGCAGAATTCACCTACGTGGGGAAATAAAGGCCTGTGCCCAACGTCAGCAGAACCGGGAGTTTCTCCAATGCCACATGTCCTTCAGTGGTTCGACTTGGAAAGGTCCCTGATAAGTCTGACCAAGTCCCGGGATTCCACCCTCAAAATCCCAGGAAATAGACATGACAGCCATTATAAGAGCATACGGTGCAATGCCATGTCCTTTGCACCCCTATCCTAGCGAGCAGGAAAGGAGATCTTGAACCATACAACATTCAGGAGCCCGGCCGTGACGAAAACCAAAGGCTACGCATGTACTAAGTAGGCACATCTCCAACCAACCCACTCTCTCATCAGACCCATTTCGATTACAGTTATGACCGGTACAGAACAGTTTTAGCCCTGCTGACGGGTGGTCAGATGTAGAAGAGCCCAATGCAAAGCCCATCTACACCACGACTCCAGATCGCTTGCCTGGGTCCTCAAGTTACACACAGGTATCACCTACCTATAAGGGAGGCCATCTTGCATGCTTTATCAGCTGAGCTAACAAATCTTATGTGTGCAAAGGACACACACAGAAACTATTTCTGGTAAAAGGCCATCCTGGTCTGTAGTTCCTATATGCCCAATTAACCTTTGTAAGAAACCAACGCTTGGCTATTAGACGTGCTATTGCATAGTCTTTGTTGTTTAAAACACACACATGCACATATACACACAGAGTGCATTCCAAGACAAGTTATAGGAGGAGGCGTGCTCCTGGTTGAACAGCTGAAGCAGTCATGTGTGTGGGCTCCTTGTTCATATGACTGTAGGAACTATTCCTACAGTTTGCCTTTCGCTAAAATGATCAAGTGACGTTCACTTGCCTGAATGATCCAAGATGCAATAGAACAGCCCTTCGCCCATCTGCATGCGAAAGAAACTTAATTTCCTGCTCTCCAAGCTGCCATAAAACTTCTTTTGCTCCACGCTTTTTATTGTTCTGCATTCTTGATCACAGAGCCCAAGAAAGAAAAGCATTTAACGGTCCCAAACCCCAGATCTTGTGATTTATGCTTCCGCGTAAATGCAGCTTAATGTGGATCAAAGTTCACACTGATAGTTCCTATTTTAACACTGAGCTGACAAATGAAGAAAGGGGTTCCAAGGGAGGAAATGCGGGGGTGGGGGGCATGCAAAAAATCCATTGCTACCTTGTCGTCTGTATTAAACTAAAACATTTAGAACCACTTTCCAGAATTTAAAAAGAAAAAAAAAGGCCAAGAAAAATTATAAACCGGCTACCGGGTTTTTTTTTTTTTTTTTTTGTGCATGTTTGCCAACAAATTCTTAATTTGTACAGTTAGTCGTAAAGTGGGTTTAATGATTGCTACACACAGAAACTGCAAAGACAAAACAGAACGATACTCTCAAAATACTCTTTAGATCACGTGATTGACAGCCTACGTTAATTCCAAGAAAATACAGTTTCAATCGGAGAAACAAGAAAATAGGATGAAATGAAAGGAGGGAAGGCAGCTAAGAGAGCATGAATTCCCTTTGGGAGATCAGGATACAATGAGGCAAAGCCTGCAATACAAACTTTTAAGGACAGGGCATGTTGGATGCTAGTATTTTGGCTCTAACTCTGAGGATAATTAGCATGTGACTTTGGAGAGTCACTTAACCTCACTAAGGACCATTTTCCTCACAACTGGAAAATGCATCCTCCAGCCGCCTACTGATAACAAATCCTATTACAATAGAATTCCTGGGCTAAATCCCTATTTCAATATAACTCCAACTACGAATATATCTGCACACAGATACACACACACATGCACCTACTCCTTGGGATATGTAAGTGACTCCAAAGATCAAATTTCTAAAGAATCGAGAAGACTTGAGGGGAGAGGCGATGGTATCCTGGGCCTACGAGCAACTTAACGGTGTTTATTTCCATTCACACAATCCAAGGGCAGTGAACAAAGCTTAGTTGATAGCATTTATCGAGCAGACCTGGGAACCCCGTCCCCAAGGCTTCCAGTGAGAAGCTAAGGTTCGGAGAATCTGACTATAAACATGAACTTAATCATAAACAGTCCCCCAATACAAGACCACACCCCAGTGGTCTAATGGCTTCCACTAGAAGCCCCTCCTCCCCAGAGGTCACCAACCACAGAGGAGGGTAAGGAATCACAGCCATTCCCAGAGGTGTTTTACACTGGGAGGTATGCTACTTTTTCAAACATCACAAATTTTCACAAACACAAACACTTAGGGACAAGCATGAATGTCTACTATCTCTTAAAATAATAACGAGATAGGGGCGCCTGGGTGGCGCAGTCGGTTGAGCGTCCGACTTCAGCCAGGTCACGATCTCGCGGTCCGGGAGTTCGAGCCCCGCGTGGGGCTCTGGGCTGACGGCTCGGAGCCTGGAGCCTGTTTCCGATTCTGTGTCTCCCTCTCTCTCTGCCCCTCCCCCGTTCATGCTCTGTCTCTCTCTGTCCCAAAAATAAATAAATGTTGGAAAAAAAAAATTAAAAAAAAAAAATAATAATAATAATAATAACGAGATAATGTACGGGGCTCGGCCAGCGATTCCTCGCGGCATCAACTGACAGGGCTTAGGCCTTGCAGTGACCAGCTGAGTTTGCCTTTGCAGCCCTCCCCTGAGACAATCACAGAATGTCTGCCCCTAGAAGACCACGTAGCCAGCCTCCTCATTCTAGAGAGAAACTTGGCCCATATTTGCACAAAGGCAATAAGTAAGGTACCTCTGGGGGCAGCCCAAGTGAAAATAAAACAGCATCCTATAAGCAGTAGGAGTTCAAGTACACACACGAGGAGCCAAGAGAGAGGCGGAAGGGAAATAATTCAGTGTCTGAGGGCGCCTGGGTGGCTCAGTCGGTTAAGCATCCAACTTTGGCTCAGGTCACGATCTCGGGGTTCCTGGGTTCAAACCCCGCGTCAGGCTCTGTGCCGACAGCTCAGAGCCTGGAGCCTGCTTCGGATTCCGTGTCTCCCTCTCTCTCTCTGCCCCTCCCCGCTTGTGCTCTCTCTCTCTCTCTCACCGTCTCTCAAAAATAAATAAATATTTTAAAAATAATAATAAAATTAAATAATACAGTGTACAGAGTCGCTAATTCTTTCCGCCAGCGAATGCCCCCAGTAAGAGACGCCCCCCTACAAAAGGTTTCAGTTCTCTTGTGAATCTTACAGCATCTAAAACAAAGCCACATGCACCATGTGTAAAGCAGGATCTGGAAGGATTTTCAGTAGTGTTTTTTACCTCCTACCAAAGATCAACTCCGCTGCGCCGATTTCCAGGTCACTGATCCATAGACGGAACCGTACCTTCTTCAACCAATGAGGCTCGTGAAGACGGAGAGAAGCAATGGTCCCTAGGAGAAGCCCCTCCAAGGGGCATACACTTGGACGTGGTAGTGGCGGCCCTCGGGTTGCGATAGGTTCAAATCCCTACCTCCCTGTTACTCGCTGTGGGGGACCCCTGAGCAAATAACCTGGCTACTCCGAGGCTCAACGTCTGCATCTCAGAAATGGGAGTAAGAATAACAATTACGCCCACAGGGTCACAGTGAAGACTCCGTGAGATGATTCACATCAAGTGAAGGCTCAGCAAAGCGCTTAGCTCAGTAAATGCCGGCTTGGAAAAAGAGAAAGGAAAAAAAAAAAAAAAAAAAGCCCCTGGTCTGATATTACAGTTCTCTAACCCTGCATGCAACCTTACAAAGCTCCTTTTTATATCCTACTATATTTAACATAAATCTATAATCCCCTCCAAATGCATGGTTAAGTGCGGTTAAAGTGTGTTAAAAGTATAAGAAAAAGGGCTTAACCCTGAGAAGCTCAGCCTGGGGGAAAATACTGCTTCTTTCATACGTTGGCATCTGGCAGCCGTCGGCCCAGCCTAATCGCCCCCCAATTTTACAGCAGATCTTGATGAGCCCTAGACCTCTACAAAATCTCCTACTCATCTCCAGCCGTGCCTCTTTTTCATGGGCTGCTGCTCCCCCAAAAGTCGTCCCTGAGTCGTCACAACTTGATCACATAGCCCCCCAATAAATAACGCCTACACACCCGCTACGTGCCAGGCACCCCGCGCAGGCTGCTAGCAGGACGAGAGCAGGTGCAACCCGAACGGGTCCGTGCTGTCCTGGGCTTACTGCCTAATCAGCAGGACTGTGGCACTCATCATCAAATACTCACGCAAGTACAGCAAAATTCCCCCTGTAATTGCAGAACCACAATCAAGGGGCCGTCCGTAGGACCTGAGCGCAAAACAGAGCATGCAGTGAAAGGCAAGGCAGTGCAGGGATCAGTCTTCAGAGCTCGAATCCCACCTCCTTCCGTTACATAACCTTTAGGCAAAGTCACCTGATCTCTCTGGGACTCAGTGGCTTCATCTGTAAAATGGAAATAACCCGTGCCTAAAGGGACTACTACATGAGCCCCAACAACCCTAGTCCAGGTCTGGGTATGGAGCAGCGCTCGATAAATAAGAGCTGTTGCCACGGCCAATATTATCATCATTATTGCAAATATAATTGAGATCTGAACTAAAAAAGAAATCAATGTAGGATTTGCTACATTCAAAGACAACTCACCGGAGGCAATTATGAATACGCTTTGCAGGGGGAAGGTACTCTACAATAGTACTAATCAGATATTCCAGGTAAAAGTCACTGGGGAATTATTAGTCTAATAATACTAACACACAGGAGAAAAGACCAGAATAGAGAACTGGCCAGCATTAGCAATGGCTCCTTTGTCACAGCTCTTTTCTGTCTTCTTGATGGGACACTGATGTAACCTATTAGAGCCCAAAAAATAGAAGCAGGAAAACAGCCATCTCCAGTGGGGGGGGGGGGGGGGGGGGGAGGAGAAAGAGACCCATAAGTCTAACAGCTGGTGGTGGCAGCCTGTCAAACTGAGGAAAGTTAATGTCAAGAACAGACGCGCGGCAGTCTCTCACTGTTATTTTTGCATGATTATTCCCAGGTGTTGGTGCACGCTGAGCAGTAGCCTGGCTATTTATCACTCGAGAGAGCCGAAGAGCAAGGGAGTGGAGGAGGAGGGGAGGCAGAGAGGCGGGGAAGAAAAGGTTATTTACACAGATAGCGGCACTTAGCGTGTGTAATCAGAGGGCTGGGGGGAAAAAATCCGCAGAGAGATTCTGGCAATATTTTCCCAGTTCACCTTATTTCAAGGGCTTCTTGAGCGCTGATGAGCAAGGAAGGCTACAAAGCAGGAGTGTTCACAGTAACAGCTTTGCTTCACTCCAGCACCGTGTCAGCCAGTGATGGGTTCCAATACAGGAAACTGACAGCCAACGAGGAAGGGTGCTGGGGGCACCCTGGGCCGGCACTCCTGCAGCCAAAGAGGTGCAAAGAGACGGGTGATCTGCAGCGGGATGCGGTGTAGCCAGGCAGAGGGAGAAGGGGCGTCCAGGGCCAGGGGCAGAGACAGGTAAGCCCCAACGGAAGGTGTGAACCCTGACTGGGGAGCTTGCCCTTCTGGTTGCTTCCATCTCTTGCAAAAGTCTCCACGCTCATCTGGCTCTTAACCCCTCAATCCTGGGATTCTCCGATCAACAACAACCAGGGCGGAAACGGGGTTTTATTTTGCTCGGTCAATATTTTTACATTCTGTGGGCGTGCTGGGGCACAATTACTTAATGCTCACGTTTTCTCCCTATCGTGGCATTTGGCTGTTTTACGAGATTGCCCACAGTCACCTCTTTCATTTAAAACGCATTAGACAGACACTGCACTTCATGCAGGGGAAATCACAGCTCTTTGGGGGTGACCACTGCCACCGTCTCTCACTCTGCATTTTAACTACCCTTGGTGCCGGACATGGCTGCTGCTTCATTAGCGAAGAAGGGAGGCTTTAAAAAAAAAAAAAAAGGATCTCTTCTCCGAAATGAACGGTCAAGTGTGAATTTCCACCTCCGATACGGAAACCTGAACAAACGTATGCCGGGCACTCCTAACGGTGTCTTTCCTAAATGGGGTGGAGACTTTTCCTTTCGGATCCACGATCAAAGCAACCTTCCGCTCTACAGCTTGGTTCTCAAAAAACACGGGTGAGTTCCCAGTTCACGGTCTACTGTGCACCACACTTCAGACATTTCCTATCTCCTTTACGTCCCGACATCCCCATTTTATAGAGGTGAACACCGAGGATGGACAACTGGTTCAAGGCCAAAATTTTAAAATCCATGGGCTTTCCTGTAAAAATACTAGCAACAGAGGGAGACACCCTTTCACCTCTCTTACAGAGGAGGGATTATACTCCATGTGCTCACGCTAAATCTTCGCAAGATTATATGAAAGGCCAAGTATTTACATACGGGGAAAAGGAAATTTGGGAAAAGAAACTTAAAAAAAAAAAAAGGTTTTTTTTAATCTTTATTTCTTTTTGAGAGAGAGACAGAGTGCAAGCAGGGGAGGAACAGAGAGAGAGGGAGACACAGAATCCGAAGCAGGCTCCAGGCTCTGAGCTGTCAGCACAGAGCCCGACGCGGGGCTCGAACTCACGGACCGCGAGATCATGACCTGAGCCAAAGTCGGACGCTTAACCGACTGAGCCACCCAGGAGCCCCATGGGAAAAGAAACTTTAAAAGGTCACTCAGGGTTGGTGGCCCAGCCAGAACTTGAACCCACAGTGGTCTAAGAGGAAAAGCAAACTCTCCTACATATCAAATACAACATGAGAAGATGGAAGGAAACCTTCCTCCTAGGGTCATTTCTGACCCTTCCCTGTAGGTTAGAACTCACACACCTGAATCAGTTTTGTTTTTTTTTTTTTTGCACAGAGTTCAGAGCGTGCCTCTGGGGGCATCTCATAAGCAAATACTGCAGTCCCTTCCGGAAAACTCCCTCAAAGGCCTCACGGAAACCAAAGCTCAGGGTTAGTTTTGTTCTTTTAAATCAACCAATTCTAAAAGCTCCAACTACATACGATGGCTGGGAATGACACCATCATTTTCACTTTCTCATTTCGTGAAGACCAGAGGCCACCCTAAATAAAAAGCCACAGATTAAGCTGCTAAAGGGCTTTTACGGACCTGGTAGGGTTGGACCAGGGCCCTGGCCCCAGGACAGCTGCTTCCATTTCCAATCATGCCAAAATCACAGAATGCCAACCCAGGGTCTCTCTACGGGGCTGCTTGGGGGATGGCAAGCAGCACCAGGAGGAGGTCACTGGACTGGTGAGTCACCTCAGAAGTGTCCCTGTGTGCAGGTCACAAAGCACAGACACATAAAGGCCAGCGACAGGACTTTGAACAACAGTGACCAGGTTTAACTTCATTCTCCAGACGGGACAGTTTTCAAAGCCAAACAGAAGGCACGAAGTAGAATTCAACTACTGGATTCAGGGTCAAGTTTTTGTTTTTGTTTTGAAGCCAAATGGAATTCTCCTGCAGAAGGTTCTCAACTGGGTAGGCTCCAGAGCAGGGGCTTCAAGGGCAGGTGCAGGGGACACAAGGGCTCGGTCTTGGATGTCGGCCGACCCCACCAGCCCACGTCAGCTGTCATACCCTTAAGCTTCATCTGTGACCTCTGCAAACAAAACGGGTCCTACTGCTGAGCCACAGATGCCTCTTCTGTTTTAAAAGTGACACTGACATCTTCAGCTGCTCAGAGAGCTGGCTGTGCTCAAACAGGAACACTAAGGGACCAGCGTTTGTTTTTTTTTTTTTTGTTTTTTTTTAATGTTGTCCATAAGGGTTCTCTGATTTTCTCTCATCCTGCTCATTTCCAAAGTTACTTGAAACACAAAAATAAGCCGCCAAGAAAGGAGACCATCAAACAGGTACTTAAAAGTCTGTCTTCCTGGGGCGCCTGGGTGCCGCAGTCGGTTAAGCGTCCGACTTCGGCTCAGGTCACGATCTCGCGGTCCGTGGGTTCGAGCCCCGCGTCAGGCTCTGGGCTGATGGCTCAGAGCCTGGAGCCTGTTTCCGATTCTGTGTCTCCCTCTCTCTCTGCCCCTCCCCCGTTCATGCTCTGTCTCTCTCTGTCCCAAAAATAAATAAACGTTAAAAAAAAAAATTTTTTTTTTAAAGTCTCTCTTCTTTCACTAATTCTTTTCACGAGTTCCTGGCCTTTGCAGAAAGCTGCATTTCTCCTGAACATTTCCACACAAATCCCATTTCCATCAATTTAACCTGGTTCCCAATCCCCTAGGAGTGAAAAAAGCAGCTCAGTGATAAAACTCTGCACGTCTAACTCTGGACCTTGATTAACATGGGTGCAACTATCGTACTAAACACATCAAGTTCAAAACACCTGAATGAATATCTTAGCAGACACTGGCCATCTTTCCACTGCCCATCTTTGTATGACCCTGACTTCTTCTTGGAAGTAGGTTGACGGGGTGCCTGGGTGGCTCAGTCGGTTAAGTGTCCGACTTCAGCTCAGGTCATGATCTCGCGGTCCGCGAGTTCGAGCCCCGTGTCGGGCTCTGGGCTGATGGCTCAGAAAGTAGGTTGAAATGAGGGAAAAGTCACAGGCCTCTCATCCTACTGGACACAGACAGGACTTTAAGGGAAAAAGGAAGGGAGGAATAAAAAGAAAGAAGGGCCTATTTGGAAAAATCACTTTATTCTTATTCTCAACCAAGAGTGGTTCTTTTCTTCACCTTATATTATGGAATCTCACTTGCAACTGCTACAAAGAGTGCCTTCAATTGAAATTTGAGACATTTGAGTTGCAAATGCAATACATGCTCGTCACAACAAATTCAATGATAAGGAAGCTCCTGAGTCACGCTGTATGGGAACCAAGATGGCCTGGGCCAAAAATCTGCTTCTCCCAAGCATGGCAGGTCACCCACAGAAGGGGACAACCTAGACTCCCTGCCCAGGATGCCACCTTGGTGTCATTCACCCTCCCCCCCTGCAAAATCTAAACTCTGCCCACTTAAACCCATCGCATGCCTAAGAGGCAGTGTGTGCCCATCTCACCTGTCTTTCCTCTATACTTCCCACATGCTGATCCAAAAAACTGATCGATTTCAGTGAATTCACGAAAGCTCTGAAATTTTCATTTCACAGTGAACCAGAATAAATGACTCGGTAAGGCTTTCCATGGTTTGTCATGGAGATGCAGGGCTTGGGGAGGGAGGGAGGGAGGGAGGGAGGGAGGGAGGGAGGGAGGGAGGGAGAGAGAGAGAGAGAGAGAGAGAGAGAGAGGCAGAATCACCATAGCTCCTACGATCACCTACACACTCACTCTCAAGGACACTTCAGTGACACATGCATTCTTATTACGGCTCCCAAGAAAGGCAAGGGTATGTTTTCTCATCTGAAGTCTTAAGCGGTAAGTTCGACCTCTCAGGGTCAGGAAGCAAACCAGAGGCCATCGCTATCCCAGGGGGGGCTGCTCTGACGTCTACTAAGTACCTACCCTAACTACTACTTTCAAAAGTTTCTTCTCACAAAGCCCCACACAGAAAGAGCTGCTCACAGGACCAGAATTCTGTTTTCCCTCCTGAGAACAAAGATTCTAGAAGCCAACAGGTCACTCTCTAGGGAGAGGCTTTCTCCTAACAGTTTCTTACGCATCCTTCTAAAAATGTGACCCGTATAAAAACGTGAAATGGTGGGGGGGGGGGGGGGGGTCACTTTTTATTTTCCAGCCTTCTGCGTGAATTTTAACCTGAACTTGTATGACGTTCACAATGAATTTTTAAAAACTAACCTTTTAATAAAAAGATGCTGAGGCCATTCTACTCCAGGATAAAAGTAAGCAAATGCCAACGCAGAAGGGGGAGGGCCTATTTTTAAGACTGTTATTTCAAGTCCTTGTGCAAAGCTCCTGAAACCAACAAGCCGAAGGTGGGATGTGACAGGAGGACCGTATATTGACCCCATGTCCTCCCCCTGTATAAAGGCTGCCGTTTAAACCTACCTCCTTCTGACAAAGTCATTCCTTTCTCCAGCAAATTTTTGCCAGGTACCACTATGTGCCTAGCAATGCTGCAGGAACCCTCCAGGGGCCCCAAGGCCACAGGGGAGACCGGCAGCACGCGGGTAGAGGTGGCATCACCATGGGGGGGGGGGGGGCGCGGGCTGTGAAAGATGGGTCTTAAGGAAGTGCCAAGTGCAGCCTGGGGAGGAGACAGGAGATGAGGGCAGAGCTGGTCCATGCTACACATCACCGTTGATTAAGGGCCTCGAAGCCCTGGAGGTAAGAAAGACAAAGCAGAATCAAACGCTGGAAAAGCGGGCCTCATGGTGAGCCTGGATATCGCTAAGAACCGGGGGGTTATGGCCAAGCTGGAAGAGAGCGCTAAGGATTTCAAGTAGGGGCATGGGAGGGCCGGGTTGTTCCTCTGGTAAAAAGCACAAAAGTTGGTCTGGGGAGAACGGAGGACAAGGGAAGCTGGAGGAAGGAGGGCAGTTAGGACGCCGTAACAGGAGTCCAGGGAAGAGACGGTGGGCTTGGTGTTGAGGATTGGCCATGCCCCACTAGATGCGGGCAAGGGGCTAAGATCAGAGCGGTCAGAGAGGTCGGGTGTCCAACACTGTGCACGGGTCAAGAGACGGCCGTGCCCACCCCTGAGGAGCTGGCCCGCGTCCTACCCCCACGCCTCCCAGAAAAGCAAGACTGCTAGCTTTTTAAAGGCTAGTGACTCTCAATAGAGTCCTTAATTTCAACCCAACAGCTACTAACGGCCACATGGTATGGCTCCAATGCCCCCTTGGAACTTTGTCTCAATCCAGCTGAACAAATTGTGAAAATAAAAGGAAATCTCGTTTCTTAAAAGAAGTCGAGAAATTCGGCAGGTGGAGCTCTCGTGCCCTATTACTTGTCATCAATTGCAGACCCAAAGGAAGGCAGGACCTTGCAGGTGAATACTACTTTACTGCCCCCACCCCAGCAGGAGGAAGAAAGGCTTTCCTCGACACCCCAGCAACAGCCCAGCCAATGAGAGACAATCACGACTCAGCCAATGAGAAGCCACCATACTTCCAGCTTCCAGTTTCCAGTTTCCTCCAATGGACTCTTTGTTTCTAACAGCCCTGTGGGCGGTCCTCCTATCTTCTATAAAGGGGCTGTCACCTCCTTTGTTCTCCAGAGTTGCCTATGACTTTCCCGGTGGCTTGCTGGTCCAAGGTTGCAATTGTCCTGCTATTCCCGAATAATCCCATTTTTGCTGGTAAAATAACTGGCAGTTTGAAGTGTAACAAAATGATGACGCAACGTGGCTGCTGCCACCTCTTTTCCATTAGATTCTTTTTTTGTTTTAAGTTTATTTTGAGAGAAAGTGTGAACGGGGGAGGGGCAGAGAGAGAGAGAGAGGGAAAGAGAATCTCGAGCAGGCTCTGCTCAGCGCGCAACCCGACGGAGGGCTCGATCCCACCACCAGACCAGACCTGAGCCGAAATCGAGTGGGACACTTAGCCAACTGAGCCTCACAGGTGCCCCCCATTTAATGATTCTCGGTCTTTGAGAACCCAGACTCGACCACCGAATACCACTCCCCTCCATCCTTCCTTATTCCTGGCAGCCAAGAATATAAAGAGACCTTCCCTTCAGGAGGGCTTTATTGCAAAACCAATGCATATCCTGAACATGCTTTTTCAAACTGTCCTCACCTAATCCTGCCGCTCCCAGGGTGATGCTCTGACGCGTCCCAGGGACCTCCTCTTGAGAATCACTGCCCAGCCAGTGGCAGAGATAAACTCTCCTTTCCTTTCTCTTCCTTCCCTTGTACCTGGTTGTACCTTGTCCTTATGTTCCTACCCCCAACTATAAATCCCATTGTCTCCAATGCAAACACCTTCCCTGTTCAGTCTTGGTGCGACGAACCCTCGGAGAGGAACAGTATAAAGGGCATATTGCCTAGCTTGGGACATCGGTCCACAGTCTGGTCCAAGTGTTGGCAAGCGACGGCCAGTGGCCCAAACAGGGCCCAAACATACTTCCTCTTTAGAGTCAAAAAGGGATGAAGGCTAATGGGGAGTAGGAGCGAGGGTCACACTATCTTAGCACCTGTATTTCCAGAATATTTAATTTTACATGTGTCTTATTTCAGAACAGATTTCAGATGACTATAACAAATCACTGAGAATAATTTTAAAGCCATTCACTCAAACTCATACCTATCAAATAACACCTGCTCTAAATCTTGGTCATATATAACCGTAAGATAGCAGATCCAAAATAAATGGAACACTACAACTTTTAAAGTGGATGCCATAACCTGTCCAAGATTTCTTAACCAATGAATAAGACGTTTTGTATAATGCAGCCAAAAAAAAGAAAAAGCAGAAAACAGTATACATACTCCATATACCATGTCAAACTATAGCACCCTGTGAACCATGTATTTATATTAAAATTTATATTAAATTTATTTATGTTAAAATGCATTTCTGTTATGGTCTCCCTTAATGTTACAGTAATTTCCAGTTAGTCCACAAACACCTGCAGACAGTGTTAGCATGAGACCAAGCTAAATTTAAATCAAGTTCATTTGAATCATGATTTAAATCAGTCAAGAAGAACTGGTAACTGTTTTAAAATTAAAGAATGCAGATTTATTTTTTGCCATAATAGTACTACGCTTCATAAAACTCAGAGATATATATACACACACTACTTTTTTTAAAGAAAACATCATTTAAAGATGGCCGAAAAAACTTTAAAATATTCCAATTATTTCTATCTTTACTATTACCATCCAGCCTTTACATACGCACATGTATTTTGCACCATCAAAACCATACTCTTTCAACAGATTTTTTTCATACTTTGCAGCTACATCAGGAATTCCAATACAGCTGCTATATATATCAAAACTAAATGCAGAATCCATTCACATCAGTAAAAGACTTTCTTCTCTAAGTTAGTCATGAGTATTTTTCCACAGTGTATTAAAAACGCACAAGCAAAACAACTTATAAACAACTGTTTTCTTCAGTAAAAAAGGGTAGGGGGAGTCTTCTTCAACTACAAGTCAATTTAAAATAAGAAGTTTAGTTAAGTATCTTTATGCTTCAATGCTAATCAATAAACATTATTCCTTGACGATAGTGTTTATTTTAATGACAGCCCTAAAATACAGGGGGGTCCACTCCCAAGCAGTTAAGGATTAAATGTGGCACCTAGAAGTGAGGACACAAGTTAGAAACAAAAATGAAGAAAACATTTCATGTACGTAAAAATCCCAAATATTATATAAAGGCACATCCGTCCAGCCTCCAACTAGCAATTTTAAGTATCTTTAATAATAACTCTGAAGCACTCGGAGAGCTTATCAAACTTCCGTGTATTTTGTTCTGTTTGGCTGGGCTAAGGGAAATTTGTTTCGGGTGGCTTTGGTGTTAAGTACATTTTTCCTGCATTCTTGTATCCTGGAGCTCTAGTAACTCCTTAAACTGTAAACAGGTTATTAACAAAAACACTTTGCCATTTAAGTTCATTCTGAATTCAAGTCATACACTTTGATGAAATATTTAACGTCTGTCACGCCTTAAAAACGAGTATGTCTTAAATGCCATATGTTTTTAAACCCAGGAATTCTATTTCTTAAAATCAAATAATTATGATATAGCTAACTCCTTTGAAATCGAACATTTGATCTAAAAAAAATAAGTGAAGATGACTTAACTACCGTTAGCAAAAAGACTTTGAGGGGCTCTGGAATAACACAGCCCAAGGATATGCAAAAGTACAGAAGGAGAACAGCAAAATGATCTCGGAAATGATTTTCGCTCAAGGACACCGGAGTTTACGGTAGCAGAAGCTCCCAGTCAAAGCCCAGCATACGTGTGCAAAGTGCAACCTGGTTGCATTTCTGCAGTGTCCAGACGTCTGGGCAGACGGGGGGCTCTGGGTGTGTCTGGGGCAAGCAATGTATCCCCACATGGGCAGTGAAGGAGGACAACAGATACGATCCCTGTGTAGGTTACCTCTTCTTGGAACACCTTCTTGCTTTCTCTTGCCCTTCTATAAAGCAGCGTCATACCTTGACGCCTGGGTTCAGTACGCACTACGACTGAACCATGAGGACAACCTCACGATTCTGGATGGCCGGCCCCAAGTCATGTCACAATCCAAATATAAGCCCACTATTCTGAGAACCTCCTCCCCCACCCCCCACCGTGGCCCTTCTCTTTTTCTTCCAGAGAGACACGGCGGCAAACAGCACGGCCCCACTATGTGCACCTTAGGGAGAGCAGAAAAGGCAAAAAAAATACAACCTGCCACCCCACCCTGTCCATCTTCCCAGGGAGAGCAGGTCATCCTTCTCTGCCTATCATTCTCCAAGTGCCTCGTTAGAGGAACAAAAAAAAAAAAAAAAAATTCTCTCTCACATGCGTCAGAAAGTCTAATATTTTGTCAAACAGAAATGAAAAATAAACCTAATCTGAGCTGTCATAGAATCATGAAATGCCTCTGGCAGTTCTATCAAAGTATGTAGACATGTACGGACTCTTTGAAGAAATCAAACTGCAGTTTATCAAGTGTGATTTATAAGCTACACTGATGTAGCCGGTAGATAACACTGCAGTCTAATCATTAGTAGTCAGACAACAGCCATGTGAACACATCAATTACGGGCCCCACTGCCAAAAGCCCTTGAGATCTTGGAGATTAACAGCCAATCCTCTGTTTTACAAGCTCACATCAAAAAGAATATTAATAAGAGGAGGGGCGATGTGAAAGCTTGTCAGAGTAATTCAGCCACTAAAACAAGGCATTTTTTTCCCTTCGCCTCTCTGTTGAATTGGCCCCAGGAAGAGGCTGGCATCCGTTACAAAGCACGACGCTGCCAATTTCTTGGAAAATGTTTTTCACGAACATATGGGAACTTGCAAGGGTCTGCAAAACTGCTATTCGGTGAAGAAAGACAGGCAAGGCGTCTTCGCATCCCTTTTTTAATGCTGAAAACCAAACGAGTGGAGTTATTCCTCAATTATTTTTAAATCAATATGCGCGGTACAAACACCCAGTAGCTCTTCCTCTGCCCTCAAAACCGAAAAAATGTTGGAAAACCTCACGTATTTCATAGACTTCCACCATCCGCCAAAATGTAATTGACTGAAAGACACTACGAGCACCAACCTGGACCGTAACGAGTTCCCTCAAAGACACATGGTTCTTCCCAGCGTAGGACAAGAATCAAAATGTGTGGTCTCTGACTTCGGGGATTGAAATTCCTTCTTTCCGACTATCTCTGGACCGCAGATATAAATCTCACTGATATCTCTGCAGTTAAGAATAAAACCAGCTCTCCCAGCCCATACACCGAAAGCATCTGCACAAAAACTATGCCACAGCCCTAGCATTTACTTCCGTGGTATCAGTATTTGACATACGCACCAGTGAGGATTGTTATATTTTTGTAAACGATCAGATTAAACCAAACAGCCGGCAGCTAACACTTCAGTGGGGTTCCAGCAGGCTCCCTAATAAATGAACGTAAGCCCCACTACAAAATGCATGGCCTGAGTTTCCTCTGCCACCAAGAAACTGGTTTGCTATTTTCATTCCTAGAACACTCCGCATTTACACGGTGTTTTCCTAATATTTCAATGGCTGTTCATCATTTCAAAATCAGCATGGCATAGTGGGAGACGCACGAGGGGAGGAAAAAGAAGCATGGGGTTTCTGTTGCTTCTCAGTAGTCAAGCTGTTTGGCCCCTAACTAAGTCACTTAATTCAAGGGCTTGCTGACAAGCAACTGTTAAATCACAAACTCTTTACCTAGGGTTCAAACGCCTCATGGAGTCTGAGACCCCACGTAATTACAGCAGCAAAGGTTTGCATATTTATACACTGGTGCGCTTTCTATTTTTCCTTTCCCCAGGAGAGAGAGCTCATAGATGCTCAATAAAAGTGTTAACGGTTCAAAACAGACTTAAGAAGCAATAAGCTAGTGTTTGTAAAGTCAAGGGCAAGAGCAGGGCTTCTTTCTTATTCCACTGCATACTAGTCATCAGCCTCAGTTTCTTCACCTGTTAAACCAGACCGAGAACATGCTCGCCAACAACCTTGAAGCCCATCATAAAACCAACAGGAGAGGTGACTGGGTGGCTCAGTCGGTTAAACATCCAACTCCGGATTTTGGCTCAGGTCATGACTGCACAGTTCTTGAGTTCGAGCCCCACGCTGGGCTCTGCACTGATGGAGTGGAGCCTGCCTGGATTCTCTCTCTCTCGCTCTCTGCCCCTCCCCTCACTTGGGTGTGCACGTGCCCTCTCTCTCTCTCTCTCTCTCTCCCTCCTTCCCCACTCTAAAAATAAACTTAAAAAAAAAAAAAACAGGCTATGGCTTCAGAAGCTAAATGCTAGTGGTTGTATAAAGATGAGCAATTAATGGGGCGCCTGGGTGGTGCAGTCGGTTAAGCGTCCGACTTCAGCCAGGTCACGATCTCGCGGTCCGCGAGTTCGAGCCCCGCGTCAGGCTCTGGGCTGAAGGCTCAGAGCCTGGAGCCTGCTTCCGATTCTGTGTCTCCCTCTCTCTCTGCCCCTCCCCCATTCATGCTCTGTCTCTCTCTGTCCCAAAAATAAATAAACGCTGAAAAAAAAAAAAAAAGATGAGTAATTACTGATTGCAATTTTGACATTAGAAAGGATAGAGCCTTTTGAGTAAATAATTTATCTGGGAAACTTACTTAGTTGGGGGAGGGGGGACTCAAAAGGAAATTATTCCTAGACCTTGTTGAATCTATACTAGAAACTCACTCCAAAAGATGCAAAGTTTTCACTGATGGGCATCATCGACAACATCTTCTAATAATACATCCGATTAGAGCATTTTTCACAACTTCTCTAGCAAAAGCTCTTCATGTCAGAAAAGCACATGACTCGGTCGGCACGGGAACCATGGGCGTGCCTTGGCTATGTAACACAGCAATATATCAGAACTTGTTCGGGTGAAAATGGCTCTCAGAATAAACACGTAGACTTTCAACCTATTAAAATGTATATTGCCAAGTGTATTTTTTTGAAAAATATTTGTTAATAACATGTTGAGTTTAAATAGCCAACTTCAAGGCTAAAAAATCAAACCACTGTTCCATTTAACAACAGTTATGACTATTAATGACCAACACTGTAATCAATGATTATATACCAAAGCCGTCCAAATGGGCCGTACTCCAATTTCTTATACAAATTTCACCAAAGATAAAGGGGCCAAATTCATCTTTAAGTTCCTAAGATCTTACTACACTCCAAACTCCTGGGCTGGTTTTTTTTTGTTTGTTTTTTTTTTTTGGTTTTTTTCTTTTGCAAATGAGATTGTTAACTGGGTTTAAACAATTTTCCCATGGTCACACCTAAGCTTTAAGCTGTAATTGGCACTTCTCTCTTACTTGAATAATGACCTTCTTTTTTTTTTTCTCTTAAGAGTAGCCCTCCATTTTAACCCTGAGGGTTTTGTGAGTGACAAAAAAACCGTCAGACAAAAATCAGCCAGCAACCAGGATGCCAGTGCAATCTGTTATTCTGACACAGCATAACCCTTCTGGGTAAAGCATCTTTATCTTTATTCTTTAGAATTCAACAGACAAGCTCTACCAGACCCAGCAAAACAGGGGCAATGTAGCCGACTTTTCAGATGACGGTACTTTAAAGAATTAAAAATGCCACATGAATGTGAGATATGAAAAGATCCGGATAATTCCCAGCAATGCTTTTTTGCCTGTGATCTCTACATGGAAGGAAGAAAAAAGAGGAGGACCCGGTGGAGCCAGCCTTGAGGCCCTCCTGCTTCTGCAACCCTACAAAAAGCAGACCCAGTCGAGCAAGCATTTACTGAGCAGGCCTTGCAATCAGCCACAGTGCTGGGTGCTGAGAAGATCCAAGTGCGCGAGAAGGCATCCATCCCCTCCAAGGTCTCGGGCTGGCAGGAGAAACGCACGGCACATGAACAGAAAACACCAATTACAGGGAGAGGCTCGAATTAAAGATTCCGTCTCCAGGGCAAGAGGGGGAGTGGCCGAACTCGAAGGGCACTCAGAAAACGTAATCCAAGAAAACACTGAGGCCCAGGGATAGAGTGACATTGACCTAGGATCATAAAAGAAGTCAAAGTCTGGGGCGCCTGGGTGGCTCAGTCGGTTAAGCGTCCGACTTCAGCTCAGGTCACGATCTCACGGTCCGTGAGTTCGAGCCCCGCGTCGGGCTCTGGGCTGATGGCTCAGAGCCTGGAGCCTCCTTCCTATTCTGTGTCTCCCTCTCTCTCTGCCCCTCCCCCGTTCATGCTCTGTCTCTGTCTCAAAAATAAAATAAACATTAAAAAAAAGAAGTCAAAGCCAAAGCGTCCAATGGAACCCGGTCTCCCCATTCCCGTCCCAGATTTCCCGATCCACCTGGATCATGAATGAGCCGGGCAGAAATCGGAGCAAAGGGCTCCGCTCCAGAGAACCCGCTACCTGCAGACCACATGCAGCCACCACCAGCAGGATTAATTGGCTGTGCTCTGCTGACTCAGAGGACAGGACAGCAAACTGGCAGTTTTCTGAAGCTCAGCTGACCAGAAGAGATGACCCCCATAGATCAGACCTACGGCAGTAACACAACTGCAGGCTTTACACGCTCCCAAAACATTTCCTCCAGCCTGCCTGGAAATTACCTACCCGCTACTAAACGAAAATGGCTACCTAAGCAAAACCGTGGTTCATCTTTACTGCTTAAGCAGTTGGCTGTGCAACACGTCTCCGCTCTAGGCCTAGAGGAAACACTGGGGAGGGTACGGACCCGGCTGTGAATATTCCTAGGGCCGCTGCTGCAAATCCTTAATCCTTTCTGCCCTGCCTCCCATTGGACCAACTACACTAATTAACCACCTGTAAAGACACTTACCGAAATTGTACTTCAAGCAACAGTGTGGGGATTTTTTTTAATACTTTATTTTTAGATTTATTTATTTATTTTTGGAAGAGAGAAAGAGAAGAGAGAGAACGAGGGAGGGGCAGAGAGGAGAGAGAGAATCTCAAGCAGGCCCTGCACTGCCAACAGAGCCAGACTAGGAGCTCGAACATAGGAATCGCAAGATCATGTCCTGAGTTCAAATCAAGACAGAGCTTCACCAACTGAGCCACCCAGGCCCCCCCTGGGAATTTTTCTATAAAGAACCTGAAAAGAAAAGAAAAGAAAAGAAAAGAAAAGAAAAGAAAAGAAAAGGGGAGGGGAGGGAAGGGGAGGGGAGGGGAGGGGAGGGGAGGGGAGGGGAGGGGAGGGAAAGAAAAGAAAAGAAAAGAAAAGAAAAGAAAAGAAAAGAAAAGAAAAGAGAAAAGACACGAGAGACGAGAGACGAGAGACGAGAGACGAGAAGAGAAAAACAGGAGAGGGGCTCCTGGGTGGCGCAGTCGGTTAAGCGTCCGACTTCAGCCAGGTCACGATCTCGCGGTCCGGGAGTTCGAGCCCCGCGTCGGGCTCTGGGCTGACGGCTCAGAGCCTGGAGCCTGTTTCCGATTCTGTGTCTCCCTCTCTCTCTGCCCCTCCCCCGTTCATGCTCTGTCTCTCTCTGTCCCAAAAATAAATAAACGTTAAAAAAAAAAAAGTTTTAAAAAAAAAACAGGAGATTGTAATAACCATTCCTCACATTTGCTTTTGAGAGAGGGAAAAAAAAGACATCTTCAAATAAGCTATCTGAAGCTTTTTCTAAATGCACACAAAGGAGCACCCCTGTAGAGCCAGAGAATCAGAACAGAAGTAGGCAGCCTAGAACCAGGTGGTCTGGGGAAAGGAAAAAAATTAAGCACTCTTTAGGTGATTCAGATGCACAGCTCTGATGAAGAAACGACGGTTTAAATGAAGGGTTTAAGGATTCTGGATATTTGATCAAACATTATGTTTTATTATTTATTATAGAGGATTCATTAACACCATTTATTATAAAGGCATGACCCCAAAAGCCAATAAGGTAAATATCATACTCACCTTCCAGTTGAAAACTATATGGAGAGCTAATGACCACCACAGCAGTAAAAGAAAAAAATTTTTTCATCATCTCAAGAGAAAAAAAGGTCTTCTTACACCTATACAGGGCCCAGAAGCCACAGAGGAAATGAATAATAAACCTGACTACACAATTGAAGACACACAGAGGAAAAGGAAAAAACTTGCATGAACAGAATCAAAACGCAAATGAAGAGATGGAAAAACTATTTTGCAAGCACACGAGAAAATTTGCAAAATGTAAAAAAAAAAAAGCGTATTTAATTAATACACCTTGAAATACTCTAAGTCAATAAGAAATGGCCAACAACTCACTAGAAAATGAGTCAGAGGTTATGAATTGTCAATACATAGGAAAATAAAGAGATAACGGTTTGTTAACATGAAAAGGGGAAATTAACAAGTTACTGTTGGATTAGCACAAATTAAGGCCAAATTATTCTAATTCACAGTATGAGTTACCTTGGTAGAAATACAGGCATTTCATGTCCCACTGTAAGTGGGAATGTAAATCATGCCATCAAGTTGGGAGGCAAATTCTGAGACATACGTGTACAAAGATGTCCACTACAGCATTCCGTAGCTGACAAAGACTGTAAACACCTATGGGCTATTAGTGGAGAACTGGCTAAATAAATTAGGGAATCAAAGGCAGAAAGAAAACACAGGCTATCCAAGATACCCAGTTATGTGAAAAGAGCAAGGTGCAGAGCTGTTTCTTTACTTACGCTCCAATCTGCATAAGGAGACAAGAAATATAAATATATACGCTTGAACATATGGAGACTATTTCAGGAAAGACATACAAAACTGTTCAAAGTAGTTGGCTCTGGGCTCCGGGGAGCAGGTCTAAGGGGGAAGTAAAACCTACTTTCCATTATATAATATTTTAGTGCAGTTTAAACTTTTATAGATTCATGTACTACTTAATTTCTTTAAGTCAATTAAATGGAATTTTAATAAATGCAACTAGTTTCTCGAGGCTCTAGACCAGTCTCCCAAATTGGAGGCATATTAAATACCCAGCAGGTATGGAAGAGGTATCCACTGGGGTGCAAAAAAAAAAAAAAAAAACCAACAACAACAAAGAATAGAATTTCTATTTATACTATTACCCCCGTCATTTTAAGATTTTTTTTTTTTAATTTTTATTTTTGAGACAGGGAGAGACAGAGCATGAACAGGGGAGGGTCAGAGAGAGGGAGACACAGAATCTGACACAGGCTCCAGGCTCTGAGCTGTCAGCACAGAGTCCGACGCGGGGCTCGAACTCTCGGACCGCGAGATCATGACCTGAGCCAAAGTCGGCCGCTTAACCGACTGAGCCACCCAGGTGCCCCAAGATTTTATTGTTTGGGGGCACCTGGGTGGCTCAGTCGGTGAAGCGTCTGACTTCAGCTTAAGTCGTGATCTCACAGTTCGAGAGTTCAAGCCCCCACATGGGGCTCTCTGCTGTCAGCACAGAGCCGGCCTTGGATCCTCTGTCTCCCTCTCTCTTTCTCTCTCTCTCTGACCCTCCCCGTTCTCTCGCTCACTCTCACAAATACACATTTTAAAAAATCTTACAACGGTCTCGTTTCCAAGTCTAATAATGATCGATTATATTAACAAATGACACACAAGAGAGGCTCTGTGGGTCTGCACACAACTAGAGACACCTGGAAAACATTCGCTCTGAGGAAAGGACTGGTCTCTTTTTAGTGAGGAAGGGAGCCTCTGAGGAAGCTACCACGTGGTCCACTCTCTGAGAAAACACACAAACAAACAAAAACACTTCATGATCTTGCCTGCGGAATGGAGGCAGAAATTAAGCTGAGAGTAGGTTCCCAAACCCTGAGATCCTTCTTTTTTTTTTTTTTTTTTTTAATTTTTTTTTTTCAACGTTTATTTATTTTTTTGGGGACAGAGAGAGACAGAGCATGAAGGGGGGAGGGGCAGAGAGAGAGGGAGACACAGAATCGGAAACAGGCTCCAGGCTCTGAACCGTCAGCCCAGAGCCGGACGCGGGGCTGGAACTCACGGACCGCGAGATCGTGACCTGGCTGAAGTCGGACGCTTAACCGACTGCGCCACCCAGGCGCCCCCTGAGATCCTTCTTTATAATCACAGCCCGGCCCTCCCTCCCCCTCACAAAGCCCCACCCCTTCCCATCTCTGACTCTTGCTGGGTTCCCCATGGCTCCCTGGAGCCTGGCCCCAGGCTCCCTCTTGATTTTCCTCTCCAAGCACCTCAGCTTTCCCTCACTCCACTCCAGCCACCCTGGAGTCTCCTAGATCAACCAAACACACTCCCTCCTTCAGGGCTTGTGAACAGGCTGTTCCCTTCGCCTAGAAACTTCTCAGGGCCTCCAATGGCTCCCCTCACTGGGTATCAGGTCCCTCCTCAAACACAAAAAGTATAAAGTCTCCATTCCCACCATCTCTCTCCAGCACCTCCTCCCTTCTCAATTCCCCTTTGAAGCACCAAACACCTACCAACACACATTCACTTGTCCAGAATGAACTAGAATAGAAGCTTCCTGAAAGCAGAAACTTTGTTCACTCCTGTATCTCCAGGACCCAGCTGGGGCTTGGCATACGGTCAACGTTCAAACACTGTTCGCCCAGTGAAGGAACGAAGGAAGGAATAAACAGAGATCGCACTGACACCTCCCCGATTTCTAGTATTTCTACCGTCAGAACACAAAACAGTCCAAGATCGCGACCTCCGGGAGGAGGCAGGGAACGAAAACCGTTGTCACCGTTGTCCACAGTTTGTATGCAAAAGAATTCCTGGGGCGCCTGGGTGGCTCAGTCGCTTAAGCGTCCCCCTCTTGATTTCAGCTCAGGTCATGATCTCACAGTTCAGGAGTTTGAACCCCGCAACAGGCTCTGCGCTGAGGGCGCGGATCCTGATTGGGATTCTTTCCCTCTCTCTGCCCTTCCCCCCTAGCCACCCCCCCCCCCACCCACCCTCTGGCTTGTGCTCTGTCTCTAAAAGAAAAAAATAAGAGAAAAAAGAATTCCTTAACACGGCAAAAATATCCCGGACAAATGATAAAAAAAAAACCAACTTCCTAATTTTTGTACCACAAAACCTACCAAACCCCCTGCATCTATACATGTTTTCTGACTTTCCTCCTGTTGCACTGGAGGACCTGTCTCAGGCTCCAGAGGCCACGGATGTACCCCCTGCACCAGGTCTTTTCCACCACCGTCCCTACCTCGGTTCCAGGGCACCTCATCCCCTCTCTCTCTGGTGGATTAGCTCCTCTCCTCTACCTCCCCTGGATCATTCCCATCAGCAAACAAGCTATTAAACAGACAAAAAAGCTATCTAACCGAGTGCCCTACTTTAAAAGAGGACACATAGAATATTCCCCGACTCCATGCTGTCCTTCTCATAGAAAAGTGTGCGATACACTGACCACATTCTGTTTTCTTCACCTTCCACACAAAACCCAAGCCCTCCAACCGGACTTGGATCCCCTCCGTCCCCACCCCCACCCTCACCCGGGGCCGCTTGTGCTAAGGTCACCAACAACAGCCCTCCTTCCAAAGGCAGCTCTGACTTCTGAGTCTCATCTTCACCTGACCGCCTGGCAGCTTTTGACACATCCTTACATCCTTGTTGGAGTGCCTTCACTGGCTTTCCAAAACACCAGACCGGATGGGTTCTCTTCCCCCTCAATGGACACGGTCGCAGCTTCTCTACCTGATGCTCCACGGCTCCGCCCTGGCCTCATCGTTCCCAATCACACCCACTAGGGGACCTTTTCCAGCCCCCCAGCTGTAAAGCCCACCTAAACGCCACCCACTTCCCCCAATCTGTGCCTCCAAGCACTGGTCACCCCACTGAGCATCATCACTTGGCAGCCATAAGGGACATCCACAGTGTGTCCCAAATCTTGATTCCACCCACCCCCAAAATTCTAGATGCTATCCTTTTTTAAATGTTTACTTATTTTTGAAGAGAGAGAGAGAGAGCACGAGGAAGGAGGGGCAAAGAGATGGGGGACAGAGGATCCAAAGCGGGCTCCAGGCGGACAGCAGACAGCCCAGTGCGGGGCTTGGAACTCACGGAGTGCAAGGATCATGACCCGAGCTGAAGTCAGTCGCTTCACCAGCTGAGCCACCCAGACGCCCCTACATGTTCGTTCGTAATTCTCATCCACTCAACCCTCACTGCCAAACACAACGTGAGCGCTTCTCCCCACCTCCATGGCCAAGTCCATTCCAACCTGTCTGGCCGGGGCCCCTTGAAAAAGCCTTGTAACCCTGTTCCTCTTTTTGCCTCTGTATAGTCCATTCTCCACACAGCAGTCGAAAGCCACTTTTCAGAAACAAACCAAATCATGTCACTCCCTTGCTCAAAATTCTATAAAGGCTTCTCAACATATTCAAACAGAAATCCAAACTCTCCACCATGACCTACAAAGCCCTGCAGGATCTGGCCCGCGCCCAACTCCCGACCCAATCTGGGCACGGTCTGCCTGGTACACAGTCTATGTGTTATTATCTGGGTGGATTTAACAGCACGTGCAGTCAGCCAAGAGCGAGACCAGGAAGCACATCCAGGAAAAAAAAAAGTGCAAACATCCAGTCTCTGGGAGAACAGGCTTTGGTTCCCCTCAAGTCACCATCAGGCGCTGAATCTGTTCTTCTCCCATCTCAAGCTTGTACTTGACATAGCCCTCTACCCTGTCATTGGGCTACAAAACCATAGCTGCATCAGAGCAGCTTCAGCCTCACCTCTTAAACACACGGTTCCCATCGTCGAAGATCACAAAGAAATGTCAACAGAAGAGATCCTCAACGAAGAGGCAAATGTTCTCGGTTTTTCTAAGATGTGTCAAGGTTTCCAATGGAAAGAACACCTAACTGTGCATTTCCAAGTCAAAGCTTCAGAGGAACCTTTATAGTGCCTGCACCATGAGGACCCCCGTCCTGGGGTGAATTGAGAGGGGTTGAGAGGTACGCTGGTGAGTTTATCTTTCTGTCCACTGTCCCTAGAATTCCAGTAGCTTTGACCTTGACCTTGTGGGGCTGCCCTCACAGAACCTTTGCAGGTACGTACGTCATTTCCGCTATTCCCATTCCTACAATCAAATTCATCAGACATATTAGAAACACACAGACTAAGAAACTACAGCTTATAAAAATGTATATGTATATGTAAAATATATTAACGTGGAAAATAGAAATATAGGACACTTATATACTCTCAAGTCCTTGGCTCCGTAACTTAATAGCACTATCGATGCTTAGGATCTCCCATGCCTATGAGGTTCCTGTTTGAAAAACACTCCTTACATTAGTTACAAAACTTCCCTAAAATATCCATTGTGAAATCAAGGCAGGGGGTATGGGGGGAGCCATGTCAGACCCTGCTTCAACATCGTCACTTCCACCTTGCTGCCGGCTTCAAATGCACTAAGAAACATCTACAGAAGAGGTTCTCTCCGAAACCAGCTTTGGGGGCAGAAAAGATAACTGGCCCCAAAGGTACGATGTAATTAAGAAACCAGGAAAGCTCTCCTGCCCTCTCCTCCTACCAGAAAGTCCCTACATGTGAATTCCATCCCTTGGGGTTTCACAAGTCTGCTCACAAAGGAGGGAGTGTGGCACCACCATAAAATCACCTGAAGGGTCATTCAACGGACGGCTAGCAGAGGGAGAAGCTGTTGATAAATGGAGAAAAATCAGGCTGTAAACGAGGAGATACCAGAAGGCAAAAGACGGATGATTTTATAGCAGGGACTTCACCAAGGAGATCAAGGCAAAGACCACTTCTGCTGTGGGGGCCTTGACTTTTTGTTGATCTTGCTCTCCCATGCTACGGATGGTAATGGCCTCAAAGATCTACACTCACTCCTCCTTGGGAAGCACCTTCTCTTGGCCTCTGGAACACAGGCTTTCCATCATCTGAAACTCACTGGCCCAACACAGCTGGTCTTTTGCTTATCTTCCTTCCGGTGGAAGATAACCTCATGCTCATTCTGGGTGCCACTGACACTAAGGGCTCAATTGTCAAATACTGAGGGGTGCCTGGGTGGCACGGTCGGTTGAGTGTCCGACTCTTGATTTCAGCTCAGGTCATGATCCTGGGGTCATGTGATCTAGCCATGCCTCAGGCTCGGGGCTGAGCATGGAGTGTGCTTAAGATTCCCTCTCTCTCTCTCTCTCTCTCTCTCTCTCTCTCTCTCTCTCTGTGCCGTCCTCCCCACTCACGCTCCCCCTCTAAAAATAAATAAATAAGCAAAGAAACAACTTTAAAAATAATCAAATGTTGGGGGCACCTGGGGGGGCTCAGTTGGTTAAACATCTGACTCTTAGTTTTGGTTTCGGCTCAGGTTATCATCCAGCGTCTTTGTGAGTTTGAGCCCTAAGTCGGCTCTATACTGGCAGCACGGAGCCTGCCTGGAAGGTTCGCTCTCTCTCTCGCTCGCTCGCTCTCTCTCTCTCTCTCTCTCTCTCTCGCACTCATGCGGTCTTTCTCTCCAAATAAACTTAAAAAAATAATAATAATAATCAAATATTAAAACAGCAGATATACAGTAAACATAGCACATATAAATTTGCCTCACTTCTCCTTATTTCCTGAATGTTATTTAATGGGTTTATATATAAATATATGGGCATATTTCCATTCTTGTGACAGAAATGCGTTCACCTGCTTGCCTTAGAGATCACTACGCCATGAACCCTAGCCATCCCCCTGGAACAAAGCAGACCCTTTCAGGAGCCCCATGGCCTGACCTTCTCCTGTCCGTGATACGTTACTCTCCTTGCCTCTCCGTCCCCTTACGATTCCAGGTCATATAAATAAAGTTCAATATAGAGCCCTATCAGCCTAACGACTTTAAAGCCGATTTATTGACCCAACATTTAGGTCAGTGGTGTCCCAACTGTAACAGAGGAAGGGGCCAATTTCTATGCTTTCAGCTCCGATCTGGAGCAACCAGAAGAAGGTCTTGAGTAGCTCCAAGAGCTTTGGCTCCCAGCCATCAATCACAAGAACTGGGAAGGCTAAATGGGCGCACACAAGGGGCCGCCTCCGGCCCCTGCCCTGGCCGCCATCTAACCACCCCTTCCTGCCCGGGCTCCCTCTGGGAGCTGCACAGTGGCACTTCTGGAAGGGCAGGGGGGCCCAGGCCTCAGAGAGCACCACAGCGAGGGGTGGGGGGGACACCCGCCAAGGCCTGGGCAAGACGAGCAGCATTTCCCTCGGGTCTGATGAGGTCACCGCCACCTCTCTTTCGCCACGAATGGAAGGCGATGGGAAAGCCCTATATTCTCAACACACCTGAGAGGAAACCTGCTTGGAGCCCAGGGAAGGCCAAACAGACGCACATGAGCAAATACTTTAAACAGGACACGCGAAGCCATGAGACATTTAAAAGCCATTCCCTGCTCCTACGTGTTTGTGCTGACTAGCATAAGTCCTCCACACTCCTCCTTGCCTGTGTATACACAGAGCCGTGTACTGTAGGTGCCTAAAAATACGCAATGCACAAATACGCTATATTTAGTGACTTATCGTTACTTTCCCCTCTCTTTTTGTCGCTCGGCTGTTGTTTCCTGCACTCCCACAAAGGGGACTTTGAAATCTTTCCAGTTTTTACAATTAAACCTAACCATCTGGACGAAAATCTTCACATTCACTAAATTAGTCACAGATTTTGTGGGTAAGCTGAGAAAGTAAACGCTGCGCTCAGCGCTAGGATTTAAACCACATCCACCAGAGCAAAACACTCTGCAATAATCTCCCCAATTATGCACGCACAGTCAGGCTCACATAACACAGCGGCGACCATACCTCGCTGCACAGAATCTCTGCACTGAGCATCGCTCTTGGGGTCACGAAGCGACTTACAACACATCCAAAATGAGATGCTTTAAAAAAAAAAAAACAAAAACCAAAGAAACGGTCCGAATTCACTGTCCAGACAGAAAGAGAAGACAGGGCTTCTTTTCCACCCACCCCGGAATTCCCTTCCCGCTACCCGCGCGTGCTGACAAGCAAGCTGCTTACCAAACTCAGAGGTGATCTGAAAAGATCTGTTATCTCGGACGGGAACACCACCCAAAATCGGAGGTGACCACATCGGGCATTTTCTCTAGAGTTCCTTCAAGAGTGAAAGTCTTCACGCCCCTTCAGGTTTCACCCCAAGTGTCAGGAAAAGAAAACTCTAGGTCTTTAAGACTCACTACACTCAGGGGCACCTGGGTGGCTCAATCAGTGAGGAATCTGACTTCAGCTCAGGTCACCATCTCGCGGTTCGTGAGTTCGAGCCCCACGTCTGGCTCTGTGCTGACAGCATGAGTCCCGCTTCAGATTCTGCCTCCCTCTCCCTCTGCCTCTGCCCCTCCTCCACTCATGCTCGCTCTCTCCCCCTCGAAAACAAAATAAACATTAAAAAAAAAAAAAATCCAGTATACTTAGCAGAAATCAAGAAAAGGCCAGTGATCGTGTGCTGTCATTCCATCCCTGGTAAATACCTGTAGACATGACAGAACTTCAATCCGTCTAACAAGGGACAGCATGGTCTACCCAGCTGTCTGTCTGTCCATCTAAGTCGGCAGCTGTCTAACTCCAGCTAAGTGAAAAACACTGATTTTCACAAGGAAATAAGGCACTTGAATTGATACTAGGCTTCTGGACTCCTATGCCAGGCTTTCAAAGAAGACTTTAAGTAAGCCTTTAATATGAGCTACATAGAAAGTACTAGACTTTGGCATAAAAGTCATTTTCGGAGCATCTTAAAAAGGTTGGCATTCTCCCTCTCACATTTTAATGGGCCAAAAAACGGTACACAGAACAGGTCAGAAAGGAGGAACCAGAGACAAGGGAAACCCTCGTTACTACGCAGGATCTCAGCACCGACTCCCCATTTAAGTACACGTGAACGTGGACTAAACTCGCAAGTATATGCAGGTGGTTTTTAAAACCCTCACAAGCATTCCCTCCACATTGTGGAGGCGCTGACCATTTGGTATTAAAAAAATAAAAATAAAAAATCTACCTTTCCAGGAGGGATTAAAGCTGTAAAGAGACTTCAAAGTTTGCAGAGCCTCTAGGCTGTCATAAATATTAACACGCACCATGTTTGTTTTGTTTTTTTAATCTCAGCACTTTTGTTTTGGTTTGCTAAGTAAACCTAGGTTGAGCACGTATTAACCGTCAAACAACACCCAAAGAAATTACATTTAGGTGAGCATTTGCAGGGATTTACCCTCTTTGGTAAAACATCATTTTGGGGGGCATGATTTTTTTATTTATTTATATTTTTTTGCATGATTTAAAAAATATATATCTTTACACCAATGTAGTCAACTTGGTGACTGTAGCAGTGCTAAATTTTGTGAGATTTCAAAGTTTAAAGTTTTAAAAATTACCTTGGATGCTCGCAGAAGTAAAATCCAGTTTCACTAATATAGAAAATAT
Source organism: Prionailurus viverrinus (assembly GCF_022837055.1). Classification (NCBI taxonomy): domain Eukaryota; kingdom Metazoa; phylum Chordata; class Mammalia; order Carnivora; family Felidae; genus Prionailurus; species Prionailurus viverrinus. The sequence goes on from NC_062561.1 coordinate 103,226,991, forward strand.
TAATAGGAAAGCATCCAGAATAAACAAAGCACAATGAAAAGTCGCTAGTTTGACCAGACTGAAACCACGTAGAACTTAGTAATCATTATGCCCTCTTTTCCTCCTGTTGCTTACCGCCCCCCAGAAAGATTTGTAAAATGAAGCTATCAGCCATGATTTTGACTCGAAAATCAACCTTTTTTTAAAACGATCATGATACCAAAAGAGTAGGACCAGAACTTAGTAAGGAGAAAAACGGGGGAAAAACAAAAACAAAACACAAAACAAAACAAAACCCACAAGGTCACGTTAAGCCAATCTGGCATATTTCAAGTTCAAATTTTCGTGTGTGCGTCAAATAACGTATCATTTTAACGTTCCAGAAGGAGTGGGCTTTTTCATGGCCAGGTAGGATCCAAAGACATCATATAGCAACAATACCTGTGAGTATTCTGAGTTGTTATTATGGTGACAGTTTATACAGAAAAGAGTACTTGGAGCTAGAGGGTTTCACTCCAGGAAAACTAACGCAAAAATACAAACGGTGAACTGAAGAGCGTTGAAAAGGATACTTCTAGAAAACAACACTTTACTAGGGATTTACCTTAAGTGATTCATACAAGGATTAGAAGGGCAATCTACAACCACAATGGGAACAAATGCCACGATTTCCGGTCTTCTACTGTTGGATATCATCTAGTCTTAAAAACGAAAAAGACATCCTGAAATTCTGGCTGCCAGGCAAACAGCCTGTCCCCCCCCCTCCCAAACTCCTATACCGTTTCACTGCCGTTGCTGGAGTTACTCTCCATTTAGTAGCATGGCCACGAACTAATGAAATAGTGGGGAATTTCTGTAAACGGTCGCAATTATTCAAGAGAATGCATTGTCTGGGGCGGTTTTCACAAAGGCTTTCCACCCACTACTCACCTTCTTTCTAACGTTTACTCTCCACCTCCATCACCACCGCTCTGTAAACCTGGTGGTTCCCCCCCCACCCCGCCCCCCCATCTGAACAAACAGGAAAATTCACCAAGAGCCACTGTCCCTCTCTCAGCTGGAAGAACCTCAAGGTTTTTAGCTTCGGGACGAGGCAGCCAAGAAAGGACGAGCCGCTTCGACATTCCTCCCATCTCTTTACAGCCTACAAAGGACACTTGGGCAGGCAGTTCTCACCGTTAAACAGTTCATTCCCCTTTTGAGCAAAACAGGGGTAAAAACAGCTGAGCATGATCACAAAACAGAACGCTGGGCATTCAAGCCTTACACCTTACAGCCTCGTTCTTTCACTTCCCGGTCCACAGGATTGGCTGACCTAATAAATCTTAATCTGTAAACAAATGGTGTGCCCTACAATTAAACCATTCATTCTTTTGTTGTTGTTGTTGTTGTTGTTGTTGTGTGTGTGTGTGTGTGTTTTTTTAACTGCTTGGCGGCTACCCAATCCAGAGACTTCTAGCTTCCTCCATTATTTAGTGCTCCCAATGGTTAAAAGGCAATAAGCTCATTTGGAGTTTATAAAACTACGCACCATCAACAAAAGCATGTAATGCTTCCAAGAAGCACAGTGGCTTCTACAGGCACAATGGGGAGCCGTGTGTAGTCTCCCCCAAAACAAAAATGCCCCGGCCCCAATTAAGCGCCCTGGGGGCCTTCAAAGCAGTTGTGCTAAGTTGCAAATACAGCAAGATCCACTTGAACTCCAACTGTCTTGTGTGCTTTTCCTCCCAAGGTAGGGGAAAAAGCCGGGGCAGACTGACCTCATTAATGGGTAATTAGTGAACCCTGGGACTTGAGGGGCTAGCACAATCGTGTCTATTGTGAGCATTTCACTGCGGGGCCACTAATTTCTTTTCTTTTCTTTTTTTTAACCCAGGAGGTCTCTGCAATCTGAAAGGCCCACATTTTACATTTTTAAGGGTTTCAATCTGGCCGCTTTCTACTACCAGTCACAGACTAGGAAGAAAAGAAGCATTACAAAGAGCGCTCCTACTTCTTTTGCGGAATTCTGGCAGAGCTAAAAAGTTTTTAAATAAAGTAACTTCAATAATTTATACTCCAGGGGCGCCTGGGTGGCGCAGTCGGTTAAGCGTCCGACTTCAGCCAGGTCACGATCTCGCGGTCCGGGAGTTCGAGCCCCGCGTCGGGCTCTGGGCTGATGGCTCGGAGCCTGGAGCCTGGTTCCGATTCTGTGTCTCCCTCTCTCTCTGCCCCTCCCCCGGTCATGCTCTGTCTCTCTCTGTCCCAAAAATAAATAAACGTTGAAAAAAATAATAATTTATACTCCATATATGAGAAATATTAAAATGAATTCTGTTTTAGACAAAGCGAAACAAATGCCCGACTCCTGACTACAAAGATTGAAAACAGTATGTAGAAAAACGACATTATAAATGCACGGAGGGCTTTTACGATTATACGTGACCATGTTGGGGGGGGGGGTAAAAAAAAAACCCAACCGCTCCATTTGTATGTGAAGGTGTTACTTAAAACTAATACAAAGTAATGTGATCAACATAACCACTTTACCGTCGTTAAAATTCTCCACACCTCTTCAAAGCTCATTATTACTGTTGATATCAACCTGCCAAGATGCTGACGTCTGTGAAATACACCAGTTTCCATTATTTAACAGTACCAGCTTTCTGTACATCCAAAGCCAGCGACCCAATGCCTTGGCGCTAATTCACTAATATATGAGCAAGCAGTTTTAAAAGCAAGTAATAAATAAAGCTAAACTTGACCTTCTCAGCAATCAAGATCTAAACACCTCTAATATTTACATAGAGCCAGGTGAATCAATAGTTCCCTTTAAAAAAAAAAAAGCCACTGACTTTTTAGTTACTCCTTTGAGTAGATGCAATTGGTAGTAATGATCTCCTTCAAAGGAGAACCATTCCAAACCCCCAAATCCAGCAGACGGTCTAACAGTGGATTATGTACAGGGAGAAGGGGTTGGCCAATGACTACGCCTACTGCAGCCCCCGTTCCAAAAGCTTCCAGAGGGCAGGCCCGGGATCCAGGCAGAAACCTGTAGGATAACGTTACCGCCCAGAGTGACATCTTTAATGTATTTGCTAAGCCTATGAATCACCCAATTTGTTTATCTGGGGTTTATAGCTTTTGAATATGAAAGGAAAAAAATTAAAAGTGTGTAACAAGTCTTTTGCGTTGTGGCCAGACAAGCCATATTTAGGATGAAATTTGTGTGTATCTGTGTTGTATTAAAACACCACACTGGGACCCCTCCATGAAAACTTAGGCCAGCAGCCTTGTTTTGTTTACTTTAGAAATACTGCAAAATTTATTCGCATAACAAACATATGTAATACATTTGAAGAAATCTTGAAAAGATGGAAAAGGTTTGTTAAGAGATGGGGAGCCCACACCATAATTGTTGTGCTTTCTGGTTTTTTGTTGTTGTTGTTGTTTTTTAAATAAACCCAATATATAAGACTGGGGGGGAGAAAAACGCAAATCCTGGAAGCCATTCCAAACAGTTGGAAACTCTTCCTCTTAAAGTAAATCCAAGGGCTCAAAAAATAAATATTCAAGAGCATTAATTTGTTTCTAGATGTGTGCGTGCAAGTAAGACAGCAGTCATAATGTGGAAATTTCAGTCACATTTTGCAACTAATTGGAAGCAGATTAGAATTCCGCCTCGGGGGAACGTTGTCAAACTAGAAGCCGGAGCAAATGAAGAAAGAGGTGAGGGCGTCGGGAAGAGCTGACAGATTTACAGCGCTCAGGGCTATAAACGGGTGCTGGGCGGGAAGGAGGGCGCGCCCCCGGCGGCGCGCGTTCCCGCGCCCCCCCCCACGGGAGCGCGCGCCGGCAGCGGCGCGAGCGGCCACGCCCCCGGGCCCTGGCACTCCCATCTGCTGCCGCCTGGAACAATAAACCGGCCTTCAGAGCAAAGCAGTGGTCCTGATAAGATAGAAAACCTACAGACTGATAAACTGGAGCGTGCAAAAGTCGGAGGGAGAGAAGGGTTCTTTCTTTTAGAAGTCGGAGATGGGGGGGGGGAGGGGGAGGGGGGCCGGTGAAGAGAGAAGGCAAACCGATTGTGGAGGATAATCCAGCAATGGAGTAATGGAAACAGCTGCTCGCTTTCTACTTCAACGTCTGGCATCTGCTGCGGCATCATGGAAAGGCTGGTGGAGGATTTGGGCAAGGAATGTAAACGGAGACAAGTGGCCAAATGGAGTTTGATGCGGAAAAGCTCGATTGCTGTTTTTAAATCATGCTGTTCCCTTTGGGGAGCAGAAGCAAACAATATTACTTAACTCGGCTTCCACCTTCAAAGCGGTGTGGAGGTTCGGGAATGTGAATGGCTTTTCAATCAGTTCCTGGAGATGGGAAACAGCGTCAAGGGGGAAAACCTAGTCGTTGGAGGAGCAGTCTCCGTTGGTCAAAGCTTTCGGCTCATCTGCCAGGGCTCTTCACGGAAAAGTTACATTCAAGTACTTTCCTATGTATTTCACTTACTTTGAAAACATACAGAGATTCTTCCATCACCACTGCTTACGTCTCAACTGGCTCAAGGGACGATTTCTATTTGTTGTGCCTATTTTCCCCTTGGTTGCAAAGATTCAGCTCTAATTTCATCTCCATCACAAACGAATTGGCAAAGAACGAACACGCAGGAACAGAAGTGAAGGGGCGCTGTGCTAGTCATAAGCCTATAATAAAGCACAGATTTGATAGCATTATCCATGTACTGTGGTGAACCACACACAAATAAACAGTTCTCCATGAAGAATGAAGACCCGAGGCTTCAGCCCTTCCAACTCAAACACTGTTGTTGCTTTTAACATGAGCCATCCATAAAATCGGCCAAGGAGGGGACAGGAAATCCAAAAGTAATCTGGTCTGGCCCCCGCACCCTTTGCAAAACAAAAGTTAGGAGCTGTCCTCCAGCTCATCCTGATGATGTTCTAAAAGGATGGGCAAAACTGTAAAACGGAGGCACGGAAATAAATCGTATTTTTATGCCAAGCGGGTTCTAACACGCGGGTGTAGCAACCCGACAGAGTACAGCCTTCCAGAAAGGGGCAAGCTCGCTAACCTCGCCAGGAACAACTTCGACACGACCTCTGAACCTCCAGTGACTGAAGGCGAAAGAAAGACAAAAAGGTGTACCTACAGGAACCCGAGGGCCAGATGTGCTTTCCTAAGGAACCAAACCAGTTTGCTTTCATCAAAACGATGAAGTGTGACTTCTAGAAGTTTATGAAAGTGTGACCAATTGGAACTTTGGCGTCTGTTGCTAATTGAAGCATATAAAAGAGTCCATTTCTGAAAACATACTACAAACACTTTTTTTTTTTTTTTTTAATTCACTGCCACATGACAAAAACCAGAATCAAGTTGACTGGTGGAAGATCGGTGCAACCAAAGACCATGCTATTATTTCAAACTGTCAGGGGAAGGCCGTAAAATTGCTACCAGGTCTCCTTAAGTTACCCTTCAATAAAAAGAAGCCATCAGGGAAATAAGAGGAAAAGAAAACACATCAAAACCTTAAAAGTCCCTTTAAGTAAAATTATACGTCTGTGGCACCAGGCCATCTGCTCTCTGGCTAACATAATAAGCCAATTCCACAAGCTAACTATCTGCTTTCTAAAATCATTAGATACAACACAAAATATAATCAATAGACTTTTAAACTGTAAAAGCTGCATTCATATGGCATTATTGGAATATGCCTAAATGTCCCTTGTAGGCACATTTTTCTTAGGGTGCTAGCTGACAATGAGGATTCCCAGGAGGCAAAAAAGCTGGGCAACTGAGCCAGAGTAGTCACCGTGAATAATAATCAAACTGAGGAGGAGGGTGGGGATGAAAAGGAGAGAGCAGCTTTGATAACATCACTACTGTGTTTACTCATCACTTCAAACTCATTTGTTCTAACGAAAACCCCCTGCCCTTTGAGTTCTCTCTTACAACTACGATGTATATATTTTTATTTATTTTTTTTTAAGTTTATTTATTTTTGAGACAGAGACAGAGCATGAATGGGGGAGGGTCAGAGAGAGGGAGACACAGAATCCGAAACAGGCTCCAGGCTCTGAGCGGTCAGCACAGAGCCCGACGCGGGGCCCGAACTCACTGACGGTGAGATCATGACCTGAGCCGAAGTCGGCCGCCTAACCGACTGAGCCATCCAGGCGCCCCTGATGTATATATTTTTAAATCTTCACCTAGCCGGGCACCTGGGTGGCTCAGTCAGATAAGCGTCAGACTTCTGCTCAGGTCACGATCTCACGGATCAGGAGTTCGAGCCTGGCATCGGGCTCTCCGCTGTCAGCTCACAGCCTGCTTCCGGTACTCTGCCCCTCCCCCGCTCACGGGCGTGCGCTCTCTCAAAAATAAACATTTAAAAAATAAAACACAAATCTTCACTTAGCTTCACCATGGCGGGGGCGGGGGGTAAAGTCTTCGAAATACCAAAAGCGATGCGGGTACTTCCAGGCCCATGACCTATTAAAATATATTTGCTTTGTGATCCTTTATTTCAGTTCTTCAGGCAAAACCCATAATCTGTTCTCATACCTTACCAGAGGTATTTCTAACCAAAATTTAGCACGTGCGCAGAAGCCAGCATAAGGAACAATGCGCCAATCTCAGTCCCGTGAAGATACTTTTGAGTTCTCCAACAAACATTACAAACAACCCCACTGCTGGTCAATAGACTATGAAGAGTTTAACCTTTCATTCAGTTGCAACAGCTTTGTTCCAACTGCCAAAAAGCTTTAGTTTAGGTTAAAAAGAACTTGCCAGAGACACCAAGCAGGCACTTCGTGAAACTTCATCCGGTTCAGAGAACTGAGCCCCACAGGGGCCTGGGCAGTGACGGCCCCATTTACTCGGTGGCGGAATAGAACGTAAAATTGTAAAACCGAGAGTGATGCTTTTTTGTAAAGAAAAACAGCCCATACCTACTAGATACTTTCGGTCTACTCCCAACCCAGTATCTATATATGCAATTATAACCCTACTGCTAAAAAAGAGAGAACAGGCCCAAAATGGAGTCACTTATGCCAAGCCAACGTCAGCAAAACAAGACTTTACACGTCAATTAACTGCAGTTTTAGCCTCTGCCTAGGAATGCAATCTTTAGGTGATCTGGGATTACCTGGTCATGGGCAGCACGAGAAAGGAAATGTACCCAAAAGACCCTTTCTGTCCGCCTGAGGAAGGCGACCCTGCCGAAAACAAGGTAACTCCGCTAATCAACTTTCTTTTCCTACACCCTTTCTACCTTTAAAAACCTTTCCTTTTCTGTGATGCTGCCTGATTCATGAATACTTCAATAAAGCCAATTTGGTCTCAAAAGTTACTCAGTTGTGTTTTGCTGTTTAACAGCTTTGGCAAGAGCACTGGAGACAAGGAAGGAGAAATACAGGCGTGGTATCCTCGAAGAAGAAAACTTTTGGGTGATCTTTCTCACCGTTTCCAAGGGCAGGGCCATGGGTGAGTTCCTCTGGGTTCTGAGATCAACTCTCTTGCCTATCTAACCGGCTTTCCGCATTTCCTCATTGGATTGGAATCCCTCTCCAAATTCTCTCCCCACAGTGGTTACCAGGCGGGGTCCAACTTAAAAAAACCAGACTGGATCTGATTAAGCTGTTCTGGGTCCAATGCGAGGTCTGAGGTGAAGAAAAATTGGTTTTAAGTAAAGGCTATTGCTCATGGGAATCTCTGAAGACCAAAACAAAACAAAACAAAACAAAACAAAAACACTCGCAAAAAGCCACAAAACTGATAGCACGGGTCAAGCGCTTAAAAGCTGTTAGAGCGCTCACCACCCAGGGCAGAGCCTTCCATGTTAGGAAAAGTGGGCGGAGCAGGGTTAGACTGACCCCAGGTCGCCTGCCAACCTCAAGAAAACTTCCATGCAACAGGGTATCACGTACAACACCACGCGATCCCCAACCCGAAGACACATCCCTCTTAGTTATCAGTTTGGCTCCAAGCCAGCCAGAGACTGAGCCAAAAAAATGAGATCCGGAAAACCTAAAGAACACCACCTCCAGGGGCGCCTGGGTGGCGCAGTCGGTTAGGCGTCCGACTTCAGCCAGGTCACGATCTCACGGTCCGTGAGTTCGAGCCCCGCGGCGGGCTCTGGGCTGACGGCTCGGAGCCTGGAGCCTGTTTCCGATTCTGTGTCTCCCGCTCTCTCTGCCCCTCCCCCGTTCATGCTCTGTCTCTCTCTGTCCCAAAAATAAATAAACGTTGAAAAAAAAAAAATTAAAAAAAAAAAAAAAAAAAGAACACCACCTCCAGGCATGCCTGTTTACTTGGTGTCCAAGAGCTAAGGTCTCAGAAGCCATAAATCGATATAAAAATGGCCACAAAACGAAACAAATGGGAAAAAAAAAAAAACCTTACGGGGCTTGTTTTCTGTGCTAAGAACATGACAGCATAACCATAGGTTTGGGGGCCTCAAAATATAGCCGGACACAAATGTGGGTTCAACTCCACTGGTGGCCAGGGTCCTACCCAACTGCTGCCGGCCTTCAGGGGATGTAGAACGGCCTTGAAGAGGAACGCTCCTGTTAGATAGGAACCCTGAAGAAGTGCGCTTAAAAGCGAGGATTCCCAAATCAAACAGACGGAATGGATTACCTACTTGAAGCCTCCAAAGTCTTCAAATTTCCAAATTGGCTACACGGAAAGATCCATTGCAAAGTGCTCGTGAAAAATTAAAAATACAAACGGTACTTAAAAAACTCTAAACCTAACTCCCACTGCTCCCCTCCACCCTTTGAGTGCTCATTCTATTGATGCTTTATCTAAGTCCGCTTAGATATGAAAAGACTATTAAATGGGTTGGAAATAAGACGACCAGAGGCTACAGGTGACCCGATGAGGTTATACCTCTTTCACTCCTTGGACAAAGGCCAAACTAAGGGCCTCAGTTTAAAACTTTGCCAAACCTAGGGCACCTGTGTGGCTCAGTCAGTTAAGTGGTTATGCATCCAACTCTTGATTTCTTTATTTTTTTTTAATTTTTTTTTCAACGTTTATTTATTTTTGGGACAGAGAGAGACAGAGCATGAACGGGGGTGGAGCAGAGAGAGAGGGAGACACAGAATCGGAACCAGGCTCCAGGCTCCGAGCCATCAGCCCAGAGCCCGACGCGGGGCTCGAACTCCCGGACCGCGAGATCGTGACCTGGCTGAAGTCGGACGCTTAACCGACTGCGCCACCCAGGCACCCCACCAACTCTTGATGTCTGCTCAGACCATGATCTCACGGCTCGTGATTCGAGCCCCACATGGGGCTCTGCAGGGACAGAGGGGAGCTTGCTTGGGATTCTTTCTCCCCACCCCCCCCATCTCTGCCCCTCCCCAGCTCATGCACTCTCTCTGTCTCTTTCGCTTTCTCTCCAAATAAATAAATGTTTAAAAAAAAAAAAAATCTCTCCCTCTCCCCCACTTGCACTTTCTCTCTAAAACTAAAAAAATAAATAAATAAATTTCCTAAACCCAGAAGACATCCTCCAAAGTTTCTGTAAACAGATTATCTCCTAAGATTAATGAATTAATTAAAAGGCGGAAAATAAGATGAGGTCATGACAATAGTTGAACACTTTGAAAAGAAGACTATGGAACAAGACAGTAAACAAAATCTGCCCCATTAGAAGCCTTACAGACAATCCCTTAAACGCCCTTGGAGGATCCCATACGGGCCCCTCCCGGTTGACAACACTCAGGAATTTTCTTTTTCGTTTTTTGGGGTTGTCTGTTTTGTTTTTGTGTTTTAATTTGAGAGAGGGAAAGAGAGAGCGTTAAGTGGAGGAGAGAGAGAATCCCCAACAGGCTGCACACTCAGCACGGAGCCCCACAGAGGGCTGGATGCCACAACCCTGGGATCATGACCTGAGCCCCAATCAAGAGGCAGACACTCAACTGACTGAGGTATCCAGGCACCCCACAACTCAAGAATTTTCTGGTAGATTGCTGTGTTATCCCCTTAAAACGCCAAGGGGAAACCAAGATGAAAATTCATGAAAAACCTTGCCAAGTTCTGGTGCATACTTTAAACCCCCTCAAAGCCTACAGATGGGATCCTGGGAAAACTAACAAAAGCCAGCTAAGGATGAAAATTCTTAACCAGTCAGGTCTCCCAAATGTCTGTAGCCCCCGGTAGAAAGAGGAAAATAAAATACGTTTTGCACTCTCTCTGGGGACACCTCTCATGTCCAAGAGGTTGTTCACTATTGCCAGAGATATTTACTGTTCATCCTGGGTGAAAGTGAAAACTGACAAGATATTTTGAAGAATTGTTTTGTTTTTAGTAGATGGCCAAATTGGAAGCTATTATTCAGAGCATGATAACCTTTTTTTAGGTCTTCTCCCCTAACCCAAATAAAACCTCACCCAGAAGAAAAGACTAGCTTTCTCAAGTCTTTGTGTAAGGGTCCCTAAACCCTTAGAAAACATAAAAACCCCAACTTTTTTTCAAGGCCACGCGGTCTACAATAATTTTTTGTGAGTAACAACTAGAGTGAGCTTGTTGGTTTAATTAAAATTAAAGTTGCCTTAGAGTTATCAACACTGAATACACGGCAGACGTACAACTTTTATTCTGCCTGGGTTTGTTCATCAAGTAAGTTCATGTTATCTCTGCTACAAAATTTGTCAACCAGATAAATGACTCGGGACGATGACCGAATTTGTCTAATACCTAATGAAATTTTCATAGGTAATTAAACGTAATTGTTAAGCACAAATGATTTAAATAGATGCAAAGGAGATCAAAGTTTCTCTGTGAGCATTTCAGCAATTAGTCTCCAAAATCTTTTGGCTACTATTTTTTAGCTACTCTTGCTAAGTTAAATAAGTCAGGGGCGCCTGGGTGGCTCGGTGGGTTAAGCTTCCGACTTCGGCTCAGGTCGCGGTCTCGCGGTCCGTGAGTTCGAGCCCCGCGTCGGGCTCTGTGCTGACCGCTCAGAGCCTGGAGCCTGTTTCGGATTCTGTGTCTCCCTCTCTCTGCCCCTCCCCCGCTCATGCTCTGTCTCTCTCTGTCTCAAAAATAAATAAACGTTAAAAAAAAAATTTTTTTTTTAAATGATAAGTCAGGTCCACTGAATATCTAGATCATCTCCAAATTAAACACTGAAACGTTACTAAAAATAAGTTTATCCGTTTTGTGCTTCTTTTACAGAGGAACTGAAGATATCTGGGTCTATTAGTAACCATGTTTTGTGCCACAATGAATTTACTATGAGAAAACGTGTATTTCTACAAATTACGAAGACTAGTCATGAACTTGCCAAGCCACGAAATGCTAGTGTTAAGAGTACACTATTGTTTACTTCTTCATTTTCAGGAGAATGGAAAGTTTTTAAGGGTTAAAAATTCTAATCTATGTAAGTGAAGCTACTAGAAATAATAAGGGAAACATCTCTGTATTGCGAAGAAAGGATGTGTAAAAAAAGAAATAGATGAGGAATGGAGATGCGTTTTGTTAAAGGAAAATAAAAGTATTCTGTCCTCAAGTGAGGGTGTTTATTTCAGGATGGGCAAATAGGAAAAACAGATGACAAAATCTGAATGTAACAAAGAACGTTTGTGGGGCACAGGGCTGGCTCAGTCATTAGAGCATGCATGCTACTCTTGATTTCCAGGGTTGTAGGTTCAAGCCCCACATTGGGTGTAGAGATTACTGAAAATAAAATATGCAAAAAAGAAAGTCTGTGAAATTTATGCATGACCAAGCTAAATAAGATTGAATACATTTGTTATAATGGTTTTTAAATAAGCTTTAATGTCAGCAGTGTACCTAACACAGAACGAAACCTTAGTATTTTTTCATCTGCTAAGTTTTCTTAGGCTATTGGTCTGTTCTGTAAGACATCACACAACTATTTAACTTTCTGTATTTGCCCAAAAAGTCTCTATTTTATTTGCTTATTTTTTTAAGTAAGCTCTATGCTCAACGTGGGGCTTGAACTCATAACCTTGAGATCAAGAGTCACAGGCTCTACTGACTGAGCCACCGAGACACCTCTGCCTATGAAGTCTTAACTGCCACTATGGTTAAACAGATGTTTAACCACATTTTTTCAGTGACCCAAGACCCTACTTGACGAAGTATTTTATTCAACACCTTTGATATTTTTGACAAACTTCCCAAAATTAAATCCTAAATGGGGGTGCCTGGGTGGCTCAGTCTGTGAAGCGTCAGACTTGGGCTCAGGTTAATCTCACAGTTTGTGGGATCGAGCCCAACGTCAGGCTCTGTGCTGACAGCTCAGAGCCTGGAGCCTGCTTCAGATTCTGTGTCTCCCTCTCTCTCTGCCCCTTCTCAGCTCTCTCTCTCTCTCTCTCTCTCTCTCTCTCCCTCCCTCTCAAAAATAAATAAGCGTTAAAAAAATTTTTTGAAAAAAATCCCAAATGAAGTCTTTTTGGCTTAGAATTGACAGTTTTCAGAGGGTTCCTAGAACATCTGAAAAGATTTGTTTTCCCTTCTTAGAAAAAGAAGTAAACTAAGTAAGTTTATCTGGGGCACCTGGATGGCTCAGTTGGTTAAGCATCTGACTTCCCCTCAGGTCATGATCTCACGGTTTGTGGGTTCGAATCCTGCATTGGGCTGTGTGCTGGGAGCCTGGAGCCTACTTCAGTTTCTATGTCTCCCTCTCTCTCTACCCCTCCACCACTCACTCTCTCTCTCTCTCTCTCTCTCAAAAGTAAAGAAACATTAAAAAAAAATTTTTTTTTAATTGAGTCACGGGGCACCTGGGTGGCTCAGTTGCTTAAACCTCCGACTTCAACTCAGGTCATGATCTCGAAGTTTGTGAGTTTGAGCCCCGCGTCGGGCTCTGTGCTGACTGCTCAGAGCCTGGAGCCTGCTTCGGATTCTGTGCCTCCCTCTCTCTCTGCCCCTCTCCCGCTCACACTCTCTCTCTCTCTCAAAAATAAATTCACGTTAACAAAACAAAACTAAGTAGGCTTATCTGATATGTTAAATTACACAGGAAGCACTGTCAGATAAAAAACAATACTTAGGACTTCTTTTTTCCCTTCCCCTTCCCCAATACCAAGACTTCTTTATGTTGTATTTGTACAGACTTATATGAGTCGAATTCCAGAAACTGTATAAAATTCCTAAAGTCCAATATGTCCTGCTATAACATTGTCATCGTAATTCCAGGTATCATTTTAAAATCTGTGTCAAAGAAACAACCAAGTTTTCTCGTCAATTCCCTTATAATGAACTCTCATCAGATTTTTAACAATTGACTTTTTTTTTTTAGTTTTTATTTTAAGTAGGCTCCACACCCAACAGGAGGCTTGAACTCATGACCCAGAAATCAAGAGTTCCATGCTCTAGCGACTGAGCCAGCCAGACGCCCCTACCAATGGACATTTTTTAAGTCGCTTCACTTTCAGACAGTTATTGTTTTATTCAAACGCTTTCGCAAAAGTGTTCCTGCAAAGGGTATGTCATCTTAAGGGCTTCACAGCAAGAACTCTGGCAAACACAAGTTTCTGATAACTTTAAGATCATAAAAATGATCTGGTTAAGAATTTCCAGAACTGGGGTGCCTGGGTGGCGCAGTCGGTTAAACGTCCGACTTCAGCCAGGTCACGATCTCGCGGTCCGTGAGTTCGAGCCTCGCGTCGGGCTCTGGGCTGATGGCTCGGAGCCTGGAGCCTGGTTCCGATTCTGTGTCTCCCTCTCTCTCTGCCCCTCCCCTGTTCATGCTCTGTCTCTCTCTGTCCCAAAAATAAATAAACGTTGAAAAAAAAAATTTAAAAAGAATTTCCAGAACTAATGGAAAAAGCGGATTCAAGCAGAACAAAAATTAATAGCATGGGGCTGAATGGAGGAGGATGATTATAATTTTTACGACACCTTGGTTGAGACAGTGCTAATTCTTTAATGTTATTTTTCCAGATTTGAGGGAACTTTTTCCCTTAAGCTATTAACGGCTTAATAATTTGGTGAAGTACGCCTTTATAAACAAAGATGAAACATTTACTTTCCCCCATTCCTCCAGAATTTGGAAACTCTTGGGTATTCTTTCAACAGCAAAACAGTTATTTACTTAAGTTCAATGAGAATCCCTTCTGTTTGTAACAGGACACAATTGGAAACTGTGTTATATTGCCAAGACTTTGACTAGAATCTTGTATTCGAGAGACGTGTGCTTAGACCCAGGACCAGAGTGTTTTTAAAAAAACAGGTTGGGGGCGCCTGGGTGGCGCAGTGGGTTAGGCGTCTGACTTCAGCCAGGTCACGATCTCGCGGTCTGTGAGTTCGAGCCCCGTGTCAGGCTCTAGGCTGATGGCTCGGAGCCTGGAGCCCGTTTCCGACTCTGTGTCTCCCTCTCTCTCTGCCCCTCGCCCGTTCATGCTCTGTCTCTCTCTGTCCCAAAAATAAATAAACGTTGTAAAAAAAAAAAAAAAAAACAGGTTGACTTTATGGAGCTAGAATAAAGCTCCTTGGAAAAACCGGCATAGTACCTTGCTTACAAGGTGCCAGCAAAGCAGTCTTAAAAAGAGCTTTTTTGGTCAATCGCCATTTTTTTTTTTAAGTGTATTTATTTGAGAGAGACAGAGGGGAGGGGAGGGGCAGAGAGGGAGAGAGAAAATCCCCAACAGGCTCAGCACTGCTATCACAGAGCCCTTCTCGGGGCTCGAACTCACGAAACCATGAGATCAGGACCTGAGTGGAAACCAAGTGATACTTACCTGCCTGAGCCATCTAGGCACCCAGGTCAATCACCACCTTTGCTACACTTATGTAAATAATCAGACCAAGTTTAAAGCGAACAAATTACTTTTACTGTAATTATCTTTGGTATATAACATGGAGATAACTGTACAGAGAAAAGACGTCTGCACGTTTATCTGTTCCAATTCTATTAATTGCCTTTGAGATTCCGTTATTTACCTATAACCGGACCAGGCCCTGAATGCTTGTAGTTTCTTAAATTATCTGGCTACAACTCCAGCTGACGCTTGCAACTTTCTCGCACCCTTCTGATCTGCGATCACTAAGAACAAAGACTGCCCTTCAGTATCTTTGGAAGGGATGGACCAGGTCCCCCTCACTGCCCAGCTGGCAGCCAAACTTCAGAGACTCGAACTTCAGATACACAATGTATCTCAGAGCTGAAGAAGTCTCCACCTGACAGGTCCTGTACTCCACACCCCTGCCAGAGACCTCAAAATCAAATCGACTGAGAGGCCAACATCGAGGTACGCCGCTCCTTTCATAATCCAACCTCCAAACAACGGCTGGACTTACCACTATGCTCCTGCCTCAGTGTCTCCCAAACAAATCGGCCCCTCCTCTATTTTGTCAGACTCCCTAACCCTGACGGTCCATTTCCACGTCTCTGGTTAACACCCCCAAACCCAGGGAACCTTACAGCCTGGTTCGGTACAAAGAAAGGGATACAAGTCAAGAGTAACCAGAATAAAAACACCTGTGTGGTCTACAAACCTTTACACTTTACTGGCTGCCGCGGCTGCACCAAGGGGCTCTCATGATTCAAAATCAGCTCCCTTTGGCAGGTCTCAGTTTCCCTGATTAGGAATAAATATGAGGCTATGATTAGGAACCCATCCTTAACTCTTGAAAGTATTACAGAATCCGCTGCTAATGCAAAAGCTGTCCCCCAAACATCTTAGACCCTCCGGCCAAGGTTATTCTTGAGAACAGGGCAGCCCATGCTTATCCTTGAACTAAACAAGGAGGTGCCCATGCTACAGCCCATAGTGTCTGTCGTACCTTAATGAACATTTCTCGCAGCAGAGTCCAAACTCAGTTACTTAAGATCAGTGAGCAGGCCACTTGCCTTCAAAAGGGAGTCTTTCGTCAGTGGAGTCTTTCTTTGACTTACTCGATTTTGATTGGTTTGGGTGGTGGGTGGGGACCATGGCTTCAAAGTGCACTCCAGGCATTGGGAACTATCCTGCTTACAATAATCACAGTAATCTCCCTGGCAAGCTGTATTCTCTCAGAAGCTTTAAAGGCATGTTCGCAACCGCTAACCACCAAGCAGATGAGCTCCCTAAGACTGGAGTGCCAGAAAAGGACTGAAGAAAATAACCAAGCAAAAACTGGTGAGCCTGAAGCCATGACCCGAGAAAACCACCCAAAGGATCAACAAGAACTGGGAGACGTCAGAGGGTTCTCCGGCAGTGGTGCTAACGCCTTAAAGTTTGATCATGTCTCTCACAGTTCCGCTAAGTCTAATCAAAGGGGGAAAGTGTTGCAAAAGAAACAACAGGTCCAAAATGGAGTCACTTGTGCTAAGCCCCCCATCAGCAAACCAAGACTTACCAGTGATCTAACTGTAGATTCAGCTTCTCCCAGGAATGTAGCCTTTAACCCATCATTTATGGGACTACCTGGTTAGCGCTAGTGAGAAAACCAATAGACCCATTCCATCCCCCTTAGGAAGGCACTCTGCTAATAAACTTCCTTCTCCCGCCCCCTGTCCACCTTTCAAAACCTTACCTTTCCTATAGCTCTTTGGAGCTCCTTTCTTTTTGCTAGATGAAATACTGCCCAATTCGGGAATCCCCGAATAAAGCCAATTTGATCTTTCAATTTACTCAGCTGAATTCTGCTGTTCAATAATTATACATACACCTAAGAAATGCGAGTTACAGGGCACCAAGCTGATCCGTAGATTAGCCTCTAAATGATGACCTAAGTCATTCCCGAGGGAAAGATTTCACCTGTTCTCTTTCCCTGTCTATAACCTGAAATGCACAGATTGAGAATACTCTTTATTGGCCAACAAT
Organism: Prionailurus viverrinus; assembly: GCF_022837055.1. Taxonomy (NCBI): domain Eukaryota; kingdom Metazoa; phylum Chordata; class Mammalia; order Carnivora; family Felidae; genus Prionailurus; species Prionailurus viverrinus. The sequence goes on from NC_062561.1 coordinate 103,243,745, forward strand.
CCTAATGAAAAAGGCTTATAGCCACTGTGATATTGCTAGGGATTGCCCAATAGCTCCTCAGTTCTGGCTTCCATGTTCTACAAGAGCGCTACACGAGTAACTTACGAATAAACTGTTTATGTATTCAAGCAAAACCCTTGATGTTCAGATCACTGGCAAGTTCAGAGTGCTGGCAATCGAAACTATGTTGTGCCGCGGTAATTACTATGAAAAACTTTCAGGGCTTAATATTAAAGAATAGAATAACATGATCCTTCCACCTCTTCTACACCTCTAGCGTGTGTGCAACATGGCAATTATCTCCGCTCAAGAAGTGGAGTTGAAACTGCAGTGAAACTCAATTATACCCATGACTTTTTAAACACACACTTCAAAAGGCAGGTTTCATCACATTCAAATCACTGAGCAAAATCTTGTCCCCCAACTTCCAAAAAACAGATTTTTATCCCTCTCCCACGAGGCAAACTTCATGTGTAGAAACGATTTCTGGTTAGCTTCTCGACCCACTCTTTTGGGTCTATTAAAACAGAGGGATGACTGAGGCACGATGAAAGACAGAGAGAGATCCCACCTGGTATAGCCAGTTCATAGGGCTCTACCAGATGTCCTTACCACCCAGCTTTAAAAAAATAAAAATAAACCGGATCCCACACTTGTTAACACACGCACGCGCGCGCGCGCGCACACACACACACACACACACACTCGGGTACTTTCCTACTTTTAAAAATGCAAAGGAACTAGGAGCAGTAGATTTATGATTTAAGTGCTTGTGGCTAAAATAGCTTTCCAATTATCAAGGGCCTCTTAGGAGGAGCAAGAATGCATTATGTGTTAATGACCACAACCAGGGGTCCCTTCTTGACTCTTTTGTCAGAACCCGAGCAGATCTTCCCTGCAGCCTCACCATTAACATGTCTGTTTCCTGTCAGCCCACTCAGAGATAATGTCATTTATCTCAGGGAGGCACAAGCCCAGTCATTAGCTTCTATAAAAGACCTCAAACAAAGGCCGGATCATGTTTCACCCAGGGCTCTTACTAAACCCAGAACCAAGCTTAGTGTCTAAAAGTCAAGGACTCAAAAGTTATCATCGTGGAAAGAATATTTTCCCCATTATCAACAATCCTAGATACAGCTCTAAAGGAGAGCGAGGTCTAGTCCAGTAAACACCGGTGGAAAGTGCTATCACACACAATTAGATTAACCGATAAACGCTGACCAGAGTTAGCCTGGAAAGAGCCTTTACCCCTCTGGCCTCCAGGGGGAAAATTGACAGAATAATTCAGGTACTGACTAAAGAGCGAGATCTTTGAAGAGCTGACCCCTCATTGTGACTGCCTGCAGGAACTGAATAGCCATTATAAAGTGTTCAATGGCTGGGCTTCTGGAAATCTTTTAAATAAAAGTGGAACTGGTTAAAATAAATGTAGGAACATGTGTTTTCACAGCGTTCCTCGTATTACTGCAATTGCAAGTTTCTATGAAGTACCAGGTGAACTTTTTTAAATTAAAAAAACACGCACTCACACACAGACACAGTCAAAATTGGAGCAAATCTCGGCCATTCAATCCTTGTTTTTCAAGCTGAAAACGAAGAACAGATGGTCCTTTCCGTGTTGTTTGAATCTGGTTATTGAACACCTCTGTGGTTAGGGAGATTTCTGCTTAGCACTTTCGGCATACATTTCATTTACGAACTATAAAATGCTGCTTAGGAAAAAAATAAGTCTTTATAACACTCTAATTAAAACCATCTCGGAGCCAAGCAATTTCACCTGAAGAGCATTCTTAACCTGGTGACATTTGGACAATGACTCCCCACCCCTCTCCTCCCCGCTTTTTTGTTCAGACCATTTGCCAAGTTATTAAAAGTTGCTGAACATTATTTATCCCCTTTAGCACAGTCTTGATCCGTCGTGCGTAGTTTTTTCATCTCTCGGGCACACCCGGTACATTTCCAATACCACGTACGCTCAGGACTCGGTGATCTGCCTCGGCCACACAAACGCCCCCAAGTTCCTTGGGTTCTCCCCGAGTATTTGCTTGGGGAAAGGATGGCCTCTGCACCCACCTCAAAAAGCCCTGTCACCCTCAGAGGCAGCTTATAGAAAAGTAAGGGGCGGGATCCACACTGGGAGCCACCCTTAGTTACCAACGTTTTTAACCGCTAAATCCCTTCTGTGGCTTTCCAAACAGTTTGCTGTCCGACAACAATAGACTTTGTTCTTTAATTACGGCAAGTGACCTTTCTGCCCTTTTATTTCACAGTAGATAAACTGCACTCTCTAAGCAGAATTTGTAGGGGGCACTAGCTTTGGGGGCAGAGGGGGGGACGCATATTGTCCCCAAAACTCATTCATCAAAATACGTTCTTCAACTGCTCACGCTCCCTTAGAAAATGTGCCAGAATTCCCTAGTGAAGTGTAAAAGGCTTCTACAAGAGAATAAAATAAAATGAATGATATCCCTTACAGACAGGTCCATTTGTCGACACCACCTTTTAGGCTGTTAAGGACCATCTTAATGAAAGCAATAGGATATCAGAGAAGTAATTCTCTTTTCTGAATATGTACTGAGTCGCCAGAACCCTGAGACACAACCGTAAGATCTCCTGTGCCTTTCATGTCTATTGAGATATTGGGTATTTTTAAGAATTCTTCTGTGTAGTTTTGAATTTTCCGGCGATCAAACAAAACCATGTACCCTGTGTAGCCCCGGCCGAATGCCTGTGTCTGATAAGTCAAAACTGTAAGACGGCTAAGGAGGATACATGCAGAAGAGCCTTAATACAGGCTATTATGCTTCCAAAGAAGGGGGGGTGGGGGGGTAAGGTGGAGAAGCAGGTTTTAACAACCCAAAGCCAACCCGTCAAATCTTATTCAGACATGTCACTGGTGGCTTAACCACAAAATGGGCTATAGAAATATAGCTCAAACATCTTAGAATTATGGCATGTTTTGATTTTGCTCACGTATTAAGGGAGTGGCGACTTTTACAACATACTTGTGGTTTCCACATAAAGGAGCAGAACCCTCATTGATTTAATTAGGTTTCATAAGGTCCAATTTATCATGTTTTACATGACTTTGTGTAGTGTAGAAACAGAATAAACAGCCCAAAAATAGACATTTAAGCATGCTGTGAAAATTAACCGGTGACAGCAAGTCTTACGAATCTCCCGTGAAACCTTTCAACCAGGAAAAACAACCCCCCCCCCCACACACACACACAGAAGAGAAACGCGCACACATACACCCCTCCTTTGGTGTTCCACACTTGGCCCCTCGTGAGCCACATCTGATTGCTGGAAATTAATCATTTTCACTCTTGAGGCACTTACTCCTCACGAACCCCGAAAATCAAGCCAGGCTGAGATGAAAACATTCTACAAAATGTCAAAAGAAACCTTTCTCAAAGATGCCTCGGTGCTGAAATACTTGGTCAGGTAAAGCATGTCCTACTAAATCTTTTACCTCCTAAGCGGAGGATCCTCCTATCATTAGGAAGTCGTCCCTAAACTGAGGTCTCATTTTCCCATCCACGAGTTGGTGGGATCAGAGCGACTTCCCTGGGTGACATCTGTCCGAGAGAGTGCCATCTCTGGGTGCTGAGGAGGCAAGCATTCTTAAGAGTGGGGGGTGGGGGGGGGGGATCCTAAGGACCCGTGTCCCTGAGCCAACACCTCCCTGCTGGACAGAGAATGGCCAAGACTGCAGGATTCAAGCCCCTCGGAGCCATCCCTGAGGGGTCCCTGTGCCAACACCGGGGGCTCCAGTTGGCGGCGGGCGGTGGAGTGAATCTAAAGGCGCTGTGCTCTCTCCCCTCCTCCACCCCCAGCCCCATCACGACTTGTTTGCTCTTCATTTATGTAATTCACATTATTGCATTTATACTGCTCCCGACTCCAGATGAGTTGCACGTATATGAATAATTTAATTCTTCCATTCTTCATCCAGTTTCCTCTGTGACTGGAAAGTGAAAAGAACACAAAAACTGGAGAACCGACACCGTGCTCTAATCTCAGTTGCCATGACAGCAGCCTTTGAGATACAGAAATGTTCCGACTGCCAGCTAAACAAAATTGTTGAATGTGAACATTTGGCTGGAAGATTAAAAGGCTAAGGGGAATGCAAAAGGGCAGTACCTCCCACATTCCAGGCAGCAGTGAATCCAATCAAATGGTTCTGACTCCTTAACCACAGCCATTGTGAGCACTGGATTAGGGCAATTCATCTAGATAGTTAGAGCAGATTATAACTGCAATTGGGAGACTATTGGCAACAAAAGTAAATGCCCTACTGTACTAAGTAATAAGATTTCAGAACGCCTTTTAGCAGAAATTACGTGCAACTACGCAGTGAAATGGAAGTATCGAAACCTGGGATTTTTAAAAATGCATTTCAAGTCATCACTGTAAAATGCTTGTCTGCCCAAAGGCACCGGAATCAAAGAAGCGTTCGCAGGCTTTTTGGGATGCTGGCATTATCTACACTTTGATGGACCTTCAACAACTGCTCAAATCATAAAATCAGAACTTTCTTCCTGTACTCCCATCATTAAAGGCTTCAACACACAAAAACAAAAATTGAAAGGTTTGAGGACAGAGCAGCGAATAACTGTACACGGAAATAATCACCCAAAGACATCTTACAGTTCGGATCAAGTTAGACATAGCAAATACACCAAAGTATTTAAGAAGCACATTTCCAAACAGCCACGCCATAAATCACAGGATATGAATTTTTGCTTCTGCAAAGCACTACCGGCAGGATTAAAGACCGATTTTACAGAAACATTACTCACACCCCCAGCTCTCTCCCAACCTGCAGGGTGGACAGAGCACTTTCAGTCCAACGCACCACCGTCACCAGACCAGTAAGTCACAGGCCCCCAGCACCGAATGGCACAGCCCTGGGGGCAAGTTTTCCAAAGGCAGTGTCTAACCAGACTTTTGCTCAAATGCGACCCCAAATTCTCATCTCCTCTGGCCGTTTTCACATTTCAGGAGCACCAATCCGCCAAGCCTTTTTTTTTTCACTTGTCTTCACCAGCCTTCCCACTACTCCCTAGGCAAGCCAGAAATCCAAAGGAGAACACTCATATCTCCAGCTAAGAACTGGGCCAGGGCACCAGGGTACAGTCCTAAAAGCCACCAAAAACATTCCAGTCATTCTACACGGCGAAGCAACCGACAACACAGGGGCACCGAGCTGGGGTTTAACCCAGGACCAATGAGAGGAACCCATGCAAGGCTGATGCCCTTTGACAGAACTGTGTTGGAGAAAGTAACGGAAAAAAATAAAAATAAAAATAAACAGGTTGAGGGAGGAGTGTAATTGAGAATCCTCGACCTACCTCCCCAGGGAGGGACCGTGAACCCTGCCCCTAAGGACACACTACCAGAAATGCTAGGGCGCGTATATTCACACGTAAGACAGCTCTCCTTGGGCGAGAAACCAGGACAGGAGTCAAGTGGGTACATGAGCAGGTTTTCTATGAAAAGCACACCACAACTGGCTGACTGGCCAGAAGCCCTTCTGCAGGGTAAAAGGCACTTTAGGAACACCCAGGCCCTCCCACCCGGGGACCCGAACACTCAGCACCACAAGCAGCAGCAGCAGAAGCAAGAGCTAAAACCGTGCACCCAAGGAAGCTCCCCCATTCCAAATTTTCGTGGAAAGGATGCAGAGGACAGAAATCTCACAAAGAACCAGAAAGCACGAATAGGAAGTGTGAAGGCACACAGAGGACACCCACCCCCCCCAAACACACACACACACACACACACACACACACACACACACACACACACAAATGCACACAAAGAGGAAAGTGGGAAGTCGAGGAAGGCGACTTTATCCTACCTTCTCGGTTTTCAGTTTCTTGATTCGCCTGTGGCTCTCCTCCTCCTCCTCTTCCTTCTTTAACAACATAGAGTTTCCCATGAGCCCTGAATCCGGGGCACTTTTGCTAACTTCCCCTGCAGCCGCGCCGCTGCCACTCCCAGCGCCCCCGCAGTGGAAGGGGCTCGCGCCACCTCCATTGCTCTTGGCCCCAAAGCCATAGAGGTGCCCCCCGGAAGGGGCCTGGCCGCCACTGCCATTCTGGTGGCCCTGAAGCAGGTCGTGCTTGTCCTTCCTGGATTTCCCCGCATCCTTATCCCGCTTGGCACCTCGGCTGCTCTGGCTTTTACCTGCCTTCTCCTCTTTGCTTTTCCCACAGGAGGCCGCCCCCGCGGTGGCCGCGGAGGTGCCGGTGCCGGTACTATTGCCGTTTGGGTTGCTGACGCCGCCGCTGCTCACACTTTGACCCAGCGCTGAATTCATGCCAGTTGCCTCTCCAGGGCGCCCTTGGACTTCCTGCCTCTTGCCAGTGCTGCTGATCTCGGGAATCCCATACAAGGCAGCAGAAGGCAGAGATTTATTAGCATCCTTAGAAGTTTTACTCCTTTTCACTTTTGATTTGCTGGTCTCTTTGTGTGAATTCCCCTGGGGAGCAGAAGGCTGAACAGAAGCAAATTTTAGGCCATCAGCTAAGGCTGCGGTAGCACCGGCCCCGCTGGAGGCCAGACCTCCGCAATCCTTCGAGTTGCTGCTGCCAGGCGTGTTGGTGGAATTATTCATCTCAAATTTCTGTCTGTCCTTCTCCAAATCAGCGTCCAAATCGATTATTAAATTTCCAACCCCGATTTCCCAATCATCACCACTGTCATAAGTATCGACCGTATTTGGATCCACACCTTTTCCTGCAGTAGAAATGTTCACTGACATCCTGAAGATGAGCTCTCTAGTATAAAAATCCGATGAACTTTCCTTTGGAGATGAGGGGACATCCGTTTAGCTCCGCTGGGCTTTCTCTTAAAAAAAAAAAAAAAAAAAATCTTCTACTCTTCCTCTTCTTTTTCCTGCCCCAGGAATGTGTCCAGGGATTTTACACCCTTTAGTCCCGGTCCACCTTTTCCTGTGAAGGGGGGAAAAGTCGGATATTTCTTGTCTGGGTGTTACCAGAATAAAAAACGATTAATACTGGGGAGTCAGTAAGGGGCACAGGGAAAATTGGAGAGGAAGGTGGCTCCTATATTTGTCTCCACAGTCCAGTACCAGGTTTAAAAGAAAATAACCAAGCCCAAAAAACTTACCCGTGATAGTAAGCATCTTACAGTAGCTTTAAAAAAAAAAAAAATCCCTTTATCAACAGCACAAGGATAATCACTCTTTTTAAGGCATTAAAATATCTTAAAGATCTGAGTCAAGTCCAGAAAGGTTTTTAAAAAAAAAAAAAAGAGTTTAGGATTTTTTTTTTCATACATGTGATATCTCAACCCCAGAAACACAGCCTAAACACTCAGACGAGAGGGAGGAACACAGCTTTAAACATCCCTAAACGCGTCCTAGATCTTGCAATTTCAAAGACCAGACCCTGGAAGTCCTCTTGAGGCTAGTTTCAGAATTATGTTTCTAAATTTTCCTTATTTCTAATTTTATGACTTCTTTTTACAAATTGTCTGGGCAATCAGTTTTTTGTTCCCAGTAAGGAACAGGAAAAACAACCAATAACTACCTCCCCCCCCCCCCCCAGCAAACACATACCGTCTCTTCCCCAACAGTTTATACAATTTTATTTTTGAAATACACACACACGTCTTTAAGAGCATTTCTCTATAAAAAGACAGTGTTTAAAAAAAAAAAAAGGCTGAATACCTGCCTTTTGAGGGAAAAAAAAAATTACATGTAAACAATTCTACCGTATTCCTAGGTCACAGACTTGCTCAATCTGTTAAATATGGTGCCACTGACTGTACAGGGAAACTGATTAAGACATGCACTTTAAGTAGTCTGCGCCAAGGTGGCCTCAATGACCGCAAATGAGTGTGTGTTTGACAAAGATCAGTTAAAACGGTTTTTAAAGGGATCAGCCCCTTTTAACAGTTGATTGTCGAGAAAAATAAATAAATATACATACACACACACACACACACAGACATTGCTTACCTTTAATCCTTTATCATTTTTTAATTAGGCCAGCAAATCAAAATGCCTTTCCCACTCCACTCGGCAAACAAGCCTGTGCCTCATTTTACTTAAACACCAAATGATCAAGAAGGAAGAAACCAAATAACACATCTCAGCCAGAATAATCACTCGATAACATTATTCCACCTCCCCACCCCCCTTTTGGCAAACGGATCAGGAGTCCTTTTCTCCTTAAAAAAATGTGTCACTGTACAGCTGGAAGATAATGTTTCACATTCACAACAGAAGCACCAAAGGTTTTTTTTCCTCTTAACAAGCATCGAGAATAATAGTTTTTTATAGATATATATAAAAAAAAGAGAGAGCTTAGAGAAAAAAGTTTTCCCAACTTCTCATTCCGCCTTCAGTTCCAGACTTCAGAGTCACCGTGATCAGTAAGTAATGATCCCATGTAGCAAACCTACAGGCGTCCGCTAGTAACAAGACAGAATGTGCTAACATCGGGATAAATTAGTGAAAGGGAAGAAAGAATAAGAAGAAACGACTGAAAATCTGGGCTGGATTCCGCCTGTTAGTCGGGAAGTGGCATTTTTCCGCCCGTCCTGACAGATTTGATTTCTTGAACTAACTTAAGAGGAAAGGAGGGGGAAGAAGAGGGGGAGGGGAGGAGGGGGCGAAGAGGGAGGAAGGGGGAGGGGCAGGAGGAGGAAGAAAGGGTAGGACGAGAACCCCAGCCGAAGGAGAAAAAGAAAGGTGTGGAGGGGGAGGGGAGCAGATGATTCAATGAGCTGATAAACCAGTTAGAACAGCATTCGCTCGGGGCGGGGGGCGGTGGGGTGAGGAAAATAACGGCGTTTAAAATTGGTTCAGTCTTCGAAACCCAAAGGATGTGATGTTTTCCTGTTTTATGTTGTTTTAAGAAAAAGGAACCCAGTTCCTAGTATAGTCCCCGGGGGCGGGGGGGGGGGGGGGGGGGATCCGCCGTCGCTCAAGCCAATCACTCATGTGGTAATTCGATAATTAGAGTCAAAAAAAAAATTTTTTTTTAGGCGACCTTTTTCCGGACAGTTTTTCCCATTGATAGTCGCAGCAAACGGTGCGTCTCCCTTTTATTTATTTTTCTCTCCTCCTCCTCTCTCACCCACCCCCCTCCTGTGTTTAGTCAGATGGCCCCGGAGCTTGGCTTAGTATTTTTAATTAGCTGGCGTTTGGAAGCTAAAAGCAGTAATGAATTGTTGATGGATTGGAAGTGGAGAGTCGCTTTGCTGGAAATGTCGGGGCTGGGAGAGGGGGATGGGCGAGTTAGCAACAACCAACCATCTAAAAGGAGCGATTTTGTTACAGTGCAAGCCTTTCACATCACGTGAGGATCAAGGGCTCAATTGGTTGTCGTGAGAACAAAAATGGTGACAAGCGTATCAAGAAAATACTGATCTGGTCTTTAAAAAAAAGCTGAAGGTCTCTCCCCTCCCCCTGCACACACTCCCCACCCCCCGCCGCCGCCTCCCCGCGCCCCCACCCCCCTGCAGTGGGCGCAGCTACAAGTTATGAATGTGAAACATTTCTCGCAGATCTAGGCTCTCGGAAGTTCGAAGGAGTGAAATGTAATGAGCACAAGAGCAAAGCAGATGTTTTAAAGAAACACCTTATAAACCTCTCCTCAACTTATCTCCAATTTGTCGGCTTTCCCGAGGGGCCAGGGATGGGGACGCCTAGCAGAGGAGGGAGGGCACCTCCAAGCTACTTGGGTTTTAGGGACCCCCTCACGTCTTAAACAAAGAAAAATATTTTGCTAGCTCGCGAGCCAGGTCATGTAATAAACACACCATTGTTACTCTATTTGTGGGTTTGTTTGGGCTGGGTGGGGCGCTTTTTTTTTCCCCTTAATGGTGTTTTTGCTGCTTGGCTTTTTTAAGGAGGTGGAAAATGGTAATTATAACCATTACATGTAATGGGTGACTATTCCCTTGTTTAATATTAAATTATTGGGAACTAGGATGTGGCAAGAGATAGAAATCGGCTTGTTCTGCCCTTGCCCCCATTTTCCTGGCTCGGTTTGGAAGAGGGTCTTGCCCAGCTAGGACAGGAGAGGGAGGGGGCGAGGTGAGCTAGGGAATGGACACTGCAGATCAGGATATGTAACTGTGTCACTTTTATTCTCCTTGGGTTACAGCCCAAAAGGTAATTTACTCTAAGTTACCCCGAGTGCCCAGTCAAGCTTAATTTGTGTGAAGAAGTTACAAATGCTTCACCCTCCACTGAATAAAATTCACCCTTCTTGGGTTGTTGTTCTCAATGCAAAAGCCAAACCCTGTAACTAGTTCCTCATTTCAATGCATAAAACTCGCACATTCCCCACGCAACCGTACTTACGGTCTGTATTGGATCGAGTTGACCTTTTCCTTCTAACTGCATTGAATGTGTTTGGTTGCAGCCGCTTTATTTTGGAAATTATAAGCTCTTCAACAAATTTATTATTAAAGAAGATGGACCATCAAATGTCACAGACCGTCCTGTGTATTTTTTGTAAAAGCAAAAATTAACATTAAAAAAAAAGAAAACAAAAATCCCCCTGGTGCACACACACAACAAGCTTGTTCTGCAACACTGAAATCAGGACTGAAACACAACACACACACAGGGGGAGTGGAGCAAAAGGAGCTCTCAGCCTCTATACCTGAAAGGGACTTTTCTTTGTTCCCATTGCCCTTTCGCATCGGGCCAATCAGAGAGCAGCTTTTATGAAACTGGGCTCTCTCATTGGCTAGCTGCTTTCTCTTGGCTACTGTAGGGGGTTGAGATATACACACGTATAAAACACACACTGAGAGCGGGTGGGGGTGCGGTGGGGGGTGGTTGTGGAGACAAAGCGTTTTATTTTCCAACCAGATTGGGGATGGGGAACCTCCTGCAGTAAGAAGAAAAAAAAAAAAATGGTGCGCCCGTTTCAATTACTACATCATTCACATAAAACACTTATTTATTAAAACAAATCTCAAACAGGCTGCGAGGAAAGGATGTCGGTAAATACAAGTTTGATTGTGTTATCTTGGGGGAAATAATGTATGTGATCGCTCGGTGGCAGAGGGAAGCCAAATGAGCCACTAGCGCTTAGCGAGGAGAAGAGGGAGGCTGGCTGTGTGGAAATGACTGCGAGCGTTTTGCTGGCTTCCCTTCCTTGTTGCAAGGACTCAGCAGCGCGAACTCCCAAGAATGATTTTCTGTATTGCAGCTTCTGGCTTTCAACCCTCCCCCACCACTTTGCCCTTCTTCCAATTTTTTTTTTTTTTTTCCCCGTGTCTCTCTTTTTACTCGCTGATTAAATAAGAAAAATCGATCTGGGGGTAAAGGCGGCGGTGGGGAAACAAGTAACCCTTTTGTTTCCAGTCTTCTGTTGTACAAGCACTTAAGTGTGAACGCTGGCAACCATTTAACCGCCACTACGTGAACACTTCTTCCCTGGAATTTGTAACAGATCTTTTCCACCTGGTTCTAGGCGACTCCAAAAAAATTAAAAAATAAAATAAGGTCCCAGCCAACCATATTAACACCTCGGGCCAGCCTCGTTTTTTACCAAATCGATTTGTGGGAGATAAATATACTAGAAAGATCAACCCGTTAAGCAGTCCCAGTATGCATTTTTAAACGGAAAGATTGTCAGAGTTCCCCTTCCCCCAGATCTTTAACCCTATCTTGGGGAAAGGAGTTGGGGGGGGGGGGGGAGATGTGTCAAAGTCCTCTGACCGCTAGCCAGCTCAATCCACCAAGAATAGAGAAATATTTTACAATCTATTATAGGACGAATGCCAACAACCAAGTTAATGGGACTCTGAGGTCGCAGGATAAGAGAGGTTATATAAAATAACAAGCACAGTATTGTACTGTAACAGCTAATATACTTAAATTAATATATATATATGTATATATATTAAGCCTTTAAAGCACTTTTATTTTTTAATATTTCACTGTCATTTGCCATTACTTTTAGGAGCTACAAGGTGGAAACCTTAAAGTCAAAGATGTACTCTGAATTTCACTGAAAGCATCATGATCCCAAGCATTAAAGATCCAACACTACTGTAATTTCCACATGACAATTACAATTTGAGGATGTGTCTTCAGAGTGAAGTGGACATAGAAAGTGGATTACTGGTAGCAAAAGACAGCTTATGATGTAAACTCTCAGTGATGACTTTGCGGGTCAATAAAAATATTTATGTCACCTGTTTTAAGTAATGTCCATTGACTCATGTTTGAGCTTCCAATATATTTAGTTCTTTTTTTTTAATTTTTTTTTAACATTTATTTATTTTTGAGAGAGAGAGACAGAGCATGAACCGGGGAGGATCAGAGAGAGAGAGGGAGACACAGAATCGGAAGCAGGCTCCAGGCTCCGAGCCATCAGCCCAGAGCCCGACACGGGGCTCGAACTCACGGACCGTGAGATCGTGACCTGAGCTGAAGTCGGACGCTTAACCGACTGAGCCACCCAGGCGCCCCTATATTTAGTTCTTTTTAAAAATGGCAATGTGTTGTTTCACTACCCACAGATGAACTCAACTTGACGCTGCAAATAGTAATAAACAGCACTTTGCTGAAGTATATAAACTAGAGGAATGCAATCTAGACTAGTCCTGAGATCTCCCTAAAGCGATCTGTATTCTAATCAACGCGATACATTAACAAATAAAATGGGGCAAATTAGCCACCTGATATCCACTCACCCTCCATTTTAGCTCTGATGTTTGTTTCTATTTTTGAATACACAGATTTACAATTTTTTTAATGTTCAATTGATAGGAATAGCACCATATGGTGATTTTTTTTTTTTTTTAACTTTTCTTCTTTTGGAAGAGTGGTTCCTCAAACGTCCAGATCATTCCTGGGCACTTCCAGTGTCCCTGGGGTATGTACTCCATTTCAGCCATTGGAAGACCATGGCTAACCACCCCCCCCCCCCAATGTTGTATCAGCTTAGAAAAATCAACAGCTAGCTCTTACAACTGGACTTCAAAAAGCACAGAAAATAAGACCTGAATTTGTGAAGCTGGAAAGGGTAGAAGCAGCCCTCTAACACCGCCTTGGTAAAAAACAAATCCCTGAGTCTGGGGCATGGATTCAGGATAACTAAAACCAAAGCTCAGGCTTCCTAATACTCAAATAATCTGATCTACCCCTAACATTACCACCTAACCTTAAATCTTAAACTTTTTTTGTTCAGTAAACCCTACTGGTCAAAGGTAGGGGCTTATGCCAAACTCATTCACGAATTTAACTCAAACCATTTTCCCGCCATCCCAACATCTCCACACTCCATTTGCACCCCACCCCCCATCTCCTGCCCTCCCCATTCTTCTCGAAGATTTGAATAAGCCAGAGTTGTTATGCTGGCTTTGCGTGTGTTTGTTTTGTTTTGTTTGACAAAGGGGGCAATCAAGAGACATCAGAGGGCTATCAGCTAATTGATGAGTGAAACGAAGATAATTAACTAGCAGCTTTAGAAAGTCAGGGCTGCTCCCCTCACAAAAATCGGGACGCTCTCAGATTTTCGAGAAGAAAGTTTTAGCTCTGTCTCTTATCAAGATAACAGGACCACGACAGTCTCCATGTTAATATCCACATGCACATCCTTCGTGACGCTGGCACACTATTGCATGACACGAGCACTTTGTCATTTTAGTGCCTGTCTCCCCAGAGATGTGGTAGTGGGGAGGAGCCAGCTGGAATTGGAGTCTAGAAGGAATGGAGGGGTGGAAGCCGCTTGAGGAACAGTGGGTAAAGGGGGCAGTTAAAGAGTGTTCTCCAATCACCATCACCAAGAGCCCTGCCCCCCAGGATATTCTGCACCAATCACAAGGTGCAGAAGCTTCCGGACTAGGACTTTCCCCACTATTTACGAGCCAAAGAGCTCAATGCTGAGAAGGCCAGGGCCTTCGAGCAGTTAACACAGAAAAACACAACAGTAGATGTGTCTCCGGTTCCTATTTCCTCTGAATTATGGTATATGAGGGATCAGAAAAAAATTCTTCAGCTTTTATTCGGATGGGAGTGCATACCTGGTCCTAGCTTTTCCAAAAAATCTCTGTCAACATGGACACGTCCTCGCTCAGGACCAAGTGGGAAATGCGGAAAGCAAAGTTGTAAGGAATAAAACCGACCTGGAAATGGGCTTGGTGTATGGGAAAAGGAACTCAATTTAGACATAATGAGAAACTTTGTGGCTGCCCAAGAAGATTGTGGAGAAAGATTCTTATCTGTGTGGGGTTGTTAATGAACAGACCGGGCCTCAAGGTAGTGGGCAGGTGACCTGCCCTGCTTTCCAGGGAACGAAAATGTAGAGTTGGTGATTTACACGCCCACACAAACACTAGAAGGTCTTCACTCTTTTTACCTACTGGTAACATTCTAGCTTCCCACTTGCACAAGGTCTTCTAGAGAAAAGTGTTTCTCTGCCTTTTCACACCTGCTGACTAAGTCCACGTTGAGTTTCCGGGCAGGATGTTTAACGCTATCCCTCCCTGGACAACTATCGCCAAAAAGAGATGAGCAGTGTTCTTGGTTAAACATTTGGCACGTTTGCAATGTCCTGAAATATCGCTGGACCAAAATAAAGTGACAAGAAGCAGGTGTCCAGTGGAAAGAGAGGACCTGTACACAGAAACATTTCAGGCCCTTTCCTGGGGGGGGGGGGGGGGGGGGGCAGAAGGCAGGGTGAGGTAGGGTGGGATCCATAAAGGAAACACACTGATGGTATTCACCCTTCCCGGGAAGACTTGGGGATATTCAGATAACACGTTTTGTGACTACGGACATTTACACACATTGTGTAACACAGCTGGGCTAACGTCTCAGGTCGTTTCTATGCACCATTCACCTTCCATTTAATCTCCTGAGAGTCTAACAAAAGGGACCCTCCATTGAGGGGAAGGAGATTAATGGCTATCTTCACACATCTTCATACCCCAGTTTTGTTTCAACAAATTGAAGCGATATAAAGCACAATTCCCATGCTCTGATGTAAGACTACGATGGAGTTTAATAGCAAAGAAATACAGAGCTAAAGAAGATGCTTCCCCCTCTATGTGTGTGTCTTTCCCCATCTCTTCTCCCAATCCTCAAACTTGCAGGAAAAAAAGAAAACACAGCAGATCGCGTCCCTTTCAGGCCCTGCAGTGCTAGAGAAACTAGCAAATATCGCAAAACAGTGCATTCTTCTAAAGGAAAACATTTGTATACGGCTCACATTGAGAGAACCGCAATGTAGGTCAGTGTTAAGTGTCTGAAATGGAACCTCTGCTTGGAGCAGGCCCTTGCAGCGTCGTGCCCGCTACTATATCTGAACGGGTGCCCAGGCAAGGTCTGCGGATCAGTTAACAAAGTAAGGCAATTTACATCGCACGTAATGAAACCATTTCTGGAAAAGGATTTTTCTTTTATGCCAGTGGAGACTGGGTACATAAAGAAGATCAAAACACAAGCTCCAGTTTTTTAAAACTACTTATTGGAGATTGCTGTTGCTGGTTTTATTACAATATGTATTTTACAGATTTAGGTAATAGCCCTGATTTTTCAAATCGACCTCTGTTTAGACACGTTTCACTTTGGGCTGTTTCTTGTCTGCAAAATTACAGTCATTTGCACGTTATTACAGTGAGTAGGAGACAGATTGTATTTAGCGTTGGGTGGGGGAAGGGTTATTATGGGAAGTGTTCTGCTACGGTCAGCACATAATTTCAGCCTGAAGAAAATTGCTTCTGAATGGCTGGTCTGTTAGCTAGCCAAGGAATGGTCACTGGGAGAGACTGAAAAAATACTTCTGCTTAATCTGCATTATAGAATTACTCTCATTTCCAGAAAGATGGTCTGTGGAAAGAATGATCGTTAAAGGCAACGTGAAAACTTGTAGGTGAAATGTTGTCACAGCTCTCTTTGAATCTAAAACAATTCCGACCAAAGACGATGCCACCGAGAAGGAAAGGGCCCGAAGGGAGCCCATACAGCCATTATGTTCCAACCCATCTTTCTCCCTTGCTTTGCTTTCTCAGCTCCCCCTCTTGCGATTTACAAAAATCTCTAGAACCTTAATGACAGTGGGTTTTTAACATGCGTGTCAAATTGTGTAAGAGTAATACAAAATTCACGGGCAAGTATATCTCTAGCTCTCACACATATATGACTGCAAGAAAAAAAAAAAATTCCCAATACAGCCTCTTCTTGGAAACAGTAACAGAATCCCCTTAATTGTGAAAGTATTTCATGTACTTTTGGCGCTAGAATTTCAGAATTTCTCGGCACTTTACAAACTACATTCCATTTGTGCAGATTTCAGAGAGCTGCCAGATGAATCAAGCGATGGCGTTTATCAGAAACAGTCACCCCTGTCGAATTTTAATTTAAATCAAACCCTTACGCATCTGCTAAAAAAAGTCTCAGTATCTTGGTTAGAAGAAAAAAAAAATCAGGCGACCAAAGTTCATTTTAAAAAGTAAATAAATAAAAGAGTACCATTATATTCCGCTCCTTTGGCTGCGGAGTATTACTTTTGTTGTGAACAACTGTGCCTCTTTTGTTTTCAAAACAAGCTTTCCTAAAGGATGAATCACTACAAACTTGTGGAGACTAGGCAATGCACGACAGAAAGCCAGAAAGTGATCGTGCTATTTCCTGCAGTATCCTCTCCACCCATCCTCTCTGCTCAGCGAGCCTCCAGCCCACCAGCCAATCATCATTATGGAAATGTGCTTCTCAGCCTCCTGATTGGCTGACTCCTGGGCCAGTACGTTCAGGTTTCTACAGCTCCAAGTACCATTCTTCGGCACGCCAGCCTGCTCTGTGGACCCTCTCCTTCCAAAAATATTTTAATCACTTATTCTTTGCCTTGCTTTTTTTCTCCTTTCTTTTTTTTTTCCTTCTTCTTCTTCTTCTTCTTCTTCTTCTTCTTCTTCTTCTTCTTCTTCTCCTTCGTCTTCTTCTTCTCCTTCTCCTTCTTCTCCTTCTTCTTCTTAAGATTCTTCAAATTATCCAGGGAATCACCTTTTATTATTATTTTCAACACCTTTAAAATGCAATGATCATACTGAGGAACTGCTAGGAATAGAAGTTAAGGTATGAGGACCTTTATTCTAACTACATTTTAATGTTTTCTGCTTCTTTGTATTCTTACGGTGCTTCCTTGGATTTTAGAGGAATCCCACAAAACTTCAATGAACACGTTTGTTCTACCATATTCTTGAAGTTTTATATTCTTAACATTATCGGTCCTGACTAGACTTTTCCCTCAGGTCTGTACAATCTGAAATATTTAATTAAAACAAACACTTTTTTTTTAAATGCTTATTTAGTTTTGAGAGAGGGAGAGAGAGAGAGAAAGAGCAGGAAAGTGCAGAGAGAGAGGGAGACAGAGGATCCAAAGCAGGCACTGCACTGTCAGCGTGGAGTGAGATGTGGGGCTCATACTCATGAACCCTGAGATAATGACCTGAGCCAAACTCAAGAGTCAGGTGCTTAACCGACTGACCCACCCAAGCGCCCCTGAGTCAAAACACTTCTACTTTAATGCTGAAATGTTTTTCATCTGTTTAAATGTTTTATTTAAATGTTTTAAATGTTTTATTTAATTTTGAGAGAGAAAAAGAGAGAATGCAAGGGGGGGAGGGGCAAAAGAGAGGGACATAGGATCCAAAGTGGACTCTGTGTCGAGAGCAGAGAACCTTACGCAAGAATGGAACTCACAAACCATGAGATCATGACCTCGGCCTGAGTCGGCTGCTCAATGAACTGATCCACCCAGATAGGCGCCCCACCCCATTTTTAGGAGCAAAGGAGACAATGTATGTTTGTTCATAGTTAAGATATCGCACATTTATCTATACTTTTCAAGCGTTTAAAAGTTTTTCATTCTTATCCCCAAAGACCCCCAAATATCTTAAAGATGCACAACTCTTTGAAACTGAAAAGAGGTTTGTAATTAAAAAAAAAAGAATAATGAATATATATATGACTTAAGACCCCCAAATATCTTAAAGATGCACAACTCTTTGAAACTGAAAAGAGGTTTGTAATTAAAAAAAAAAAGAATAATGAATATATATATGACTTAAGCATGTTCCAGAAACTCTTCTTAATTGTTCATATATACTAATTAATTTAATCTTCATAGCAGTCCCATGAGGTAAGTATTATTAGCATCAGATAAGGAGACTGAGATGCAGGAAAGATAAGTAACTTTTTCATGTATCACAGCCAAATCTTGGTGGAGCCATGATTTAATGTCGAAAGCTACCCTGAATCTGGCCACTTAGATACTGTATTAGACAGCCACCAGAACATGGCTCCAGACAACTATTCTACCCATTTGCTTGAGCACAGAGACATTAGCAGGTGGCTGATGACTTCTCTTCCCAAAAGAATAATCAATGGAACTGCTTTTCAGTCAAAGAAAAGCCATTTTGATCGTTTTCCACCAGGGATCAATAATATGCCAAAGCAGCAGACATGGCACTTAAGGACTCAGCTTTTTTTCTTTTTTTTTTTTTTTAAGTGTATTCATTTATTTCGCGAGAGAGGGAGAGAGTGCGAGTGGGGAGAGGGCAGAAAGAGAGGAAAGAATCCCAAGCCGCACTGTCAGCACAGAACCCTACACCGGGGCTCAATCTCACAAACCTTGAGATCAGGACGCTGTATGCCTGAACCATTTAGACGCCCCAGAACTCAGGATTTTTTTTTTTTAAAATCAGTTTCTTGTTATTACTCAATTGAAAATTTTTAAACATCAGAAAATATTACCATAACGAGTGGCAGAGTGAGGTTAAGAAATGACATAAGACTGGTTATTACTGATACTGCTGGTACCTATACTGGGATCATAGTATTATTCATCATGTAATATACACATATATCTGGGCATTTCTATATTAAAAATCAAAAGGAATAAAAGCTACATCTGGGAGAAAGAAGGAGCTATTCGGAGACAGTTTATCCCTTGGCTTTGGAACATTTTTTTGTCATTAATCCAAGATTAATCCAAGATTGTAAAATGGTCTCAAATGACACCGCTGTGTATACAAACAAACAGCAGATTATACTCGCTTCCTACCATTTGTTGACTCAGGTTTTTGTGTATTTGTTTGCAGGTTTTAGGTCAAATTCACTTGGTAGGCCATATATGGTGAAGATCTGTAATGTTCTGTTTATGCGTGCACTCAGGAGACTCCGTCGAACACTTTATAACTTTCTTAAACTATATTTCAATCAATAAGGAAAAAAATCAATCCCATATAGAAATATATTCAATAGAAATTAAGGAATGAAGATGCACTATTTCATTGCAGGCCTATTACGTATTGGAAGAAAGGGAGAATATGGTAATTTAGATTTCTTCAGGGCTTTCCATCTTATTCAAAGAAGTAGAGTCATAAAAATGAAGCCAATGGTTTGGTCGTAGCAACGTATAGTGAAAGACACTAAATAATATAAGCAACATTGAACGGAATTAGACCAACTGAAGAGAAAAAAATGTTTAATCTTTTCACAAAAAAGACTATGACGTTGAGATTAAAAAGAGCATTGAAGAGGTTGAAATCATGGTAACAGTTACTATTCTTAACAAATAGGGTATAATTTTGTGAAATAATGAGATTATAACACAAGGAGTGCTGATAAAACTCTTACAGAAGAAAATGGATAAATCATTACATGTAATGAGATTTAACCATCACTGCAAGAGAAATGATATGTAATTAGAAAAAGAAATAGAATATAAAAAGAAAGCAATGTTTCTAACCATGGTTCCGCATTACTAAAAGGCTAGTGATAAAAAAGAAAATACTCTGGGTCTATTAATAAATTATGGACACAATCATCATTAATTATAATAACAATAGTCCTCTCAAATCCAAACTTGTGTCCTATCAACCTTTCATTTTGTTTAACAAACACCTGTATAGCCCCTTTATTTCACTCTGTGAAAGGCACGACGCTAAGCATTTTACAAATATAAACTCATTTCTTGTGATTCAGTTTGAGACATTCATTCAACAAATCTCTATTGTGTTCCCCAGGTTCACAGAAGATCCAAAAAGGAGTAAGACATCATCTCTGCTCTCACGATGCTTCAGATTTCATAGCTGAGTTAAGACACTTGCCAAAAAGGATTTATGATAATAAGGACAAAATGTATCCCTTTGGGGAAGAGGAAAAGCTAACTTTATCTAAGGAATCGGTGTAAGAGCTTGGGAAGAAGTAAGCTAAATCTTCACGCCACATTAGATGGCAATGGAGACAAGGTCATGACAAGGAAAGCAACACAATGAACGTAGGTATAGAGGCAAAAAAGAAGAGGAGAGCAGTGTTAGCCCAGCTTAGCTAGATCAAAGGGACCCGGAAGGGAAGGAATGGTGGTCAGGCCATAGGTTGAAGCCTTGCTGTGGATAGAACCATTGTGAACCTGCACAAAGGTGTTTCGGTGAGGAAACAATGGAAGATGCCATCCAACTCATGCTCTGCCCACCAAGCTATAGGCCCTGCTCTGTGCTGTGCCAGCCTAAGAAAGGACAGCCTTTTATCATGTATTAAAAGGTACTCTCAGCCAGACTGGGTTGGAAGACTGCCTTTATGCTCTATGAAGAAGAGTTTGAGTGTACCACATGGCGATGGATGGCCTAGCTCTAGTAGGTCTATAGAAAACCCTTGAATGTCTTCTAAATTAATTTACAGTCATAGAAATATACAGAAGTGCTAGTCAGAAAATGTCCAGGAAGTAGTCAATGCATTATATCTCCCATGTGTGCTTCAGACCTTGAACTGGTCTATTGAGACAATATTTAAGCCAACAAGTATATTCACTGGACAAAGAAAATGCTAAACATGTAATAAGCCAGCTCTGAATTTAGAAACCCTCAGCTTAGAAAGAACAAATTCTATAAGAATACTCCACAGCCACATTAAATAAACTAACCAGAGCAGGGAGGGGTCTTTATGAATGCAAATCTGTTGAAAGATAGGTCTTTATGAATGAAAACATGTTGATTGAAGCACAAGTTATGTCAACAAAAAGAACATAGGGTCAAAATGGGATCCCTGGGGAACAACAACATCTAAATTTGGAGCACAAAATATAACAGCTTGGATGATGAATTTAAGTGAGGAGACGCACACACACACACACACACACACACACACACACAAATCCAACCAGGTAAGGGATACCTCTGACAAGAACATGACCAACAGCTCCAAATGCACCAGGGAAATCAAGTAAGTTTAAGACAAAAAGCCTCCACTGCTTTTTAAAAAAAAAATCTTCTGTTTTGGTTTATTTATTTTTGAGAAATAGAATGTGAGCAGGGGAGGGGCAGAGAGAGAGAGAGAGGGAGACACAGAATCTGAAGCAGCCTCCAGGCTCTGAGCTGTTAGCCCAGAGCCTGACACAGGACTCAAACTCACGAACTGCAAGGTCGTGACCTGAGCCAAAGCCAGGTGCTTAACTGACTGAGCTACCGAGGTGCCCCAGCCTCCACTGTTTTTATTTGGGGAAAGGACTTAGTGATCTTAGAAGCAACAACGTAAGTAAATTGGTAGCAAACACCAATGGCTTCCTTCACCACTGAAATTGAGGGGACCAATGGAGAGATCAAAGGAAGCCTACTCTTTTCAGAAGCTTGCCCTCAAAAGGGAACAGAGAAGGAGAGTTTGAAGAAAGAGTCTGGGAGGAGACTTTTGTTGTTGTTGTCTTGTATTTTTCTAATGTGAAACAGCCTTCAACATACGTTTTGAGAGAAATTAGCCAGGAGAGAGAATAAATGAAGCTTTAGACATTCATTGATGAACAAAGTTCCTCACTGATAAAGGAGAGAAAGGGAAGGAGACTAGATGGTTGAGTCTTCTCCAAGACCACCCAGCCATGACCAAGGGAGCAAGGATTTCTAGGACAGGAAACCCACAACGGGGGGAGACGAAGTGGAGACCTTGGGAGCTGGCTCAACAAGGAGCTGCCCCCACACACCAGTAACCTAAGGACATGGGTGGAGCCCAGAACAGTGCCAGCAGGCAGTGGAAGTGAAATGGCGAATATGAGTAGACTGACATAATTAGAATTTTTTTATGTGGACACCTAAAGCTCGAGTTAAGGGAAAAAGAAACTTCACTGGGGAGATTATAAGAGATCTGTCTTCTCAGAGTATAAAACATTTAACATGTATTGTCCTAAATGACTCCATTTTTAACAGGGTTGAGCTGACAAAAGTAAGAAGGAACGTTAGGGCTTTTCTTTACGCTCCAACTTTATATAATGCTAAGGTGAAAGGCTTCCATAGTTACCCAGAGAGCTACAGGCAGATCAAAAGTGATGCCGTCATTGATCATTGATCATTGATCATTGATTCATGCAAAATGAAGCTGCTCACGTTAAAATCTCACCAGTTTATTTTATATCGCTATTTTATTCAACTACTTAAACACCATTTATCAAACACCGATGATATTCCAGACGCTGGAATGCAAAAAAAACAAAAAAACTTGTTGATGCAAAAAAAAACCCCCCAAAACCCCCCAGAAAGCAAAAAACTGTGTTGGTTAATTCTTAAAAAGGATCTATTTTTAAAATCTTTTCTTTTCTTTTCTTTTTTTAACTTAAAATCAAGTTAGTTAACATACAGCATAGTAATGGCTTCACGAGTAGAATTTGGTGATTCACGACTTACATACAACACCTAGGGCTCATCCCAAGGGCCCTTCTTAATGCCCGTCACCTGTTTACCCCATCCCCCACCTGCCTCCCCAGCGGTAACACTAAGTTTGTTCTCTGTATTTAACAGTCTCTTCTGGTTTGCCCTCCTCTGTGTTTTTTATCTTATTTTTCCTTCCCTTCCCCTACGTTCATCTGTTGTGTTTCTTAAATTCCACGTATGAGTGAAATCATATGGTATTTGTCTTTCTCTGACTGACTTATTTCACTTAGCATAATACACTCTAGTTGCATCCATGTCGTTGCAAATGGCACGATTTCATTCTTTTCCATCACCGAGTAGTATTCCACTGTATATATAAACCACATCTTCTTTATCCATTCATCAATCCGTGGACATCCAGGCCCTTTCCAAAATTTGGCTATTGTTGATAGCGCTGCTATAAACGTTGGGGTGCATTTGCCCCTTCGAATCAGCACTTTTGTATCCTTTGGATAAATACCTACTAGTACAATTCCTGGGTCGTAGGGTAGTTCTATTTTTTAATTTTCTGAGGAACCTTCATACTGTTTTCCAGCGTGGCTGCACCAGTTTGCCTTCCCACCAACAGCGCAAAGGGGTTCCTCTTTCTCCACATCCTTGCCAACATCTATTATTTCCTGAGTTGTTAATTTGAGGTATTCTGACAGGTGTGAGGTGGTATCTCATTGTGGTCTTGATTTGTATTTCCCTGATGATGAACGATGTTGAACATTTTTCCATGTGTCTGTTAGGCATCAGGATGTCTGCCATGGAAAAGTAAGAAAGAAAGAACTTGCATTCAAGCCCAAGTGGAGGGAGGGCTGAGAGTGAGACAGAGACAGAGAGAGAGAGAGGAGAATCCTAAGCAGGCTCCACACTGCCAGCACAGAGCCTATGCAAGGGCTCAATCTGATAAACCATGTGATCATGACCTGAGCTGAAATCAAGAGTTGGCAACTTAACTGACTGAGCCCCCCAGGTGCCCTAATATTTTATTTTTATTTTTTTAATTGTTCTGAATATGAAGTTTATTGTCAAGTTGGTTTCCATACAACACCCGGTGCCCCTTCCAACAGGTGCCCTCCTCAATGCCCATCACCCACCCTCCCCTCCCTGCCACCCCCCATCAACCGTCACTTTGTTCTCCGTTTTCCTAATATTTTATTTTCAAGAAATTTTTTAAAGTTGGTTGGTCTCTTAGGGATGAACGTGTGAACATAATTCTACAAAGTCATTAACCTTTGCATTCCGGAAACAAGAAACTAATGAATGCGCCCTTTGCACCCCTTAGTGGAAGCAACTGGGTACAGGACGTCCAATTCCTGAATCCAGCCTGTCGAAACTTCAAGTAGAATCAGGTCACAAACACAAACAAAAGAAAAAAAAAAAACAGAACAAAACATGAGGGCGTTTCCGGAAAAGAACAAAACAAAAATAACCTGCAACCTCAGCGTCCATCTCAGAAATAAGTTTATTTGTTTGTTTGTTTGTTTAATTTAAGTTTATTAGTTTATTTTGGGGAGAGAAAGAGAGAGAGAATCCCACGCAGGCTCCATGCTGTCAGCACGGAGCCCAACGTGGGCTCAAACTCACGGACTGTGAGACCATGACCTGAGCCGAAATCAAGAGTCGGATGCTTAACTGACTGAGCCATCCAGGTTCTCTCGGAAAATTTACTTAAATGCGAGAGAATGAGTCGTACAGAAAGAGCAAAGTTCCTAGAATGATAAATATCACTTTCAGGCCAAGTTTAGTATAGGCTAAAGATGATGATACAAATATTCTAAAAATCTGTCCCAAAACATTCAAAGACACTCTAATGAAAAAAAAAAATTGGAAGTGGTGTATTATTCAGAGAAGGAATCAGAAAAGATTTATGGAAGCCATGACATATAGCTCTGGAAAATATGATACAAAAAAACATGTAAGAATTAGATACGCATATAATATCTGACAATAGTACAAAAACGATTAAAGGACTTAGCCATTGAAAAACAGGTTACCTAGGGTTTTTCATACCATTAAATATATATTACATCTATTTATTTATTTGAAAAGTTTGGCATATAACTTGTGTCTGATCACCTTTAAAATTTTTTTTTTTTCAACGTTTATTTATTTTTGGGACAGAGAGAGACAGAGCATGAACGGGGGAGGGGCAGAGAGAGAGGGAGACACAGAATCGGAAACAGGCTCCAGGCTCTGAGCCATCAGCCCAGAGCCCGACGCGGGGCTCGAATCCCGGACCGCGAGATCGTGACCTGGCTGAAGTCGGACGCTTAACCGACTGCGCCACCCAGGCGCCCCCTGATCACCTTTTAAAAACAACTTTACTTGGGGCGCCTGGGTGGCGCAGTCGGTTAAGCGGCCGACTTCAGCCCAGGTCATGATCTCACAGTTCATGGGTTCAAGCACCGCATTGGGCTCATTTTTTTTTTTTTTTTTTTTTTAACTGGAAGATGTATGTCATGGGAGAGAGGACAAGAGAGTTGGAGTGGGAAGAAACAAATGGAAATAGGACAGCGGGGCCCTGTGCTGACGGCTCATATCCTAGAACCTACTTTAGATTCTGTGCCTCCTTCCCTCTCTGCCCCTCCCGTGATGGAATGCATGCTCAGTCTCTCTAAAATAAGTAAACATTTTTTTTACAATGTTATTCACCTTCTAGATATACCTGGAAAATTTCTTCCAGAACTTGATATGAGAAGTTCAAGATATGATAAAATCCTGATGGATAGCTCACATGATCTATCTCTAAACTTTAATTCTATGAATAAGAAACAGAAAAGGCATCCGGAACTCACTGTTGGTATATCTAGGTTGCACATAGATGACTGTATTCCAAGAGAATCTCACATCACTTTCGCTTCTGATTCATTCATTAAATTTCACAATATGTGCCGCTGTGGGTCCTTTAAAAAAATATTTTCATTAGTTTTCTTTATTTCTGAGAGGCAGAGAGAGACAGAATTTGAAGCAGGCTCCAGTCTCCACGCTCTGAGCTGTTAGCACAGAGCCCGAAGCGGGGCCCGAGCTCAGGAACCCTGAGATCATGACCTGAGCAGAAGTCAGACGCTCAACTGACTGAGCCACCCAGGCGCCCCATTTGTGGATGGTTATTTCATGACTCTTGCTCAGCAAACCTGAAGCTCTTTTAATCGGCAGATTTTTATTTGTCTCACTTTCTGACACTATTTGCTTTCTTTCTTCCTTCCTTCCTTTCCCTCTCTCTCTCTCTCTCCCTCTTCTTCTTTCCTTCCTTTTTCTTTCGATTAGTCTTGCTTGCAAAGTGTTTATTAAGTTCGTTAATCTTTAGAAAGAATCAGCTTTTGACTTTGTTCATTTTCTTTGTTGCTTATTTATTGAATGGGTCCTTCTTGGGCTGCCTGGGTGTCCCAGTTGGTTAAGCATCCGACTTTGGCCCAGGTCATGGTCTCATGGTTCATGGGTTAAGCCCTGGGTCAGGCTCTGTGCTGCCAGCTCGGAGCCTGGAGGCTGCTTTGGATTCTGTGTCTCCTCTCTCTCTGCCCCTCCCCTGTTTGTGCTCTCTCTCTCTCTCTCTCTCTCTCCCTCTAAATAAACATGAAAAATTTTAATTGTTCCTTCTCTGTTCTTTATTCTTTTTTTTTCTTACTTTGGGTTTAATTTGTTCTTTTAAGTAACCTCTACACTGAACCCGGGACTTAAATTCACAACCCTGAGTTCAAGAGTTCCATGTTCTACCGACCGAGCCAGCCAGGAGCCCCTCTCCTGGTTTTAAAGTTTTATTCATTTAAGTACTCTCTACACCCAAGATGTAGAGATGTTTGACGTGAGACTGACCCCGAGACCAAGACCAGACTCGTGACCCCAGGACCAAGAGTCGCACGCTCTTCTGACCGAGCCAGCCATCCAGTATTTCTGTTGTACCCATTCGAAAGGCTTATTGAATAAACGTTAAAACTTCTGGGTATATCTTCTGTGTGTCGTAACTACTTTCTCATAACTCCCATGATCTTGTCTGTATTAGTCAGCTAGGGCTGCCTGAAGAAAATACCACAGACTGGGCGGCTTAAACAGAAATTTATTTTCTCACAGTTCTGGAGGTTGGAAGCCCAAGAACAAGGCCTCTCTCCTTGGCCTGCAGATGTCTGCCTTCTTGCTGTGTCCCCGGATGGCTTTTCGGCTGTGGGAACGCATCCCTGGTATGTCTGTTTGTGTGTCCAAATTTCCTCTTGGTACGAAGACATGTCCAGTTTTCATTAGTGCCCACTTAAATGACCCAATTTAACCTTAAGTACCTCTTGAAAGGCCCTATCGGCAAAGAGAGTTATGTTCTGAGGTGCTGGGGGTGAGACTTAAACATGAATTGGGGGGAACACAGAGCAGCCCATCACATTGTCATTTTGCTCTACCTTGTGATAGGAACTCTGGGCTCGGGGCGCCTGGGTAGCTCAGTTCGTTACGTGTCCGACTCTTGGTTTTGGCTCAGCTCACGATCTCACAGTTCGTGGGTTCGAGCCCCGCTGTCAGTGCAGAGCCCTCTTGGGATTCTCTCTCTCCTTCTTTCTCTGTCCTTCCCCAACTTGCTCTCTCTCTCTCAAAAAATAAACATAATTTTTTTTTTTTTTTAAAGAAGAAACCCCGGGCTCAATTTTCCTGCTTATTCATCGGATCATAGAATATCCATTCTATTTCTCCCATTAAGGATTTTAATCTCAATAAATGTCATCTTTTTTCCAACAATTCTAAAGTTTCTTTTTCGTATTTTCCTATCCTTTCATGGTCGACAATATTTTCTTGAACCTCTCACAATAGCGTTTTGTTGTAGTTTAAATAAGTGATTCTGTTCTTTGAGGCTCTTCCTTCAGGACTTAGTTCTGCGGCCCGAAGTTTGAGCCTCTTTTTCAGAGTGTTTTTCTTCATATGTCTGGTGACATCTCACCATCTGAAAAAGAAGAGTGTACCCCTGGCTTATCTTCCGGGTTGGGAGCTCCTCTTGGCGTTTGTTAAGTTCCCTGGGGGACTTCCTTCAGCATGCACCTGTAAGATCTCCCACTTCAGGGACCCTTGTTCAAGGTTTTATCCTAAAAGGAGGGGTGGTTGAATGCAGCATGTGTCACCCTTCCCCCCAACACACACACACACACACACACACCCCTCAGCAGACCGTGTGTTACACAAGGCCCCTCTCCAACCTGAACTTCGTGCTGGAGGCCTTCACTATCCCTTACTCTGTTGCAAAAGCAGTTCGGGTAACCATCTGGAAGTGGAAAGCCTTTGCGTTCTACTGTTCAGTTCATGTGGTGAGGGAGCAAGGAACTGGACCCTAGTCACGCAGCTCTTTCCCATGTGGATCTTGGGGTTGTCCCGAGGATCACACTGGGACCCCTGTGGACCCTCACGCATGTTAGGTCATTGTTGGGATCGCCGCTAGGCCCACAAAGATCCAACGTGTTTAGTGGCTTTCTTCTACCCCTATTTTTCTTTCCTGGTTTCTATTTTCCAGACGTTTCTTGAAGTCTGTGGTCCTTTCATGGTAACCCAGGTTGTTTTGCAGCATTTTTAAAGGTGTAATAGTGTATTATTCTCCATTTCAATGGAGCTTTGGGTGTAAGGGGAATTAAACAGCTATGCTTCGTCCGCCATCTTTTTTTTTTTCAATCTTAGTTTAAATGTTTATTTACTTATTGAGAGAGAGAGAGAGACAGAGAGAGAGAGAGAGACAGAGAGCGCACGCAAAAGGAAGAGAGGGGCAGAAAGAGACGAGGACAGAGAGAGAATCCCAAGCAGCCTCCACACCGAGCACAGAGCCTGATGGGAAGTTCAGGGTCACAACTGTGAGAACAGGACCTGAGCTGAAATCAAGTGTCAGACGCTTCACTGACTGAGCCACCCAGATGCCCCTGTTTAGGCCACTATTTTAATATAGTCCCTCTTAAGTTTCAAATGGAAGAAATAAAAATAATTAGGTTCATCTTAAAAATTTTTTAAAGGATAAAATACATAGGTATATAAAGCAAACAAGCATATGCTTCCTATAAACGTCCTCCTGACCACACTCCCTTCTCCAGTAGAAACTTCTCCCAACACTTTATGTTTATTCATTTTTTTTTCAACGTTTTTTTATTTATTTTTGGGACAGAGAGAGACAGAGCATGAACGGGGGAGGGGCAGAGAGAGAGGGAGACACAGAATCGGAAACAGGCTCCAGGCTCTGAGCCATCAGCCCAGAGCCCGACGCGGGGCTCGAACTCACGGACCGCGAGATCGTGACCTGGCTGAAGTCGGACGCTTAACCGACTGCGCCACCCAGGCGCCCCTTTTTTTTTTTTTTTAATTTTTTTTTTCAACGTTTTTTATTTATTTTTTTGGGACAGAGAGAGACAGAGCATGAACGGGGATTTTCTCTTGTTTCTAAGCCACTCAGTCTATGAAATTTTGTCAGTGCTGCCTGCCCAGACTAACACCGGATAGTTTGTTTCCAAAAAGCTTAGGGTTTGCTTTAACCCCCTCAACGGGTTATCAAGGTATGGTATGAATCGAGAGGATCATATAAACGTTTTATGTCACTATAGAAAATACTCTTAGGGGCGCCTGGGTGGCGCAGTCGGTTAAGCGTCCGACTTCAGCCAGGTCACGATCTCGCGGTCCGGGAGTTCGAGCCCCGCGTCGGGCTCTGGGCTGATGGCTCAGAGCCTGGAGCCTGTTTCCGATTCTGTGTCTCCCTCTCTCTCTGCCCCTCCCCCGTTCATGCTCTGTCTCTCTCTGTCCCAAAAATAAATAAACATTGAAAAAAAAAATTGAAAATACTCTTAAACCACTCTTCAGTATGGAAAATGGACACTATTCCAGGAAAAGTCATTTCATTGTCTCTCTTATGCTTGGGATTAAATTTATTAGACAGAAAATACTAAGTTACAGTGGCCACGGCTGAGCATGAAAGCAAACATCTCCTCAAATATTTGCTTTACATGGGTCATTTGAAGTCCTATCAACTCTGCACACATTGCCTTAAACTGCTGAAAATCCAAAAATAGTTATGCCGCCGCTCTCCTTACTGTTCCTCCTCCTCCCGTATCAGCTTACTTCCGCGAGATGTTGTGTCCTAAAATGTATTTAGGGGCTCGCTGGGTGCCAGCCATTCCACTGAGCCTTTAGTCAGAGGATTTCACTGAACCCAGACACCCAGGAAAGTATTAACCCTGTTTTTAAACGCGACAGATTCTGTTCAAATCCCAGTTTTATTCTCTGTTGGCTTTGCGCAAATAATACAGCCTCTGTGAGCCTTGGTTTCCTTGTAAAGAAGATAAGAAACATACACCAGCATTAAATAATTAACAAACATTTATCAGCGTCTTACTGTGAGCCAGGAATTCTCTCCAGCACCGCGCCACAAGGGAGTTTGGAGGATTAAGTGAAATCATGCAGGTAACATATGAGGCACACAACGGGCAGGCACATGGTAGTCATTATCATTGTAGTTAGAAAGACACCAAGTGTGAATTTGGATCCAAGTCCATATAAGGCCAAAGGCACCCCTGCCTCTTTTGAAATGACTCCATGCTGTCTTCCTGAAACCAACAACGTGGGTCTATACCTACAATTGACTGCTGCTTCCACTGGTTTCCACAATCCAAGTCCTGTAATTCTTCCAAAGCTGAAAAGCAAACCGGAGGGCTCCTGGCTGGTTCAGGTGGTGGAGCGGGCAACTCTCGATCTCAGGGTCATGAGTTGGAGGCCCACGTTAGGTATAGAGATTACTTCAAAATAAAATCTTAAAAAAAAAAAAAAAAGGAAACCAAACCTACCATGATTTCGGGTCACAGAGGTATGCTTAATTTTAACCCATTTTTTACTTCTCCAACTTCGCTATTTGTTTGCACCGTGTTCTGCACGATCTAGTTTTCCAAAGGTTGGCCTCCATTTTTTTCTCCAGTGCCTTCTTAAACGTACCTCCTCTTTCCAGACTTCACGTGGACCATGCTTTCTACTGCTTTCATGTTGCCTTTTTTTTTTTTAATTTTTTTTAATGTTTTATTTGTTTTTGAGACAGAGAGAGACAGAGCATGAACAGGGGAGGGGCAGAGAGAGAGGGAGACACAGAATCGGAAGCAGGCTCCAGGCTCCGAGCCATCAGCACAGAGCCCGACGCGGGGCTCGAACTCACGGACCGCGAGATCATGACCTGAGCCGAAGCCGGACGCTTGACCGACCGAGCCACCCAGGCGCCCCTCATGTGGCTTTTTACGGGCTTACGCTGTGACTACACATGAGGCAGACCGAGCAATACGCAAATGCAATCTGATTTTATGAAGTCTGCAAATCAAAAGAAAGGGAAGGAAGGGCAAGTGTGATACCTCACCAGTGCGAAAGACGGGAGCCGAGTGCGACAAGCTGGTAAGGGGCAACGTTTAAACGTATTGAGGCTTTTGGAAGTTGAAAGAGATTCAACCAGTGCCTGTAATGTTACAGTAATAAAATTGGGAATATAAGTCAGCGTGGGTAAACATCTGACCTAACTTCCCTCTGTTGCAAACAGAAACACCGCCCCCCCCCCCTTCAAAGGGTAAGCGTTTTTCACTGCTTCCCATAGGCAGTAATGCTATTCCTTCTTCACTAGACCCCTAGAGTTTGCTTGTTCCCTTTAGTTGATTATTTGATGATTTCTAGACCAGGATTCATACCAGAAGAGGCAATGAGGTCATAAAGCCAAGTATAGCCAGAATTTTGATCCCGAACAACAACTTTCCTATTTTCAGGCCAGAGTTCCCTGACTAATTCTACCCCTAAAAAGCAATGTGGTCGGTGGGTAGAAGAGATCTCTTACAGCAGAAGACGATTTGGTGATTGGCTCTTAGTGAAATCAGTAGGCTGGCCGAGAATGGGGGCAGGCACCATGCAAAGAACCCTGGATTCAGAGTTAGAATCCTGAATTCTTGCCCTAGATGTCACTAATCAACTGTGGTGCCTAGGGCGAGCCACTTACGTTTTCTGCTGTGCCCTAGTTTTTCTTGTTATAAATTGGGACAAGAAGGCTTGCTCCACTTACCTCATTAGTTTGTTGCGAGGGTCACAGGAGTTAATGTGCGTGAACGTACTTTTAAAAGATAAAGCCATCTGTGAAGGTAGTGCATTTTCATTTCCTGTGTGGACTGGTCAAGCGATCAAATAAATGTGTGATTGAATAACACTCCATCTGGACTACTGTGGGTCCTATACACAGGTATAATAAATATGCTAATAGTATATACTGAAATTCTATTTCCAGGATTAAGCTGATTTTCAGTATGAACTGACAGAAAGTTTTAGCCATGTGAACTTAAGAGCATGTTAGAAAATGGATATCCTAGTGGGATACCTAGGTAGCTTTGTCAGCTGAGTGTCCGACTCTTGGTTTTGGTTCAGGTCTTAGTCCCGAGATCATGGTCCCAAGGTCATGAGATGGAGCCCCACGTTGGGCTCCATGCTGAGTGTGGAGCTTGCTTGAGTTTCTCTCTATTTCTATCTCCCTCTTCTGTCCCCTCCCCTGCTTGCGCTACCTTGCTCTCTAAAATTAAGAAAAACTAGGGGCGACTGGGTGGCTCAGTCCCTTAAGCGACTCACTTCGGCTCAGGTCACGGTCTCATGGTTCATGAGTTCGAGCCCCACGTCGGGCTCTGTGCTGACAGCTCCGAGTCTGGAGCCTGCTTCCGATTCTGTGTCTCCCTCTCTCTCTGCCCCTCCCCGGTTGTGTTCTGTCTCTCTCTTGCAAGAATAAATAAAAAAATAAAAAGTAAAAATAAATAAATAAATAAATAAATAAATAAATAAATAAATAAACAGATAAATATTAAAAAGAAAGAGATATATTAGAGACTGGTGGCGAGGCAAGAGGAGATATTGAGATAAAGATATAATAGCGAATATGAAATCTAGATCAGTTTAACATTTGATTAAATAATAATGAAGGTGAGTGTTTTGCTCTAGTGGGAATTATTTGAAAATTTAACCTAAACGTATACGAAAGGAAAGGAACGGCCGCATAACTAGAATCAAATGTTTCCACTTGGCAAAGACCTTAGAGAATATTCTAATCCAACTCCCTTCATTTCGTAGCTGAAAACACGGAAACTCAACTTCCTTGTGTTTTGTCCAAGACCGCACATCTGAGGTAAGTGGCAAGATCATTCTAATATTCCGGCTACTCAGAGCTATCTTTGAAACCATTTTTTAAGTGCAAAGGGAGAGACTGGCTCCAGCGGGTGGCTAGAGTAAGGATCTGGGATTCCAGAAATAGGTAAAATGGCCATGGGTGATGTGACTGGTCTAGGAGACTATGCGAAGTCCGTGGAACAGCCATGAGCAAAAAGGCAGCTTTGTTGAATGATTCTTTCCAATATAGAAGCAAAAGTGGGTCGAACAAATTCGAAAGGAAAAACAGGCTGGCTGAAGAGAGAGCTTCAGCTGGAGACAATGTAGACCCAAAGAAGAGCTTCCAGAAGTTACAAGTGGCTAACCCAAATGCACTTGGGAAGAACAGCAAGAGAATGATAATACTACTTCCACTACGGTGCTACTATGACTTATAGCTAACTTTTATGCCTTTTTAAAACATAATTCTGTGGGGCGCCTGGGTGGCGCAGTCGGTTAAGCGTCCGACTTCAGCCAGGTCACGATCTCGCGGTCCGTGAGTTCGAGCCCCGCGTCGGGCTCTGGGCTGATGGCTCAGAGCCTGGAGCCTGTTTCCAATTCTGTGTCTCCCTCTCTCTCTGCCCCTCCCCCGTTCATGCTCTGTCTCTCTCTGTCCCCAAAATGAATAAACGTTGAAAAAAAAAAAATTAAAAAAAAAAAACAAAACATAATTCTGTGGGGTTTTTTTTAGGTTTTTTTTGGGGGGGGGGGTGGAGAGGGAGAGAGAACCCCAAGCAGGCTCCCCACTGTCAGTGCAGAGCTCTATGTGAGGCTCAAACTTACAAGCTGTGACGTCATGACCTGAGCTGAAACCAAGAGTCGAACGTTTAACTGACTGAGCCACCCAGGCGCCCCCTCTTAATTCTGTTTCTAAAATCTCACACAGATGGGCGCCTGTGTGGCTCAGTCGGTTAAGCGTCCGACTTCAACTCAGGTCATGATCTCACGTTCCGTGCATTTGAGCCCCACGTCGGGGTCCTCACTGAGAGTGTGCAGCCTGCTTGGGATTCTCTCTCTCTCTCTCTCTCTCTCTCTCTCCATCAGCCTCTCTCTCTCTCTCAAAATAAATAAATAAACATTAGAAATAAAGAAATAAAATCTCACACATATATACAAACTTGAAAAAGCAACTATTATCTCATTTGGGGGGAGGAGTAAATGGAGGCAGAGTGGGAGAACTGGAACTTGCATAAGTTCAACATCCACATGCTGAACCACATTGGGCCATGACCTCCAAAAAAGGGAAGGACAGTAAGAGACTATGTGTTGGGTTTAGCAATACCAGTCCTTGACTCCTAAGTTACTTGGTAGGGGTGCATTGTATGACTTCCACACGCTATCAATGAATCTGGATACAATAAACTACCCAGAACCTACGTTAACACTTTGTTTCAACATTGTAACTTCAGGGGTGCCTGGGTGGCTCAGTCGGTTAGGCATCCGACCTCAGCTCAGGTCACGATCTCACGGTACGTGAATTCGAGCCCCGAGTTGAGCTCTGGGCTGATGATGGCTCAGAGCCTGGAGCCTGCTTCCGATTCTGTGTCTCCCTCTCTCTCTGCCCCTCCCCTGTTCATGCTGTGTCTCTCTCTGTCTCAAAAATAAATAAAAACGGGAGCGCCTGGGTGGCGCAGTCGGTTAAGCGTCCGACTTCAGCCAGGTCACGATCTCGCGGTCGGTGAGTTCGAGCCCCGCGTCAGGCTCTGGGCTGATGGCTCGGAGCCTGGAGCCTGTTTCCGATTCTGTGTCTCCCTCTCTCTCTGCCCCTCCCCCGTTCATGCTCTGTCTCTCTCTGTCCCAAAAATAAATAAACGTTAAAAAAAAAAAATTAAAAAAATAAAAAATAAATAAATAAAAACGTTAAAAAAATTTTTTTTTCAAAATTGTAACTTCACATATTAGCATCCTGCACCGAATCAGTGTAATTCCTATGTATATGGTTTTCCATTTTAGTGTAGACATGATGAAGTGGTTACAAAGTGGCCATGGACACTGGCTTGCAATTAATCCTAGTGGATTGATGTTTACACCCAATAACAATCAGCATAATCAGGTCATTTCTATACGAGTTAAGTATTTATAGAATTATAGGATCAGAAATTTATCAATTGTTGATGTATCATTTTAGGAGAAGCTATTTGTGGACATTCACCAGAGGACCACCATTCATTCATTCCTTCTTTCAACAAATCTTTTTTTGTTTTTAGTGTTTATTTATTTTTGAGAGACTGAGCACGAGCGAGAGAGGGGCAGAGAGAGGGAGACACAGAATCTGAAGCAGGTTCCAGGCTCCGAGCTGCCAGCACAGAGCTCGACGTGGGGCTCGAACTCACGGACCGCGAGATCATGACCCGAGCGGAAGTCGGATGCTTAATTGACTGAGCCCCCCAAACGCCCCTTTCAACAAATCTTGACTGAGCATCTATTGTGTGTCAACCTCTGTTATAAGCACCAGCTATATCCGTTATATATAGCAATGTCCCTGCTGTCATGGAATTTGTATTCTAGTGAAGCTGAGAAACAATAAGAAAGTAAACAGGTAAATATATATAATTTCAGATAGTAAGAAAATTTTTTTTAATATATTTTATTTTTAAGTCATCTCCATACCCACTGTGGGGCTCGAACCTACGATCCCCAGATCAAGAGGTGCCTGTTCTGACTGAGCCAGCCAGGTGCTCTTCAGATAGTAAGAAATGTTATGAAGAAGGGGCACCTGGGTGGCTCAGTCAGTTAAGCGTCCGACTTCGGGTCAGGTCACGATCTCACGATTCGTGGGTTCTAGCCCTGCATCGGGCTCTGTGCTGACAGCTCAGAGCCTGGATCCTGCTTCAGATTCTGTGTCTCCCTCTCTCTCTGCTCCTCCCCCATTCATGCTCTGACGCTCTCTCAAAAATAAACATTAAAAAAAAAAATAAAGAACTGTTACGAAGAAAATAGAAGAAAATGGCGTGAGGGAACATGATGTGGGCAGGAGGAATTTTAACTCCCTAACTGCCCCCAGTCCATTAAAAACCAACAACGATCTCCTTTCCCGTACATGATTCATTCCTCTGAATTCCTCTGAAATAGGCACCAAAAATATGCTTGCTTTAAAGGGAATACTAACATTTGAAATAGAAGCAGCCCCAGAAAAATCGTATCTTGGTTCTGTGTGGCCAAGGGATGCACAAGAAAGGGCTCCCTAGGCATTGTCCACTCCATCATTGGCCATGTGCGGCTGCCTCGTCGGGAGGCAAAACAACGTTGGAATTCCAATCAGCTATTCAACAAAGATAGAGTAACAATAACTGCTATGGTCTGGTTAGTTCCAAATGAAGGCACAGCGCATCAGTTTCCTTTGTTCTATCATACCCATCGGACGCAGAGATAAAATTCGGCTAAGCTGATAACACAGACTGGCATTCTGAAGTCACCAGGAAGCTCTCCATATTGTCCGGGTCATTTTCATAACGCTGTCCTTTCCTTTTCGTAAGCAAAGAGGCTCCACTAGGGAAGAACGCCTGTGACCCTGTGCATCTATGTTCCTTACAATCAGGGAGTTCCCTGTATCAGGTTTACCACAGTCTTACTGGTCGCCGTTCTTCTTAGGACAACAGTACCAGCAAGATCAGTCACCTTTGAAAGATTTCACGTATTTACGTGAAAACAAAAAACACATTTTTAACACTTATTTATTTTTGAGAGACAGAGAGGGACAGAGCAGGAGCAAGGGAGGGGCAGAGAGAGAGAGAGGGAGACACAGAATCCGAAATGGGCTCCGGGCTCTGAGCGGTCAGCACAGAAACCGACGTGGGGCTCGAACCCACAAACCACAAGATCACGACCTGAGCTCAAGTCGAAAGCTAAACCCACTGGGCCACCCAGGTGCCCCAGGAAAGATTTCATTCAGTTTGTACCCAGACCTCATAGACTCTGTGAGGAGCCCTGGCCCCCGGTGTGTTTCCTCAGAACCAGCCCAAGGAACGTATTTTCTCTCAGTCGGTCCAGGGCCCCTGTGGGAGGCAGGCCCCGTCAAATGCAGATTGACATCTATTTGTAGCACAACTAGAAAAGGCAGTTCCATTCTGAATTATTTAACATGGCAACATTTTGCACATATAAATCATGTCCAGCTTTATTAGATTAGGCCAATTGAAGAAATATATACACCTGCCTGTCATGTAAAGCCCTTCATCTTGGGGAGCCGACTCCCCAGGGGGACATCCCAGGAGGTAAATTGAATACTGAGTGGTTTATCTCGCGAGATGGCCCGGATGGGAAATTGAAATTCCCGCCCGGACGCCGAATTTCACATCAAAAATGAGAACCCCGTTCATCTCTCTCGGCTACCAGGGTACTAATCACTCTCAAAACTCGGATTTACATGACCGCGGCCATTCTGTGCCCTTTATGCTGGAGCTGGGCCCTGCCACCGTGATAATGTTCCTAAAGCCCTTTGAGGTCCTCACATGAAAGGCGTTTTGCAAACACAAACTATCACTTGCATCAATCAGCCAAGGAGCTTGCTATCGGTTCCCTCCGTCACTGGGTTTGCCAGAATGGCACGGGAGATAGCAAATGGCATACAGTGAGACGAAAAGAACAGAGATTTACAGGGACTGGCTGCTTTTTAATCAGACAAGGCCTGATGATGCATAGCTGATAGGCCTGATTTTCCGTTATGAGAAAAAAAAAAAAATACACCCAGAGTGGTTCTCGTACTCGAGATCTCAGAGAAAAATCTCGTTCATAACAACAGGCTGTACCTCAAATGCTCTTCCTAAGTTCAGGGCAATCAAAAATCAGTGCCACATATGGGGACAGCACTGAGAAAATGGAATCCTATTCCTGCTCCCCGCCCCCCCTCCCCCTCCTCCTTTTTTAAGACCTTGTTAAAGGGAGAAACGATGCATTTGAAAAGAAAAACAAGATAAGGAGACCCAGTGCCATTACTCTGGATAGCTGAGCGGTGGAGAATGGAAAACCTATTGGTCTCAGTTTTGCTGCCACAATGGCCTTTTATGAGCGGGATTAGACACGCCGAGAAGTGGGACAGCATTCACTGGTGCCCCCACGACAATCTGGAAAAAGGACGATAAAAATCAGTTTGTCGGAAGGTTAAATCACCCAGGACTTCCTAGATTGGCTTTTCAGATTGTTTTTCCTTTGGAAAGAAGATGAAACAAGAAAGAAATATGGGCTGAAAGCTGATTTCCACCCCCCCCCCCGCCACCACCCCCCCCCCCCCCCCCCCCCCCGTCTCTTTTTCCCTCCTTCAGTGCAAGATGTAGCATTCAGAAAACATGTTGAGCCAGTTGAGACATTAAAAAGATCAGTCTCTGGCTGTTGAATGAAAGGCTGCTATGCATGTGACTCACATACTAAATGGAAACCTGCCTTCAAAGCCTATTTTACTGCCTAATTATATATACACAAAATGTAGCTGTCTGTTTCAATCAAATCATAGGAAAAGGAATAAAACTCCCCTAAAGATGCAATTTTCATGGTTTGTCATAACCTTAGAAACACTGCTAATGCAAACGGAGGACGTACAGCTGCATGGTCCAGATAAGGTTCTAGTAATTGTTTTTTCTTTTAATTATTACTTTATAAAGACATTATACCTCCTACTCCGAAGAAGGAAAATTAGTGTCCTCTGTCTCCTTTTTTTTTTTTTTTTTCCCTTCCCCTCCTCTCCCATTTTCACACCAGGCTTGTTGATATGCATTTCAGATGTGGCTAGAAGCCAGTGTAGCTATGGAAATAATATTTAAGTAACCACCATAACTACAGGCTTTCAGAGGGTTCCAGGGAGGAAGCCTTTTCCAAATTTATGTTTTGAATTGAGTAGAGCTTTCCAAAGCACAAAACGGAGTGCCAGGGATCAGGATAAAGTGCTTACACCCAAACAAATGTTTGTACTTGGCTTTCACGGAAATAGTTTCTATTCGTAAGAGTGGATGTATTTATTTTTGAAAATTATTAATTGCATAAACATTTTCATTGTTGTCATCCTCGCTGAAGGACCGTGTCATAAAATACACAAAAGGCTTCCCCCCCCATTTCCTACGTACAGATCTTTCTTGTGCAATAACCCGAAACTGTAAAGTTTAATAAGCCATTACTAATTTACATATTTTCATAGATTCAAATCATTAAAATGCAATGATATTTTAATGGCTTAATATATATCTAATTGCAGATTAAAACTTTCGAACACTGGAGATGGCAGTGAACGTACCGCCACGGGATTCCGTGTATCTAGTTCAGAAAACATTGGCAGCTACCAGCCTTTCCGAGGGAAACACAGAGTTCATTACTAGATGAATAAATCGAATATCTTGTCATGTGCCTCTTTTAAAAAAGTCATCATTGTAAGTATACCCACCACTCTGAATCCCCTCCCACCTACCCCCGTTATATTAATTTGGAACCTGCTGTATTAATCCACATAGTAAACAATTTGATTAAGAATTCTACGATGAGGGGCGCCTGGGTGGCTCAGTGGGTTAAGTGTTCGACTTCGGCTCCGGTCATGATCTCATGGTTCGTGAGCTGGAGCCCCACATTGGGCTCTTTGCTGTCAGTGCAGAGCCCACTTCAGATCCTCTGTCCCACTCTCTGCCTGCCCCCCCTCCACTCTCTCTCTCTCAAAAATAGATATTTAGAAATAAATACTTAAAAAAGAATTCTATGATGATGAAGCAAAGCTACTTTCAATGATTCTGAGAAATCCTAGAGCATGAGAGATAGGTAGAAAATCAGAAGCAGGCAAGAACTGAATGAACTGATATGAATGAACTGAAATGAACTGATATGAACTGATATGAATGAACTGAAATGAACTGATAAGAATGAACTGAAAGAACTGATATGAGATTTCATATCCCAAATTCCAAAATGGGAGTTGGGACCTGTTCAAAAAAGAATGTCCACGAATGTTCACAGCAGCCCTATTCACAATAGCCAAAAAGCAGAAACAACTCAAATGTCCATCAACAGACGAATGGATAAACAGATTGGTTACACACACATGCACATATAAACACACACAGCAGAATATTATTCAGCCACAATAAAGGACAAAGTACCGATCCATGTTATAAGGCGGATGAATCTCACAAC
This sequence comes from Prionailurus viverrinus, assembly GCF_022837055.1. Classification (NCBI taxonomy): domain Eukaryota; kingdom Metazoa; phylum Chordata; class Mammalia; order Carnivora; family Felidae; genus Prionailurus; species Prionailurus viverrinus. Next base: position 103,283,684 of record NC_062561.1, read on the forward strand.
CGTGCTAAGCAAAAAAAGCCAGCCGTGAAAGGTCATGTACTATATGAATCTATTTACATGAAATATACAGCATAGGTCAATTCATAGACACAGAAAGCAAACAGGTGCTTGTCAGGGGCTGGGGGAAGAGAGACTGAAATGTAACGATTTAGCGGGTAAGGGGATTGAATTTGGAGTGATGCAAATGTTTTGGCACTGGATAGAGATAGCACCTAAGCAATACTGTGGACTGAGTACATGCCACTGCGTTATTCACTTTAAAATGGTGAATTTTAGGGCAGCCAGTTGGTCGAGTTCCCGACTCTCGCCTTTGGCTCAGGTCATGATCTCACAGTCATGAGATGGAGACTCCACTGGGGCTCTGCCCTGAGCGTGGAGCCTGCTTAAGATTCTCTCTCTCTCTCTCTCTCTCTCTCTCTCCCTCTGCTCCTCCTCCCCCATTCACACACGCTCTCTCTCTCTCTCTCAAAAAAAGTTAATTTTACGTGTCTTGCACTTCACCTCAATGAAAACAAATTGTGATCACATTATTTATCACTCCCTTGACTCATCCATTTACGACTTCAAGGAGCATCTATTTACCATTGATTCTGTGTCAGGCAATGCGGTAGTGGCTAGAGCTGTCGTGTTGAGTTAGCTAGGCTCGCCTCAGGGACCTTGCGCTCTAGCTGAGGGGCAGAGAAAGCAAGCCAAGTCAATAGTTACAAACAGAGTTACCTGACAGAGTCCGTGGCATGGATGTTTTAGCTGCAGGGATTAATGAAGGCCTTTCTAAGCAGATGACAACTGAGTTCTGTCTTGAAAAACAAGCATACATCAGCGGAAGATGGAATTCTCTCTCTCTGTCCCTCCCCCGCTCGCTCTGTCTCTCTCTCTCTCTCTCTAAATAAATAAATAAAAAAACTTAAAAAAAAAAAAAAAAAAAGGAAAGAAATACATCAGGGGAAGAACATGACTCAGAGAGAGAAAAATACATACACCAAGGCAGGAGTTGGTCATTTGGCAGAAATGAATCCAACCGGTAAAGCGAAATGAGTTCCGGGGAAAAGGACGAGTTGAAATCAAAGACGTAAGCAGGAGCCAGTTTACATAGGATCTCGCAGGTCATGTTCAGAAACGTAGGTTTTACTCCAGTTGTGTTGGGAAGATACTGAAGAGGTTTAAGCAGAGAAGTGACATGCATTTTTCAAAAGATCGTTACTGCGGACAAATTAAGAACCGATGCGAGAGGAGCAGGGCAGCGGAGGGAGGTGTAGGAATAAACAGACCACGAGGAGCCTGCCGTAGTAGAACGGATACAAGATCACGATGGCCTGGACCAGGGTGTGGGCAGAGGAGGCGGAGAGAAACGGACGGATTCAAGATCCACCTTGAAGGTAGAAGAGTCAGAATGTGTACCGAATCAGGTAGGTAGAAAGTGGAGAACAGCGAAGGGATGACACCTATTTTTGTCCTGGGCAGCTGGGCAGACACAGGTGCCACTTCCCCGGAAGAGGGCCGGGTTAGGTTTCTACTGCCACTGTAATAAACAACCAAAAACTTAGCAGCTTTGACATAACACAAATCTGGCACGCCAAGGTGGCTCAGTGGGGTGAGTGCCCAGCTCTGTAACTCGGCTCAGGTCATGATCTTGCTGTGGGTTCGAACCCCGTGTCGGGCTCTGCACTGACAGCACAGAGCCTGCTTGGGATTCTCCCTCTCTCTCTGCCCCTGTCCTTGACTCATGAGTGTTCTCTCTCTCTCTCAAAATAAATAAACTTCAAAAAATAAAACCGAGGGGCGCCTGGGTGGCGCGGTGGGTTAAGCGTCCGACTCCGGCTCAGGTCATGATCTCACAGTTTGTGAGTTCAAGCCCCACGTCGGGCTCTGTGCCGACAGCTCAGAGCCTGGAGCCTGCTTGGGATTCTGTGTCTCCCTCTCTCTCTGCCCCTCCCCTGCTCACGCTCCGTCTGTCTCTAAATAAATAAATAAATAAATAAATAAATAAATAAATAAATAATAAAACCATTAAAAAAGTAAAAGAAAAATAAAGCCAACACAAACGTATCATCTTCTTGGATGAGGAGTCTGACATGATTCTTAGGAGGCTCAGATCGGGGGTGGGCAGCACTGTGTCCCTTTCTAGAGGTTCTAGGGGACAATTTATTTCCTTGCCGGGTCTAGCCTCTAAAGACCACCCATGCTTCTTGGCTCATTTCATCAGATTTCTTTTGCATCTCTTCCCTCCGAGCTTTCTCTTCTTATTTTGTCTCCCTCTGTCCAGAGCTGAGAAGAGTTCTGTACTTTGAAGGATTCAATTGGGCCCATGTGGATGGTCACCTTGCCATGACCTCTAGTTTTCTTTTCCCTTGTTCCATGTCCTCTCTTCTACCTCCTCCTTCCACTTTCAAGGACGCTTGTGATGACATTGGGTCTCCTCAGATAATTCCAGATAATCTTCCCATCTCAAGCCTTTTTTTTTTTTTTTTTGAGAGATCGAGAGAGAGATCGAGAGAGACACAGCTTGAGCAGGGGGGAGAGAGACAGAGAATCTCAGGCACGCCCCATGCTCAGCACAGAGTCCCACAACGCGTTCGATCCCACGACGCTGAGATCATGACCTGAGCCAAATCAAGAGTCAGATGCTCAGATGACTGAGCCACCCGGGCGCCCCTGAGGGTCTTTAATCTTCCTCGCATCTGCAAATTTTCTTTGGCCACAGAAGAGAACATAGTCGCAGGTTGCAGGCATTGTATGTGCACATCTTGGAGAGAGCAAGACTTCTTACCACAGGGGTAACTAGGAGAAGACAAGGTTTAAGATGGTAAGTAGAGATTTAACTCTGAGATGACTGGGAGATAGCCAGTGTGGATACTGGAACTCCAGTTATGTCTAAAGTTCAGGAGAGCCGTCTTGGCTAATAGGTAGAAATGTACAAGCAGTGGTACATAAAACCATGGCACCGGGTATGATTGATTGCCCAGAAAGAGAAGGAGATAGAGAAGAAGGTCTAGAATCAAGCCCCAAGACGCACTCTGGCGTCTAGAATTTGGGAGTGGGAGGTGGGCAGAAACAGAGTAAGAGGCAAGTGGGGAATCAGGAGGAAAAACATCAAAGAACATGGTATCTTGGAAACTAACAGAAGAAGAAAAGCATGTTACTAATCTTCATGTGGTAGAGAGAGAGGAAAAGTCAGAGAAGCAACCTTGGAATCTGGCAATATGGCAACCACCAGTCAGCTTGCCCAAAGAGGTTTCCATGGTGTCAGACTGAACATGAGGCGAGAAAACAGAAATCATGAGATTAGGTAGTGTTTTGAGGAAGTGTGGTTCTGAAAGACAAGAGGAAACTGGGGCACCATTTTGGGAGGCATTGGTAAAAGTAAAGGGGAGTTGTCGGTTGGTCGTTTGTTTCCTTGTTTTTTCATTAAGATTGAATATACCGGCTTGGTGCTTCTCAAAATGTGGTCCCCAGACCAGCAGCAGCAGCAGCAGCTGGGAACTTGCTAGAAATGCAAGTTTTTGACTCCCATTCCAGATCCAGTGAAAGAGAAGTTCTGGGAGGTAAGACACGGCAATCTGTGTTTTAATGAGCCCTTCGGTGCTTCTGACACAAAAATTAGGTTTGAGACCCAATACTGCCGTGGTGATGGCCCTCGTCTAATGAAGAAGGAGGGCCGATGTTACAAAAGAGGGGGGAAACGCTTGAAGTTTGCAAAACGATACAAGGGTGAGACGTCAGTCAAATTAGGGGTGTTTTCCCCGGACACATCCTCTTTTCTTTTTTTTTTTAAATGTTTATTTATTTAGTTTTGAGAGAGAGAGAGAGAGAGAGAGAAGGAGGGAGAAACCAAAGCAAGCCCTGTACTCTCAGCGCACAGCCCGACGCAGGGTTCGATCCCATGAACCTTGACATCATGACTTGAGCTGAAACCAGGAGTCGGGTGCTTAACCGACTGAACTACCCAGGTGCCCTGTAACGTCCTCTTTTTTAAGAGCTAAGTTAAAGAAGATGGGTCCAATTGGAGGTAAGCCTGAAGGTCAGACAACAAGATGATAGAAGCAAGCCGTGACCCATTCATTTCTTTTTATTAAAAAAAGGGGGGGGGGGTTGACTAAATAGGCAGATATAAAATAGAGTCTACAAACATTTGATATCTGAATTTTAGGAAGACATATGACAAACTGCCAATTAGCTGCTGAGAAAGAATGGAGACCTAAAAATTGGGGAACAGGAGAGTTGAAGGTGGCGGTTAAGCGCCAAGGGGGATTTCTAGCAGTAGAATAGTGGCAGGTCTCCATAGAAGGATTTCGCTGCCCAACCCATTTCACCCCCTACGTTGCTGAAGGCAAAGGAAGTGTACAAATCAAATCTGAACGTGGTATAAAACTGGGAAGTCCACGAATGTACTGGAGGACATAATGTAGATTTAGAACAATGTTGACAGAATAGAACGATGAGCCAGAAACCGAAGCTAAAAGTGAACAAGGACAGGGCACCTGGGCGGTTCAGTTGGTTAAGCCTGCGGCTCTTGAGGGCAGCTCAAGTCATGACCTCACAGTTGGTGAGATCAAGACCCATGTCAGGCTCTGTAACGACAGAACAGAGCTGGCTTGGGATTCTCTCTCTCCCTCACACTTTCCCTGTCCCTCCCCGGCTCATGCTCACTTGCTCTCTCTCTCTAAATAAATAAATAAACTTAAAAAAAAGTGAACAAGGACAACACTTACGTATTTATGGTATTTTAAAGATTGTTTCTAGGGATAGTTTTGGGATGGGATAGGACTGAGATTTGGATTGACAGAAGTTGGTAGGAGAAAACCCTAGGAATTTTAGTTACCTACAAGTTCCATACGAGCCAAGTAACTCAGTCTTAGCTTCCATTAATAAAAGTGAAGTAACCAGATCAAAAGATGCTTCTACTCTTCCCGAATTGTCACTGAGTCTACCAGGGGGAATTGTATACAGAACAAGAAGACACCCAGGACTAGAGGACATCATGCATCAACATATGAGCGCACAGAAAAGTCTGGAAGTCTTATTGTAAGCGGAATCTTCAAGTTACGTGAACTATGGTGAATCACGCAGCACGTATTTCTTGAGCCAGACAAAGCTCTGGGCGATGGTGACAGAGTAGAAAAGAAAAAACAAAAAAGAAAGAATAAGGAATTAATCCAGTTAAGTTTATTTATTTATTTTGAAAGAGAGAGAGAGAGAGAGTGAGAGAGAGCGCATTAGGGAGGCACAGAGAGAGAGAGAGAGAGAGAGAGAGGGAGAGACAGAATCCAAAGCAGGCTCCACACGTCAGGGAAGAGCCTGACGCAGGGCTCAAACTCACGAGCCATGAGATCATGACCCGAACGGAAATCGAGAGTCGGACGTTTAACCAACTGAGCCACCCAGGTGCCCTTGGACTAAGTCCTTATTCTGTCCCATGGTACTTATAATCTAATGGATAGATGAAAACAGATCAAAAACAATAAGCTAACTAAATAAAAGAGATCACTTTAAATACTGATCATTCCCTAAACAAATTCAGATGATGTCACTCAACTTGTACATGATGTATCAGTAAGTGCCCACTGCTGGTTGAGACATATAAACTGAGAATTCAGAACCCTCCATGATGAGATATGAATTTACCTTACCCTACAGTCTTTCCATTTCTGGGCCTCTTTTTTTTGTAGATCCAGCCACCAGAAAGGAGAGAGTAAGTTCAGTTTTTACAACGATATGATATTCCATGTATTATTGTCCCCATTTCATAGCAAGATGGCCGCAACAATCTTCCCGTCTCCATTCTCATGCTTTTTGCACTGTGACTTTGTTGATTTCTCTACCCATTGAATCTAGGCTTGGCCAGGAGCCTCACTTTGGCCAATGGGCCATTACAAATGTAAGCAGAAGTTTGAAATCGTTTCCACATGGGTTTGCTTTCTTTTGCTTGTGGCTGCAGCTCGGAGACCACTGTGTGAATAAGCCAGTTCAGCCTAGTGGCATAGTTATAGGGAAAATCAAGTTACCCCGGACAGACATGTGGGGGAGACCGTCGTAGACTAGGCAGCCCCATTGAAGACATTGTTTGACTTGATCTGCATGGCTGACCCCAGAAGAGACTGGACAAACTGCCCAGTGGAGCCTAGTCCAAATTGTTGACCCACACAATAATAACAATTTTTAAGAAAGATTATTATTTCACACCTACTAAATTTGGGGCTGCTTGGTTACACAGCAATAAATAAGTAATTGTTATCAGAAGGTTCAGCGAATCGCTCATAACCTCGTGGGAAGTCCAGCATTGGAGCTGGGATTCTAACCCAAGTTTGCTAACTGCACTGTCTGCCAGGATATACACTCATTCTCCCGAAGCGTCCCAAAAGAGCCATCAACGAGGTTAAGCTATATGTGAGTGAAGAATGCATGATTGCACATTTAGCAATGATCCGAACTCAGGGAACCCGTTCTCTTAGAACTGGCTGTGTGGCAATGTGGTTGGCTTGTTAAATTGAGCAAAGTCACATAACGTCCTTCGCCAAAAAAAAATAGGTTCGTCCGAGATTCGGGAAAAAGAACTCTGACCCACTTGTTTGCTGCTTCTAGAAAACAAAATACCTTTGTCAGATGCCTTTTTCCAGCCTTTTCTGGAGCCTCCAGCCATCCCATAGGATTTGAGTTGGAGAGTGGCCCTGGCTGCTGGGCAGGATGCTTGTGGGGCACAGAGGGGCAGGAAGAATGGTGAGGTCTGTAACAATGACAAGCATTCTGAAAATCACGAGTAATTTTGCATTTGCTTATCTCTTTTTTTCTTTTCTTTCCTGCTCTCTCTCTTTTTAAAAAAAATTTTTTTTAACGTTTATTTATTTTTGAGACACAGAGAGACCGAGCATGAACCGGGGAGGGGCACAGAGAGAGGGAGACACAGAATCTGAAACAGGCTCCAGGCTCTTAGCTGTCAGCCCAGAGCCCGACCCGGGGCTCGAACTCACGGACAGTGAGATCATGACCTGAGTCGAAGTCGGACGCTTAACCGACCAAGCCACCCAGGCGCCCCTCTCTCTCTCTCTTAAAGAGACCCATCTCTTAAAGAGAGAGAGAGACCACGTGCAAGTTGGGGACAGGGAGAAAGAGAGAGAGAATCTCAAGCAGGCTCCACAACCCGGGTGGAGGCTGACACAGGGCTTGATCTCCGGACAGTGCGACCAACTGAGCCACCAGGGTGCCTGGCATTTGTTCATTTTCAATCGGAATGAGGAAAGTGAACCCGAAGGGATTGCAGCTGGCAGGGAAGGCAGATGCACAAATTCCGCCTTGCCCGCGAAATCTCCAGGGGTGCTAGAGGTTGCTGAAGAACGGTCACAGAAGTTACCAGCCTTCCCGTCTGAGGGAGCTTAGGTCCTTTCTGACGGGCCAAGGACACCACGTGTTCAGTGCAAGCGTACTGAGTACCTAGGGTGTGCGGAGCACAGCAGGCATGCAGACAAACGGCAATCTGCGAATGTGTGTGTCGTGTCTGTCGTGAGCTCTGGCCGGGGCGCAACAAGCCTGACTCTCCAGGGGAGACTCTCCCTCTAGGGAGGAGCCATGAGCCAAAAAGTTACATGAACCCAGCTAGCATCAACCACTTTTCACGTCGGCACAAAAAAAGCCTACATAGAAGGAGAAATCTATTACCCTGGACATTTCAAAGCCATGAAAAACCTAGACGTAGGCTCACGGTTAGACCACGCGCTGACGGGGAGGATCTGGAACATTACAACGCTCCGAAACGGGAAAGCCATGGGCTGTGCGTCAGAGAGAACTGGGATTGTGTCCTAGTTACAAGTACCACGTGATCTTGCAAGTCCCGCTCTTTGAAAAGTAACGTAACTTTTAGGAGTGCGCTCACTCAAGATTGTATTGTCTGCAAATGCCTTGGTACATTGCCTGGTCCCTCGCGGGTCCAAAATATGTGTCAGTTCGGGAGTATGTTCCAGTTAAAAATACATTAATTCCATATTTACAGGGTATTTTTTTTGAATAGCAGACATTAAACGCTCTTGGGGGAAGCAGATCTTTAGGCCACCACATGGATGAAACCTGAACATATTACGCGGAGTGAAATAAAAGACAGAAGGACAGATATCGTGTGATTGCCACTTACATGAGGGGCCTACCATAGGCAAATTCATAGAGACAGAAAGTAGAACAGAGGCTTCTGGGGCCGACTGGGAGAAGGGGGGGGGGGGGTTGGTGTTTCATGGGCAAACAGCTTCAGCTGGGGATGATGAAAAAATGCTGGAGATGGACAGTGGCAATATTTGCACATGATGCATGTCCTTAAGGCCACTCAACGGTACGCTGCACAGGGTTAAAATGGTCAGCTGACGTTAGGTAGATTTTGCCACAAACCCATAACGAACCAACAAAAAAACCGATTCAAGCCGCTCGGGATTAAGCAAGGCATGAATGCTAAGTCCTGTGCAACGTGTCACTGAGGATATAAAAGACAAAAGGCCTCCACATCTAGGAGGATAGTGTCAAGTCAGCTTGGGAGGCTAGCTTTGAATGTTAACTACTTTTTTTTAAATATCCATTCTCTTTGTCATCATCTCCGCAGCAGGTTGAATGAGAACTGATGAATCGGAAAGCAGTTGGCTCCACCTCTGAGCTTAGAGGTCAAGCTCTCAAAGCGGCTGAACTTATCCGTTCTCTCACTGACTCCGCTGGGACCCATCTCACCCTACGCCGAAAGACACATCTGGAGAACATAAGCAGTCGATAGCCGAATAGGCACAAAAGTTACACGCAGGGCAGGTGTGAGCGCTGGTGACCATGTCAGGGGTCCTGCAACTATCATGGCAAGAAATCCCGCTCAACCTGGCTTAGGCAAACCAAGGGAATTTATGGGCTTACGAACTGAGTGAGTCCTGGCTTTGTGGGAGGCTGGACCCACCGCTCCCAGGATGTCACCAAGGACCCGCATGCTCCCTCTCCCTATTTGGTCCGCTTCACTGCAGACATCTTTCACTCGACAGCCCCAGGCTCATAGCTCCCAGGGGCCATTCCTTCCTAAGGCAGTTCCTGACCTCGTATCCTCACGCCACATCATCCAGAAGAAATCAGGCCTCTTTGGGTAGCTTTCAGGAACTTCTTTTTGCTAGAAGGGCCAGCAAACATCTCTTTCTCATCTCATTGGCTCTGATTGGGTCACATGCCTATCCCTGAGCTAATCTCTGTGACCAGGCAGATAGGGATACCAAGAGGCTGCAGCCCAGTGTGTGGTTGATGCTGTAGCCTATGTACGAAAGGCTCTCTCTGAAACTCTACAGAGCCCAGCATGCATAGCCCATCAGAATAGCAACCTGCAAATTTATACCGTCTTTTCGCCAAGGGTATGAATTCCCTGAATGTTAAGGGTAGTGTTCCCGTCTTATATCCATTCACAGAATCTGACACATTACGGCTGCTCAGCAAGGTCTTATTGAACGAATACATGATTGTGTGAATGAAGAGAAAACTAGCTGGAATGCATAAACCACTCACAAATCGTGTCTCTGAGGTCTCCATATATCACTGACCTTTCCAACAATTTCTTGCTACTGGATGATAACCAATTGTTAAATTTTTCATATGAAATGAAGGTGAGGCCGAGCACAGATGAATCCAATTTCAACCTTCTGATCTCTTGGAAGGTGACATTTTTGGATCTCCCATTTGCTGTATCTAGGTTGTTAGGAAAGTTGAGTCCTTGAAACGCAAACCTCCTTGAGAAAAAACTAAGCTCTTACCCGAGCCTTCTCTCCATACTCAACATGGGAAAGAAAGCCACCAAGTCTGATGGGTGTGTGTGTGTGTGTGTGTGTGTGTGTGTGTGTGCACGTGATAGAGTAGTAGTTAGACTGTAAACACTAACTTTGTGTGTATTTTTATGATTTAATTTCTCCTTTTTATGGGTATATAAAACATATTTTTAAAAATAAATAAATCCTGGGGCGCCTGGGTGGCTCAGTCAGTTAAGCGTCTGACTTCGGCTCAGGTCACGATCTCACGGTCCGTGAGTTCGAGCCCCGTGTCGGGCTCTGGGCTGATGGCCCAGAGCCTGGAGCCTGCTTCCGATTCTGTGTCTCCGTCTCTCTCTGCCCCTCCCCCGTTCATGCTCTGTCTCTCTCTGTCTCAAAAACAAATAAACGTTAAAAAATAAAATAAAATAAATAAATAAATAAATAAATCTTTAATGGAAGTGTATGATGCTGACATGGGAAGTAGGTAGATCTATCACATACAATACAAGAATGTATTTAAATATGCAGATTATGGGGGCGCCTGGGTGGCTCAGTCGGTTAAGCGTCCGACTTCGGCTCAGGTCATGATCTCACGGTCCATGAGTTCAAGCCCCGCATCGGGCTCTGTGCTGACAGCTCAGAGCCTGGAGCCTGTTTCGGATTCTGTGTCTCCCTCTCTCTCTGCCCCTCCCCTATTCATGCTCTGTCTCTCTCTGTCTCAAAAATAAATAAACGTTAAAAAAAATTTAAAAAAATATGCAGATTATGAACATGTAAAAGCTGCAATGGTTCAAAATAATATTAGCCTCTTACAGGAAACGTTATGAGCCCACCGGCATCTTAAATACAGATGGCATTTTACATAGATAAGCAACAAGCGGTAAAAATGCTTTTTTAATTTTTTTGAGAGAGAGAGAGTACAAGTGGGGGAGACGGGCAGCGGGGCGGGGGGGGGGGGAGAGAAGGAGGGAGAGAGTCCTAAGCAGGCTCCATGCTCAGCAAGGAGCCCAATGAGAGGCTTCATCCCACGACCCTGGGATCATGACCTGAGCTGAAATCAACACTCAGATGCTCAACCAACTGAGCCACCCAGGAGCCCCAAATATTTATTCTTACATGTTCTCTTTTAGAAACTACTATTCTCCGTGTCGAGTTTCCTTTTCATTTAGATAGAGAAAAACATAAAAATCCCCCGAGCCTCTACCTGCCTTTTTCTGTATGTGAACCCTGGCATACAAGTGATTAAGAGTCTCCCATAGCCCCTTTCCTGGCCTGTCTTTCCTTCTATTTCTACCTTCTTCCCGTGGACGCTCGCATCTTCCCCAATGCTTCAACCACGTGTAAGTTAATGACCCCAAATCACTGTATCCGGTTCTACCATCACTCATCAGTGCCAGAATATTACGTCCAACATCCTAACGGAAATCACTGTTGTAGTGTCCCAATGATCTCAGGGGCCTTGGTTGATGGCATTCATCATCTACGAGTCCCACCCAGCTAGATCATTTGGGGTCAACTCGGATTCCTCTTTCCCCTTCATCTATTCTGTGGCTCCCCTCGGTTTCAACTCACACCTGGTTCCATAATATACGTCTCTCTCCATTCCGTGGCCACGTTTAACCTGCGTTCGCTTTTCTGGACGACCGTATTCTCTACCTCTTTGAAGGGAGTGATTCTAGTTTCTTCCCAACTAACCCATCATCCACCTGCCTTCACCCTCATCATAATAGGTGTTTTTTTTTTTTTAATTTTTTTTTCAATGTGTATTTATTTTTGGGACAGAGAGAGACAGAGCATGAATGGGGAGGGGCAGAGAGAGAGGGAGACACAGAATCGGAAACAGGCTCCAGGCTCCGAGCCATCAGCCCAGAGCCCGACGCGGGGCTCGAACTCCCGGACCGCGAGATCGTGACCTGGCTGGAGTCGGATGCTTAACCGACTGCGCCACCCAGGCGCCCCGCATAATAGGTTTTGAATACGATCTGATTATTCAAATTTTCCTCCTTAAAATTCTTCACAGCCTTCTCACTGCTTTTAGAATAAAGTACACGTTCAGAGATTTCTGTAATCTGGCTCCGGCTTACTGTACAATCTCACAGTCTGCTCTTCCCTTCAGTTACAAGAGCCCTCTGCTCCCACCATCTGATCCCCGAATAGTCTGACAACACTCCCCAGGACTCCAGGCCCATTTCTCTGCCTAGACTGCTTTTCTCACATTTCTTCCCCCGTACAGTTAACTTCAGTAAAGTCTTTGCAGACTTCCCACCACAATTAATCATTCCCTCCTCTGTACTCCCACAAAACTCTGTTCAGAGCGTGCACATCTGGTCCCAGTCTTCCTGGGCGCACCAAGCACTTCTTGGAGGAGGTGGGGGAGAGAGGAATGGGTCTCATTCATCTCTGCACGGACAGTTCCTTGCCGGTGCCTGGTGGTTAACATGTACTAAAAAAAATGTTCAGTGAATGAATCTTCATTTTGAATACTCAGCAAGACTTAACTCTGACCTACAAACTCCCCAAAGGAGGAAAAAGGAAGCCTGCAGGTTCATCCTGGTTGTGTTGACCACACACACTAAAAGCAAGCAAGTTACAAAGACAAGCTACAGCAGAGTAAGTCCATTTTGCTACAGTCCCTTCTGTCTTTTAGGAAATGTCTAACTTGAGATCCCTTTCCCGTGCTCCCTTTCCAAGGTTTAATGTACGTGATTAATCTTGACTTGCCTTAATACCGCTAGGAATGTGGCATTGACCTCAGCTGAACACCGGCAAAGTGATTAATGTTACATGAACTGGACGAGTTTTTTTTTTTTTTTTCTTCACTCTAGATCCTGAATAAACACATTCATGCAAGATTCGGTTGCAGACCTTTGCTCAATAGAAAATGTACCGTGATTTCAAAGGGTAATGTTTCAGATGCAATAAACAGCGTTAAAGGAAACATGGCTCTTGTTAAAGAAAATGCTGTTTCAGGCTAAAGTCCCAGTGATCATAAAAGATTCATGGTGCAATAAACAAAATGAACCACAGGCAGGCAGGTCCATTCGGCGACTAACCACTGATTGAATTTCCCAACACTCTTGGACTTTCTGAGAGATAAACTATTCACAAAAGGTCTATGTTAAATATAAGGCTGTCATTTCCTTTTTATGTTTCTAGAGAGGTCCAAGAACAGTAGAGCACCCCCCCTTCTTTTTTTTCCCCCCCTATTGGTTGTTTGTGTTTTTGAATTTTTTATGATGTGGGAAGACTGGCAAACACTTGCTATGATTGTCAAATGCCTTAAATCAAGAAGAGAAAATGCAATAAAACACAGTTTCCATGGTAACACATTGTAACCTAGTACCTCTGGATTATGAGCCAGCTTACATCTGTGATCATTACTTGTTGACAGGCATAAATTGAGCCTAAAAGCATTAATTTTAGAGATAAAACTGGAATGTGGAGCTAAGTTATAATAATGTTTAAATATTTCCAAGGTAGTGGCAGCAAATCAACACTGGTTATGTCACTATTTAAATAATGTTAATAAACTAAGCCTAAACACTTAAAAAATTTACAAGCTTTTTTCTAAAGATGGTAAAACACATTTGTATAAGCTCTTGAGGCAGCAAGTGGGAGCTGACATGTTTTCAGTGGGGTTACAAGAAATCCAATGTCAGCAATTAAACGGTATGATAGATAGACTTTTTAATGAAGGAATGTTTTCAATATGGAAATAACCCTGAAAAATCTCAGTCGTTTTCTTTCTAAAACTATCTTAGGGCAGAAATACACAATGTTTCTGGATGTTTCTCAGTAGACATAGTTTCCTTTTTTTTTTTTTAAGAAGAAACCAAAATAAAATATGAACTATCACCTTAGAAGGTTTTCACGCATGCTTTTCTACACATTCACTCCCCTGTTCTCATTAGAAGCATTCATACGTCTGTCAGACATTGTAAGGCTTAAAAACAAAACAAAAAAAGAATGATTGTCTCTACAGGCTGCCTCCAGCTGGCTTCAGCAGTTAGCCATTAACCAATACGATCAACAATCAAAAAGACCATTTTTTTCAAGGCTATTTGTAACACTTCTAAATATGTCCTTACGATAATCAAGGTAGTCTGATACGCTACGGCATGCTTTCATGCGATACGGTAATGAACAATGGCTGGTTTTCTCCACGTTTAGACTTTAAGAAAAAGTCCACTTCTCTGGAAACTTCTGAGGTCAGCTTCCCTGCTAACACTTAAAAGGATCATGGGAGGGGTGCCTGGGTGGTTCAGTTGGTTAAGGGACCGGCTCAGGTCATGATCCTGTCGTTCATGAGTTCGAGTCCCGCGTCGGGCTCTGTGCTGACAGCTCAGAGCCTGGGGCCGGCTTCGGATTCTGTGTCTCCGCTCTCTGCCCACCCCTTACCGTTACCGCTTCTCTACAGTGGAGATTAGACCTCCTGTATAAGGTGGTTATGAGCACCTAGTGAGGTGGACACATGCAGGGAGCTGAGACAAGTACTTGGGGCACGGTCAGCCCTCTGCAAAGGTTAACCCCTGTGGTCACCGTGGTCACTATCACAGTGTCACCCGAGGCCTTGCTCTGTGGCTCTCACCTAGGGGTGCCCGGTAAATGTTAAACTGAGCAAGCCAGCTTATTCGACCGGGTATTGTAAGAGTTGACTCGTAACTATTTTTGCTAGAATATATAGCGCTTTCAGGAAATTGGGCCAGATTGCTTTTATTCATGTGCACTGTACCTCTCTGAGATTCATCAAACCCCTGGTAAGAGAGCTCACAGAGTTATGCAAGAACCCTATGGCCCACTGTTGCTAATTTGTAGAATTAAACCCTTGGGAACACTGCAGGGTGTCTGATCCAGCGGAACACAGACTTGTGTTTAACCTATTGACCCGGGAAGGGCAGGGATTTAAGAATCCTTCATACTTTGAAGAAGTAGCTTAGAAATATGCCAGCTACTTCCATTTTCTCAGTTCTTTTTTTTTTTTTTTTTTTGCCCCCCTTCAGCCCTGCTTTTAAAGAATGTAACCATTTTAAGAAGGAAGAAAGCAATTTGCTTCCATTGTAATTGGTATAGATCCTGGATTATGTCAACCTGGCATTTAGTTTGTCCAAAATTAAAAAAAAAAAAAAAAATGAAGACGCTGGCCTCTGCATATCCAGCTCTCAGGGCTCGATGTCCTATTTTACATTCTCTTTCTTTATTCTTCGTCATTTTCCATTCGCCTTCCCCAATGCATACCCCCAAAGGCCTCCCCGCTTTTTTTTTGCCTCCCCAACTTTTAATCAGATCTCTATTTTTTTTTTTGCAATCTTAGCCAGTGACCTCATCCTGTAGACACAAAAAATAAAGGCTGTCAGATGATATCCTGCTGTCTTTTAACAGCACCCTCACTTACGAGAAAGCGCTAAGGTATCACATGACGGATACGCAAAACCATCAATAAATGTCAGCTCCCTGTTTAAAGAAAGGAGTTGCCCAGTTTAGGGGAAGAGTGTCTTTATTTTCTCTTTCTCAGGTTAATCCTTCAACCTATATGCCCAGCTGGTTCCGTATCATCTCTTCTCTGTGCCCTGGTTCAATTCTCTATTCCCATTTCTGTATTTTTAGGACATTTCTCTTTTCTGATTCTTCTCACGGTCTTCGTCCTCCAAACCCAGCCTTCCTTCATCCCAGGGAAGTGCTTGGCCCAAAGGGCAGCAGGCAATAGATCAAAGGGTCTAAGCTTTCCCCCCAGTCGGGTCATCCAACCGAGCGTCTCTGAGCCACCTTTACAAAATTTCCCAGGGAGAGGCACTTGGGTGGCTCAGTTAAGCGTCTGACTCTTTGTCTCGGTAGTTCAGATCATGATCTCACAGTTTGTAACGTTCGAGCCCTGAGTCGGGCTCTGGGCAGACAGCACGGAGCCTGCTGGGATTTCTCTCTCCTTCTCTCTCTCTGACCCTCCCTGGCTTGCTCCCTCACTCGCGCGTGCACTCTCTCTCTCTCTCTCTCTCGGAAAAAATAAAAAAAGATAAATTAAAAAAATAAATAAATAAATAAAAATAAATTCAAAAATTTCCCGGGTAAACCAAAGCAAAACAGTCTTTCCTCCTTGTGTATTACTACCCCCTTTTCATTGTGTAACAATGTGTGTAGTTGGTCTCTATATTATCCACACCAGCGAAATGCTGATCATCAGGCTGTTGGCTTCCCCTGTTTTTCCTAAAGGGACATCATTTTCCTGCTCTGAAACTTTCTGGAAGCTTGCAGTAAAGGAAAATGAAAGCCGAGTTCATTGTCTAGCTTGCCAGCCAAAGGGACTTGAACTCCTGACAGCTCTCCATTCTGTTTCTCAACTCCAGGGCCCAGTGTTGGCTTCCTGACTTTGACGCGTCCTAGGGGATACGGTGCTGTCTACCGAGGACTGCATGTAGATCCCTACATTTACCATGTTAAACAGAACACCACAGGCCCCAAATGGCATCACTTAGTACACGGAGACTTAATACCTAACCTAAGTGCAGTTTCAGCTCCTAGGAATGTGACCTTTAGCCAGTCAACAAGGGAATTTCCTGGTCCGCACGAGGACATTTATTGATAGACCCCTCCCATTCCCCTTAGCAGGGTGACCTTGCCTAAAACAATGGATTCTTTGCTAATAATTTCCTTTTTTCCCCCATTCCCTCGCTACCTCTGAAAACTTTTCCTTTTCTGTCGCCCTTTGGAACGCCCCTCTACTTGCCACACGGGAGGCTGCCCCATTCATGAACTGATTAATAAAGCCAATTAGATCTTCAAAATTCACTCCGCTGACTCTTTGTTACTTAACAGTCTAAAAGAGCACAGATAAGGCATTACCTTTACTCCTCCAACTGAGTTTATATTTCTATCTATATTCTTCTGTTGGTTCCACTACCGGTAAGAGACACCTCATTACTCTAATCATTAACTGAAGCATTCCTCTGAATCACAGCTTTGAAACTTTCTCTTCAGAATTTTTTTTTTTTTTTTCCCCAGGACGAGACCTCTGTTGCTGTTGATGATTTCCACACTACCTCGCAAACAGCTGATGCTTATTGACTGGCGGTAGAATTCAATTGCCTTCCATGTATTCACTGCCAAGTACATACAAACAGCCAGAATGGAACAGCCAGTCAGCACGATGACATCACATTCTTTCTTTGAAAGGCGCTTTTAAAAAAAAGAATCTGTGGAACTCAGTTTGCAGGGTCCTAACCTAGCTTTGGCAAATGGCTCCACCATCACCATGAGGCAAAAAAAAAAAAAAAGGGGGGGGGGGGCGGGACGGTTGAAATTCAGATCCTTCCAGATTAGGTGAAAGAAGGAAGGGCAGCTTTGCTTTCTTGCCCTTGGGCTGCCTCCTTTCATCATTAGTAATTCTATCCCTCTCTTATCTGATCAGGCAGGGACACATTATCTCACCAGCAAATGAATACACTGTGGAAAAACTCCCCAAATGCAAATGAACAGGGGGAAAAAAACCCAACAACGTGCTGCCGCTTAAATTACTGTAGCTTCCCACCCCCCCGCCCCCACTGCCTGTGGATGGAGAAGTTATGGATATTCTGAATTAATTCCACCTCTACTTATTCAAACTTTGTCAAGATAAACCTTTTATCTCATTGTTCTAACTGTTACATAGAGGAGATCATTTACATGACAGTAATTACGTTGCTATATTTAGTAGCATGCTCTTGGCCCATTTCTGGTAACTTCCCTTTATATAAAACATTGAATGGGCTTTTCAAAACTTGGAAGGTATGTGTATGATATTATGTAAAACATGACAGCTAGAGAGCAGAGCAATTCGGGTAGATTTTGTACACCTCACAGCTTTGGGGGAAGATCAAAAGAGGAATAATAGCTCTAAAGTTCCTTTTTAACAACGTGTACTATTAGAAGGAAGCTTCTCCAAGTTTTATTGGCTTTCTCCTGTTCCCACAAGCAAACGATATTTTCATTTTTTTTAATATATTGTGTCGAGCTACCAGAAGCTTTTTTTTTTTTTTATCTGACATTGATTTATTTTTCTTCATCTCTTAGGTTCAAAACAATGAAGAAAAAGAAACTATTCCTTTGGACCAAACAATGTATTTGAAACTTTGGACTTCAGAGAGGCCCTGGTGGCATTCTTTCATTTGTTTCAAGGTGTTAGTTGGCTTAACCCTTTCTTTTTTTTTTATTTTTTTTTTTTTATTTTTTTTTATTTTTTTTTTTAAATTTTTTTTTTTCAACGTTTATTGTATTTTTGGGACAGAGAGAGACAGAGAATGAACGGGGGAGGGGCAGAGAGAGAGGGAGACACAGAATCAGAAACAAGCTCCAGGCTCTGAGCCATCAGCCCAGAGCCCGACGCGGGGCTCGAACTCACAGACCGCGAGATCGTGACCTGGCTGAAGTCGGACGCTTAACCGACTGCGCCACCCAGGCGCCCCGGCTTAACCCTTTCTAACTTGTCCAAACGCAGGGATTTCACTGGCAATGCGGGGTTTGCTGGCCAGCTGAACCACATCACCTAGAGAAACCATGAGCCCTCCTTTTCTGGTGCCCATCGTTCTGAAGTTTTTAGTCGAGAGAGCATCGCCTCCCATCTTGAGAGGTCTTGTTTCAGCTGCGAGGGTTACCTCTTTCTCCAAATTCTACCTCAAGAATGACGCTTGATTATTCTCTTAGAAGCTTGTAAAGCTTCACGAAATACAAGGTCTAATATGCGCTGACCGTGCGCCATATTTCCTCCATGTGAGTTATCAATCTGGAGTGACTCCCAATCTTCCTAGGAGCACCACCAAGTTCCCCACATTTCATTTTAGTTGCTGAGCTGAGCCTCAACTGGCAACTTCACAGATTTCCCTTTCAGAACTAGAAATAACTAGTTCCTTTACAACATTGTGTTCTTCAAAATACGTTAAGATGGGGGCGCACCTGGGTGGCTCAGTCGGTTAAGCCGCCAACTACGGCTCAGGTCATGATCTCGCGGTCTGCGAGTTCAAGCCCCACGTCGGGCTCTGTGCTGACAGCTCAGAGCCCGGAGCCTGTTTCAGATTCTGTGTCTCCCTCTCTCTCTGACCCTCCCCCGTTCATGCTCTGTCTCTGTCTCAAAAATAAATAAACGTTAAAAAAAATTTTTTTTAAAAAATACGTTAAGATGGAAAACGTCATTTAGGCTTTGAGTTGATCTTTTTCTTAATCAAAAAAAAAAAAAAATTTGTGTGTGGGGTGGGACGTAAGTGTGGAAGAGGAAAAAACCCCAAGTATAAAACTGCAGGGAGACCATGTGTGGGGAGCATTTTGTATATTATCGCGGGATTAGGATATAAGCTCTCTGATAAGTTTGTAAACCATATGATCGTGTTACATTTCCCACGGAGGCGGGCAATCTGCAAAGCAGCAGAGTCTTCGAAGTAAAACCTTCTTACTCCCACTCCTCATGGGCGTGAGTTGTAAATGGTGCTTTTATTAACAGCATAGCCCTAAAGCTCGGTCGGGAGACATCCTCGGCCCGCCTCTGTCCCAGCTGATTCCCCTTATTCCCTATTTCCATTCGTATACTATTCTTCCCTCTTATTAAACTTATTTTTCCCTTGGACTTTCCTGTGCCTTCCCTGTGCCCATTGGTCCTTAGCCCTTGGTGCACCAAACGCTTAATAGTGTCCCGACTCTTAAACTACATCAAGAAAAGTCACAAAAGGCTCCTCAAAGGATCAGATAGAAATACTGCGCCTATAAATACTGCACACAACCTCAGAAAACAGCTGGAGAGGCCCTCTAATTGTTCCGAGCCTTTTATTAGAATCCCCAGTGCTGGCTGGAGCGGGTGATTCTGTTTTGAAACATTCTCAGGTGATTCCTGTTCGCACCAAGATCCCCACTGAGATCCTTCCCCAGATACCCAGGGAAGCATCAGAAATCACAACGAAATGCCAGATTCCACATGACTGTTTTCACGGTGGAAAACAATTTTGCTTCAGTGGGAAACTACGTGCGGTCTGCACACGGCACACCCTTCCTGTTACCTGATTCTCGCCTTTCATTGTCTTTGAGCCATTTCACAACTCACCTGTTACAGGTAACTCAGCGACATGCAGGTGCTTCCCTGGCTGGTAGAGGTTCACTTGATTTCCCCCCACTGCCCCTGGGAAAAACCAGTTTTGAGCCATTTGCATACTCATTTCAATATTCCCGGTCTATAAACGCGTCTCTTCAGATTCTCTTCAGCTGGTTGTCACATCTGTTGGGTCCTTCTTTGATTAACGAGTAGAATCAGATCCTTAACATGTATATGTTTTTATATCTCAGAGGGTCATGATGTTACCCTTTTTTGAAAATTATGTTTTAACACCATTCTCCCCATCCTTCCCGCCTCATTCTTTCCCTCCCTCGGATGGTTCCTTCTTTTTACGGGGAGGGTGATTGGGATTTCTGAATTCAGCATTTGATGGGCATATATATTTTCATGGGCACAATGGGCCACAGTTGGGATGTATTAGGTTCATCTAGTCCCCTCCATTACTGGAACTAAGTCAACCAAAGCCCAGAAAAAATGGAGACTATTTTCAAGGTCTTTTTTTTTTTTTTTCAAGTAGTAACAGAATGGAATTTGAACCCAAGTGTGGCTAATTCCAGACTTCAAAGCCTTTATTACTACAGAAAATCTATTCTTCCTCAAGGGGTGGCGGTGGGGGTGGGGGGATGAAAACACAAACCTGAAAGTTACCCTAAGACTTTAATGAGAGTCGGAATGTAAAGCCGCTGTAACACCGTGCCTCACGCATACAGGCCCTCAGTGAATAAAACAGAATGACAAAGGAAAGGGTGCCATTTCTGTGTCTGGTTGGTCAACCAATCTCACTGATGCATACAGACCCTTCACACGTCACTTATTTTCCAACAATGCTTGGGCATATAATAAACACTCAATAAAACCCCCGTGACTAAAACTAGGAGCCACGCAAAGGCACCCCGGCTGATTTGAAACAACGCCTCCCTGAACTGTAGAACTTGAAGATGACGGCAGGTTGTTTTCATCCCGAGTTGCTCTCTAATCCATGCGTTAACCATAAATTCTAAAAGAATCCAACCAGACTTGTCATGAATAATTTACACTCTAGAGCCATTGTTGTAACTCAATATCCCGACCTACTTTTTCTAGAAAATCACTTCACATTCCTGTTCGCACAGGAGTATTGTCATAAACCCTTGCGGGTGCGGGACAGCCTATTTTAGGAAATTGGTAGCTGCACTTACATTGGTTACTGCTTCCTTCCTCAGCAAAACTTCCCAGGTGGACCTTCCGTTCAAGCAGATGACGCGGGGCCACATTCGCACAGGCGCTCTAAAGCATAGATGCCGGAGAGCTCTTTAGACTGCGTGCTAACAATATTTTTATATACTCTGTTTCCACCCCCCACCCCCCAGCTGTTTCCTTTGCTGCCTGAGCTGTCTGGCCATGTCTGAACTGCAGCTGATGAAGCCTTTTCTGGCAAGTTGCCCAGGGAGCAGCTCTCCTGTAGATTCCGCCTCTCTCCAGGAGTTGCCTGCCTTCGGTATAATGGGCAGCATTGAAAGCTGCGAGGCGGTCGGTCCACAAGGTCAGAGTGCCTTTCATTCCTGCAATAATCAACCAGTGTAGCTCTTCCTCAGACCTGGGGAGAGAGAAGATAGAGGTCAAAAGAGCAATTACATTTCACATTGACTCCAGAAAAGGCTTGGATCACAAGACTGAAAAGAAAAACGGATTCTAGCCTCCTTCGTATCCATTCATTCCCTTTCTGGTCCTCTTTGTTATTAACACTGGCCCGAAACCATAACAAGTTTTAGCTTGATGACGTGAAAAGCGCATTTTCCGCCTGCAGATGAGATCTTTCTTCGTAGACATTTAGCACTGTCAGCAGATTGCAGAAGAATGCAAATGGGACTGCGGGGTCTATAACCAGAGACAGTAAGCAAAGGCCATTAATTATGTTTTTAAAAAATGTTAACCCTCGCAGACTGGAGAACAAGCAATTGTGCTCATTTCAATCTGTAATCAGTCCCTACATTAGCATAACTTTATTTATTTAGCATTAAGGCAACAATTTAGAGAATATAATTTAGTTGGAAATGTCAGTAATTTTGCAGCGGCAGATTGTTGTGACAAAGCTACCTCTGTTTGACCTTACAGCTGCCAGGACTAATTACTTTAATTGCATTAATTGCACTGACCATTCTGGTGCTCGGCGCAGCGGCTGTGACTCTAACCACTGAGCCAATCAACCTGGCTGAATTCTCAGTAAAACGGGCTGTTTCCTTATAAATCGCCTTTGATTCTTTGCTGCATTTCGAGAACCCAGATAATCCACCGATTATCAGGGCTGGCACTGGGATCAAGAATTTTGAGGAAAGTCCTTGAAGGAAAAAAAATATTTTTTCTATTTCCTACGCGATCCTTATCGCTCATGGCCGACTCGATGAGAAAGTAATGCCACCAGTTCACTAATGACCACGAAGTGTTTTCAAAAATGCTCGTGGCAGTTTGATAGTCAACTCACAATCCCTTGTTTCACATTTTGGAATGCAGTGCTTTTTAAAAGTCTGTTTGTTTCAAGGTTTGTTTTCACCTTGTTGAGTGAATGAATATGCACTGTTCCCTGGGATTTGACTCAACACAAGGAGAAAGACACAGCGAGGCCCTAGGTTAAGACCTGTGGTCTTATGAACCTGAAAAAGATATTTTCTCCTGATAAGGAAGCCCCTACAAGACCTTTAATGAATAATTTGCTACCGGGAACGCGTCTCAGCTGAAATGAAGATCTCACATGAAACCATGGAATCAGAAAGTCACAAAGTTTACCTACCGTCCAATTCAATGCCCAACCAAGGCAGGTGGCTGCTCTTCCTTGTTTCTTCCGGATCATCATCTCATCTCTGGCTGAACACTTCGGACTCTTTTTCTCAGATAACTCGGATTACCTTGTTCTACAATTTGGATTGTGAAAACATTCTATGAGATAATGCTACAAACCTATCTGTTTTATTATAACTTTTATTCACCAGGTGCTAATACGTATTGAATGACTGCTGTGTTCCAGGCACTGTTATTATAGACCCGTGACCTGCGTTTATACATTCATCTCATGCGGCCAGCAGTGCTGTGCAATGTATTACAAAATGTTGCAGTAAGTTGCTAAACATACCACATAAACATAGGACATAACGGAAATCAATGGAATTCATGGCGGAGCCTGGATTCAAATCCAGATATTTGGGTCTGGAGCCCCTGAGCTTGATCCGGATGCTTGACTGCCTCAGTATGAGATCAAATTCCCCCTCCATAGAGGAAGGGTTCATAGATCTGATAACGCAGCGCTCCTTCTGTGTCAGTGACTCCTAACTAGCTGCCTCTGGCTTCTCACCTGGCAGAGCTTCCATGTGGCAACATTTCTCTGGAGAGCGAGGCACCCAGATCCCAAGAAAGACTTAGCACTCCCAGGGTGTGCAGTACTTAAGGCTAAGTTCTACTTTTCCGCAAGCGCTTAGCCCGCATATCATGCCCTCGGGGAAGTTTTCTTGATCTCCGGTTTACCTTAGGAGGTCTTCTTCTTCTTATTGTTATTTAAATGATTATTTATTTTTGAGAGGGGGGAGGGGCAGAGAGAGAGGGGGACCGAAGATCGGAAGTGGGGCTCTGTGCTGACAGCAGACAGCCCAACTCGGGGCTCGAACTCACGGACCACAAAATCATGACCTAAGCTGAAGTCGGACACTTAACCTGCTGAGCCACCCGGGGGGGGGGGGGGGGCGCCTAGGAGCCCTTATTATAAGCTCTGGTGGGACCACAGAGCTTTCTTTATTAGCATGAACTCCCTGTAATTCAACACTTAAGTAACCCGGATAGCCCGCCTTTAATAGGGAAAGAAGTGGTTCAACACTTGTACCATTCGTGAGGCAATCCCACACAAAGCATGATAAAATTTGCAGACCTCTCCATGCCTTCAGGTTTGAGCTGTGTATTCCAATCACATGGTGTCCCCAGGAAGAGGTCTATGAATGTCTCTCTTCGCTTTCTTTGCCCCAGCGAGCTCTCAGCCCCTTATCGCATGTGGAGCCCTTGTTGTGAACTTTCTGACGGATAATAAACCCTTTGCACCTAGACTTTATCTTTCCTTCCGTGGCTGCTTTATATATCCAGCTATTTTCCGGAACGTAACCCGTGACTCTGGCCAACCTGGATTCTCGCTGTGTGTGACACTTACCCCAAACTTCTGTCTCCATGACTAGGCTCATGCGGTTGCTCTCTGCCCACATCCTTCCCTCCCCCGTCTGCTTTCTGCTTCCAAAGAAGACGTGCGAAACCCTTCCCTTTTCCACGCCCACCTCAAACAGCACAGGCACATCTTTTTATTTAAAAAAAAAATTTTTTTTTTAATGTTTACTTCTGAGACAGAGAGAGACAGGGCATGAACGGGGGAGGGTCAGAGACAGAGATGGAGACACGAAATCCGAGGCAGGTTCCAGGCTCCGAGCTGTCAGCACAGAGCCCGACGCGGGGCTCGAACTCACGGACCGCGAGATCGTGACCTGGCTGAAGTCGGACGCTTAACCGACTGCGCCACCCAGGCGCCCCACATGCACATCTTTTCTAGGACCTTTCTGATGGGCTGTTCTGGCAATTCTATCATCCCTGGCTCTCTCCACTACCTCCTTTGTCCCCTGGCACGTCTCCTTCGTCACCTCGTGTGGTGGCCCGGCTCCTGGATGTCCCCCCTCTGTGGTCCTGCGCCCTGCTGCCGCCCCCCTAGAGAAAGTCACGAAGGCGCGCGCCACCAGCATTTACCGCTTTGCATTTTCAGTCCTCGGCGCATCTGCCAGGCATCTTCCCATGTTGGGTCTGAGGTCATTCTTCTGGCGGAGAAGACAGAGCCCAGCAAGAGCCGAATAGTTCGACTGGCTCTTTGTCTTGTTGACGTGACGTCACAGTCGCAACACTGTGACCAAGAGTTCCTTGTCCTGCTCCTTACACGCTGGTCCAAGTCATTTTTTCCCTTATCCCTTCCCCCCTCCCCCTCCCCCCAGCAAACTTGAGCCTATTTTTCTCACTTTGTCCTTTATGCTACCGTTCTGCCAGGTTTGTGCCTTTGCGTTGCCTTCGCTCTTGGCCGCAAGTTCTTCGATCTTTCCAACAGGCTTTCCACACTCGCTGCTCGAAGGAGAGCTCTCTCAGCCACCGAATCGACTTCTTTGGTTTCTCTAACGTATTCGGCTCCTTATTATGATATAGTTAGAATTTCATTTTCTATCCCTTCTGGACCTATCTCTGCCTCTTGGAAACCCTGTGGCCGTGGGACCAAACATGCGGATGGTTTCTGAACTTTTTTTAATCTGCTTTTCCACGGTCTAGGATGCCTGTCAGATACTGATGAACTTTCCTGTCTTTTGCTCCTTTGGATGCTAAGATCTCATTTCCTCTCGAGTTTTTCAGCACTTCTTTGTTCTACACGTGCCCTTTCTTTTTAAAAAAAATTTTTTTTTTTAACGTTCATTTTACTTTTGAGACAGAGACAGAGCATGAACGGGGGAGGGGCAGAGAGAGAGGGAGACACAGAATGGCAAGCAGGCTCCAGGCTCCGAGCCATCAGCCCAGAGCCTGACGCGGGGCTCGAACTCACGGACCGCGAGATCGTGACCTGGGCTGAAGTCGGACGCTTAACCGACTGTGCCACCCAGGCGCCCCTACACGTGCCCTTTCTTGAAGATCAGAATCAAGCGGAGATGCTTCAGCTGGTGACGCATCCGACTTTGGCTGAGGTCATGAGGTCGTGGGTCATGGGATCCAGCCCTGCAGTGGGCTCTACGCTGACAGTGTGGAGCCTGCTTGGGATTCTCTCCCTCTCCCTCTCTTGCTGCTCCTCTTCCACTTTGACTCACTCTCTCTCTCGAAAATAAACATTAAAAAAAAAAAAAAAGGATCCGGTTGAGAGTAACTGTGTCTTCCACATCCAAGCTGAGAATCTACATCTCTTTTTTATCTGCTGGGTTGAGGACCTCTGTCCCCAGAGGCCAGAGGGGCCCCACTCCCCAAACTACCTGATATAATGGGCGGTCCTCCCAAGCTCTGGCTCCTGTGAGCAGGCACCAGCAAAGAATGCCAGAGGAGTAGAAGAGGAGGCAGCCTCGGGAGAGGTACCCAGCCTCCTTCGCTGGAGGGAAGGCTCCCGCGTCAATCGCTTCCCAAAGTCCTCGACTACTACCATCATCCTTTGTCCAGAAGGATCGCTCTACAGCTGTAGAGTGGAGACAGCAATGTGGAGGAGGTAAGGGAACTAACATGGGACAAATGAAAAACCATGAACCATGGACGGGGCGGTAGGGGACTAGCATCCACTGAGATGCTTTTGTGTGCGGGCATCTCCACACACGGATCACTTGTTCCTTCCAATGCCATTTTGCCACATGAGGCAATGGCGCCTCAGGTACGTTGCTGGACTTCTCGAAGTCACGGAACCAGGGAATGCAAAGGCCGGGCCTGAATCCTAAAGTTGAGGATGATGTGACAACCAAACCAAGAGCTTACAATCCACTGGGCAGCAGATATAATCTCAGTGACATGTTTGCAATAGTACCGAATTTACAAGGGACACATACGTACAAATCAACGCCTAGGACGACCCACCTCCAGAGCATACTCATTTTGTTGCACACGGCTAATCATTTTCACGGATAGCACTAGAATTTAATCAGATCTTCTTTCCTGAAACCGGTAACCACTATTTTAGTATTTTTGCCAGGCAGAGTTTTCTCTTTGTTTCCTTTCATTTTGTCTTAGTTTAAAAATCTACCGGTGACATTTCTGGGCAAAATGGAGAGAAAAACAAAGGGACACCAAAGTGATAGTCATGCAATTTGTGACCCTTAAAGGAACTGGTCTTCTTGGTCCATTACTGTCAGCTAAACATACAAACGTTCTTTGAAAAGTCTGCTTCCAGATGTTAATGGAAGTATTGATTTTCACCTTTTTTTTTTTTAAAATAACATCTATTTACCGTGCTACCTCCTCACCCCCATTCTGAGCTCTGTTCTCCTGAGTGTCAGTGTCAGAGCCAAGTGCCAAGATCAAGGTGACTAAGCGGGTGTCAAACCAGTTGCAGAAACAGAGAGAAGACAACTAATGGCATTGGTCTTGCAAGTCAATGGACCCTGTCTCGCCTAATTTCATTATCAATTCACCACAGGAGCCTGACAGAGTCAGTATGTTAAGTCAAATTCAAAGCCTCAAAAATGAAAAGAGAGGGAAAAAAAAATCCAATTCCAGAGTCAGGTGAAAACATCATAATTCAGAGAAAATCTTTATTATTGATTTATAGCTGCAAACTCTTGTCCAGAGGTTTCCTCTTTAAATTAAGAATGCTAATGATTTCCCATCCCGAAATTAATCCAAAAGTTGCACACGTTTTAAAAAGGCACTAATTGTTGTACTTCAACCTGGGAGTGCCAATGCCTAGCCTGTTCCTTTCAGCAACTGTGGTCGATGACGCACCGTGGCTTTCTTGAGAATCATGCTTCCTTGGGAGGCATTCTTGTGTGTGCCAAGAGACCATAAATTTGAGATGGGATATCCTGTTTATTGAGGCTCCTATACATGCAACCCAATTGCTCTCTGATAAACAGATCTGCTTCAGACAAAAGGTCCTGCCTAAGTAGTTTGGAGACTTAATTGTCCTGGTGGAAGAGGACACACAGTCCCCATGGGCAGATAAGTCAGGCAGTCTGGGGCCTGTGGGAGGCACCAAATCAGTTCCAGAGGAAACCCAAGATAGCCAGAATAGCTACAGTGACTTAAAACAGATCTGAAACCAGGAAAAAGGAAACAGTTATTTGCGGGGAGGAGGAAACAGATATTAAGAGGAAATTGACACACAGAGATATAGTCATGTCGCTACTGAATATTTTCATTTACCCTGGGCAGCGGTATGTAGTTTTGTAAGCCATGTTAAATTATTTAAAAAATAATGTGGGGGTATAAATGAATAAGTGAAGTCTCCTTTGAACACTTTAAGTTCCTGGGGCGCCTGGGTGGCTCAGTCGGTTAAGCGTCCGGCTTCAGCTCAGGTCATGATCTCACGGTTTGTGAATTTGAGCCGTGCATCAGGGCTCTGTGCTGACAGCATGGAGCCTGGAGCCTGCTTCGGATTCTGTGCCCCCCCCCCCCCACTCCTCCCTGACTCGTGTTCTGTCTGCCTCTCTCTCAAAAGTAAATGAACATTAAAAAAATATTTTTTAAGAACATTTTCTTTTCTTTTTTTTTAATATCTATTTATTTTTGAGAGACAGAATGAGACAAAGTGAGGCTTGGGGGAGGGGCAGAGAGCTAGGGAGACACAGGATTGGAAACAGGCTCCAGGCTCCAGGCTCTGAGCTGTCAGCACAAAGCCTGACGCCGGGCTCGAACTCACGAACCACGAGATCATGACCTGAGCCGAAGTCAGATGCGCAACTGACTGAGCCACCCAGGCGACCCTAACTTCTTTTCTTTTTTTTTTTTTTTTTAAATTTTTTTATTTTTGGGACCGAGAGAGACAGAGCATGAACGGGGGAGGGGCAGAGAGAGAGGGAGACACAGAATCGGAAACAGGCTCCAGGCTCCGAGCCATCAGCCCAAGAGCCCGACGCGGGGCTCGAACTCATGGACCGCGAGATCGTGACCTGGCTGAAGTCGGACGCTTAACCGACTGCGCCACCCAGGCGCCCCAGATGAAGTGTTCAACTCTTGATTTGGGCTCGGGTGGGGAACTCACGGTTCGGGAGTTTAAGCCCCACGTGGGCTCTCCCCCTCTCGTTCTCTCTGCCCCTCCCCGGCCTGCTCTGTCTCTCTCTCTCTCTCTCTCTCTCTCTCTCTCAAAATAAACAAAAAACAAAACAAAACAGAGAGCTGTGGGAAATTTGGTACCAGTGGCCCCAGTCAGTGTCCCCTCAGACGGAGTCACTCAGTATACGGCACACATTTCACCATTAATGATACGTACGCCTAGAGATTCGTCAGGCAATTTACACGCAGGTTAAAAAGTATCCGGGGTAACGTACATACAGGTGAAAGAGAGTAATTGGTTGGGCCACGAGCGGTCTGGACTATTCTTGTGAAAATGACCACTTGGCTACACTGAATTTCCATCGGTGGGTGACTTCCATCGGACTAGAAGTAACTACAAAAGATGAACAAAACCTGTCCTTTTCTGAAAAAACGTCTCCCGTTTTAATGACGTCTAAACCCATCTCTCTCCACCAACCTTCTAGCTCTTTAAATTGCTAGCAGGAAGGGGCTTAAAACAACCTGTCAGTGATTCCTGCTTCTTAGGGTTGTAATTCAAAGGGGAGCGGAGCCTCTGATCAATTAGAATAGATTTCTGGAACGAACACCAACAAGGAGATTGTCTCACACTGGTCTCCGTGTGTCACTGACACACATGGGTCCCTGGGCCGATGGGAACAGCACAGAGGGGATTGTACTGGCAAGAGATTCCTCCGCTTGCTTTCTCAAAAGAAAACCGAGGGGCGCCTGGGTGGCTCAGTCGGTTGAGCGTCCGACTTCAGCCAGGTCACGATCTCGCGGTCCGTGAGTTCGAGCCCCGCGTCGGGCTCTGGGCTGATGGCTCAGAGCCTGGAGCCTGCTTCCGATTCTGTGTCTCCCTCTCTCTCTGCCCCTCCCCCGTTCATGCTCTGTCTCTCTCTGTCTCAAAAACAAATAAAAATGTTAAAAAAAAAAAAAAAAAGCCGAACAGCCTTCCGTGCAACTCTCCTTTTCGGTATCTGTCAACAAAACTCCCCGGTCATCTACATTTTCTCGTTGCAAGAAATGGGCTGGATTTGACATTTTGCGGTCTGTGCACAAACCAGAAAAGAAATGAATCTGAGAATTTGAGGCAGGCACGAGGACTGACCTAACAAGGCAACCTGCTCCATTATGACTCTGGAAAAAAAAAAAAAGAAAGAAAGAAAGAAAGGGAAAAAATTCTAAACACTTTTGGTCTCTGGAGTATCCAACGCAAAGCTTAATATTCGACCATATACATGAATAGTACTCAGCTCTGGATGCACCTTAGAAACATCGGAAGCATAAAAAAGGTAAGGAGAGGAAGAGAATAAAACACCCAGGTCAAAGAGAATGAAATACACTTGACAGAAAAACAAAATTCAAGCCACATAAAACAATATGCAGTGAAAAAATGTTCTCTTCCATCTCAGCCTTCGGTTTCCCAGTCTTTAATTCCCTCTTGTCTGGGATTAAAAAATATATAGGTATCCAATCTTTGTCTCATACCTCTCATACAGGTGATTCCAAGAGATCCTATACTTTGTCACGTTAAGAACCACCGATCGGGCCACCTGGGTGGCTCAGTCGGTTAAGTATCTGACTTTGGGTCAGGTCTTGATCTCACGGTCCGTGAGTTCGAGCCCCGCGTCGGGCTCTGTGCTGACAGCTCGGAGCCTGGAGCCTGCTTTGGATTCTGTGTCTCCCTCTCTCTCTCTGCACCCTCCTCCACTCATGCTTTCTCTCTCTCTCTCTCTTGCTAAAAAATAAATTAAAATATGAAAAAGAGGTTTAAAAAAAAAGAACCACCGATCTTTTGGGGTACCTGAGTTGCTCAGTTGGTTAAGCGTCCTATTGGTTTCAGCTCAGGTCATGATCTCACCGTTTGTGACTTGTGGCCCCGTATCAGGCTCTGCGCTGACAGCACGGAGCTTGCTCGAGATTCTCTCTCCTTCTCTCTGCCCCTCCCCTGCTCTCTCTGTCTCTAAATAAATAAATAAACTTGAAAAAAAAAAAGGACCACTGATCTTTTTTTTTTTTTATATGTTGATTTATTTATTTTGAGAGACAGAGAGAGTGTGTGAGCAGGGGAGGGGCAGAGAGAGAGGGAGGCAGAGAATCCTAAGCAGGCTCCACGCGATCAGTGCACAGACTGACGGTGGGGCTTGATCCCACGAACCGTGAGGTCATGACCTAAGCCAAAATCAAGAGTTGGACGCTCGACTGACTGAGCCACCCAGGAGACCCTAAGAACTACTGATTTTGACGAGGTGATCAAAATCCCAGGACCCCCGACTATAGTGAGGGCACTACCTGATGCACGGGCTCAGGGACAGAGCGCAGAGGACTTGAGAACTGGAAATCCCGGGACGCCTGGGTGGCGCAGTCGGTGAAGCGTCCGACTTCAGCCAGGTCACGATCTCGCGGTCCGGGAGTTCGAGCCCCGCGTCGGGCTCTGGGCTGATGGCTCGGAGCCTGGAGCCTGTTTCCGATTCTGTGTCTCCCTCTCTCTCTGCCCCTCCCCCGTTCATGCTCTGTCTCTCTCTGTCCCAAAGATAAATAAACGTTGAGAATTGGAAATCCCTTACTGTATGTGCTGGTGGGGAAGAGGGGGGGTTTGTACAATTGTTTAAGAGACCGGGTAATACAGTTAAAACCAAACAACACAACAGTCAAGCAAATGTACTTCCCGGGACTTAAGAAGAATGTCCAGCTGTGACTTCGCCAGTCATTCCACGTGACATTGTCACCCCCGCCCCCCCCCCCCCCCAGGGTCCAGCTCCCATAGGAAAAACTGACCCTCAGAAATCTGTAAACTGTGCTTCTCTAATCTTCTGCAGGATAAAAGGCTGCCGGCCTATCCTGGACCCCTTCATACTTTCTTCTTCCCAATAAATTTCAGTTTTATTCAAGTATCTGAGTCCCTTGACACAGCTCCCATTCCTCAAGGGAAGCTGACCCCCACATAGCCCAGCGGGGAGCCGAGTGGCAGAGGGCTAAGTTGCCTTCTCTCTGCAGTAATGAATATGTGACCCAAATCTGGTTAATGCAAAGTGATGACAGACTTCCGGGAGGTGTGTGAACTATGAGAAGCCTGGTTCCCCCTCCCACCACTAAATGAGAATAAGAACACTCCATGGCTGTGATGGCTACAGTCCCAATCCTGCGTAGGGGGCCCTAATGCTGAGCAAACACTCATTCTGCAGAGAAGGAAGACTCAAATAACCTATGTCTATGGGCCGACCCACCAAAGCCAGAGCCTCACTTGTACCTGGACTTCCATATAGATGAGCCAATAAATCCATTGTTTCCGCTATTTTATTTTATTATTTTTTTTAATGTTTATTTATTTTTGAGATAGAGAGAGACAGAGCATGAATGGGGGAGGGTCAGAGAGAGAGGGAGACACAGAATCTGAAACAGGCTCCAGGCTCTGAGCGGTCAGCACAGAGCCCGACGCCGGGCTCGAACCCACGCACCGCGAGATCGTGACCTGAGCCGAAGTCGGCTGCTTAACCGACTGAGCCACCCAGGCGCCCCTGTTTCTGCTATTTTAAGCCAAGCTTCCTAGTACTTTGAGCTGACGTCTTCCCAAGCCACCCAGCCTTTTGAAGTCGGAATCTCTCACTGGACGCCCCAAGTCACTCCCTGCCGTCAGGGGGTGTTCCCGTGTGCCTCCTCTTTCCTTGTATCGTTTTCAGCTCTATGACCCCCCTCCCCCCGCAGATGACTTAGTGACTACTGATTCGCCATTTTTATCATTTTTTTTTCCTCTGTTGACGCCTGTCCCATCGCAAATTAGCGTTGAGGAACATCGAAGTGGATCTATAAGGCACATTCTTGTTTATAGTAAGCGGTGCTTTGCCCAGTGACAAGTGGAGAGGGAGCTTACATTCAGATGGTCCCCCAACTTCAGAAATCTAGGGGTGTCTGTCGGACGTTACCAAAGTCTCGCTTTTACTAAGAAAATGATCGCCTGAATCTTAATGTCACATGAACAAGAAAAAGATTGTTTTATAAGGAAGGTAAAAGCTCTTTCTTCTTTATCTTGGGAAAGTGACTTTATAGGAACTCAGGGAAGAAAGGAGAAGGAAGGAAAGAAGGAAGAAAGGAAAGAAGGAAGGAAGGAATCATTTTTTTCCTAATCTTCTGTCCCAGGGTGCTTTCATGTATAACTTCAGTCACATCTCACAACAAGCCTGCAAGGCAGGTTATTTTTATCTCCACTTTACATTTGGGTCAAGTGAAGCTTAGAGAAGTAATTTCCAAGGCCACTTTAGTGCATGTCAAAGCCAGATTCATACCAAGGGCTGTATGACTCCAAAGCCATATATTTTCTATACCTTCAATATTTTTATCCCTTGGGGCACCTGGGTGGCTCAGTCGGCTAAGCGTCCGACTTCAGCTCACGTCATGATCTCATGGCTCGTGGGTTCGAGCCCCGCGTGGGGCGCTGTGCTGACAGCTCAGAGCCCAGAGCCTGCTTCGGATTCTGTGTCTCCCTCTCTCTCTGCCCGTCTCCTGCTCGCGCTCCGTCTCCCCCAAATGAATAAAAACGTTAAAAAAATATTTTTATCCCTTTATATTCCCCTGGAAAGGTTTTTGGATGTTTGCAACCCCCTCAGACTGTCTCTTTGCCGAACAAGTAGCTGGCATCACACGGGCAGCCTTCTGGCGTCTGGATGTTGGGTCGTCTGTCTCTGGGTTTTTCGTGCTTCACCTCAGGCTCACGGGAGCCGGTGGTACATTTGCCTGGTCCTCTCCCAGGTGACTGTGGAAAACTCTAGGTCACTGAACAAATGTCTGATCATGAAGCTGTGTTCCTGTCACGTATTTCCCTGACTTGATTCCTCTACAGTACTTTTGTGGTCTGGTCTTGTCTTGTGGTCACCACATGTGACCAAATTACAGCCTGGCGACAGCCCCCAACCTGGGCTTGTGGATCATTGAGGTTTAGTGAGTTATTCACAAATATTTACTACCCTGTCTCTCTGCGGCACGTTTTCTGCAATCTATGAAGCAATCTGTCCCAGCTCTTAGTGACCTCTGCCATAGCGCCCAGGAACATTGCATTCGTAGTGCTCTCTGACCAAGTCAAGGTTAGAGTTTGATGAGTCGCACTGAGCAGCGTGGGGCTGCTTCCTTTCCAGAGCGATCGCTCTTCATGACGTCAGGGCAGTGCAACCCAACGGAGACGGAATGGATGGGGGAAGATCTGGATTTGCTGAATGGACACAAATGCTGATACGAATGTTACCAATTTTGTCCACACAGAGGTTGCTGTAGTTCAGTGATGTCAATATCAACCCTTCTGAAAATGATACTTAAAGACTAACAACCTCGCAAGACCAAGAAGTGAAAACAAAGTTACCACCAGGATTCTGAGCTGCAGTAGGCAGGTGCTCATTCTCCTGATTGAAGTGACTATATTCTGCTTATTTTGATTCTCTCCCTCATTCCAATGCTGCCAGTGGCTGGAGGGAAAAGGCAGAGGAAGAGCACAGATGGGCACATTTCATGGTTTATTTTCTTTTTAATGTTTATTATTTTGAGAGAGAAAGCACATGCGTGAGCAGGGGAAGGACAGAGAAAAAGAGGGAGAGAGAGAGAGAATCCCAGGCAGTCTCTGTGCTGTCAGCAGAGAGCCCAACGCGCGGCTGGATCCCACGAGCCGTGACGTCATGACCTGAGCTGAAATCAAGAGTCAGATGCTTAACCAACTGAGGGACCCAGGCGCGCCTCATGATTGTTTCTTACATGCCAGGAATTCTTACGTTTATAGCTTCATTGGTTCCTCACAAAAACCCTGCCGTGAAGGCAGGTGGAGATTATCATAATCCCCGTTTTTTTAGAGTCAAGGTTACTGAGCTCAGATCATTTGAGCAATGTTCTCTACCATCACTAACATTTGGTTAAATAGAGACTTGAACTTGGTGGGTACCAGACTCTCCACATGCACTCTCTTATTTGAACTCTCCAACACTTTCAGGAGGTAGGGGCTGTCCTCGCTGGGTTCTTCTGGAGGCCAGAACTCTACCTATTTCCCAAGAAGACTGCATTCTGAGGTTCTGGATGAACGTGACTTTCTGAGAGACGCTGCTCACCCGGCTACGGCAATGGGCTGCTTACGATCACACACCTGTGTGGGCTAAAGATCTAATTACAAGCTATATTTATTTGAGAGTAAGTCTTGTTTATCAGAACTTCAGAGACGAGCCTCGGGGCTTCCCAGAGTTCAGTGGTGGGCTTCGAATGGGGTGCTAGGGCTCGGTAAAGCAGGCAGGAAGGAAAGCTAGGGAAACGCTTCATGACAATTAGTGGAGCTCCATCCAAGGGCAGCCGCCTAACAGGTGTATGCATGTAGAAATGCTAGGAGGCACGGGAGCGTTTCTGGTCGAACAGCTACAGCAGAACCACGTCTTAAGAAGCTCTGTTAGGAAAAGGGGTTAATGTATAAAGAGCATGTCACATGGGACACCAAGTGATGTGAAGAAGGAACGACAAAGAGGACGCCACGAAACTGTGACGACAGAGAGCTTAAAGCTCGCACAGTGAAGGGAGAGGCTGCCAGGAATGTTCGGGCTTAGCAAATACATCTAAGGGCAGGAGGTTTTCAGTGAATTAAGGAAAACTGCATTCTTGGATTGGTTTTTAAAAATTTTTTGGAATGCAAAATGTTTTTCATGTTTTGTTTATTTTTGAGACAGAGAGAGAGAGAGAGAGACAGAGTGTGAGAAGGGGAGGAGCAGAGAGAGAGGGAGACACAGACTCCGAAGCAGGCTCCAGGCTCCGAGCTCCCAGCACAGAGCCTGATGCAGGGCTCGAACTCATGGACCTGAGATCATGACCTGAGCCGAAGTTGGATGCTTAACTGACTGAGCCACCCAGGTGCACCATTTTTTTTTTTTTTAAGTTTTTATTTATTTTGAGAGAGAGAGAGAGAGAGAGGGGAGAGAATGAGCAGGGGAGGGGCAGGGAGAGAGACAGGGAGAGAGAGAGAGAATCCCAAGCAGACTCTGCTCGGTGCTGAGCCTGACACAGGCCTCTATCTCATGACTGTGAGATCATGACCTGAGCCGAAATCAAGAGTCTGATGCTTAACTAAGCCACGCAGGCACGCCAACATTCTTGGATGTTTAGAGTGAGAAAGAGACCAATAACAATTAGGGAGTTACGTTTTTGGCTGTACTTCTTTAGTTGAGATACGTCTCCCCAACCTGGTCAAAATGTTGGTCACGAATCGATCGGTATTAATACACAGACGACACAGCCATTGGTGGAAAATTCCGGCCATTCTGTTAGGAGTTTTCTATCTTCTAAGTATTATCCAGCTCTTGGGAAGAAAAGGTATGGTTCAAATATCAAGAGGTGAAGGGATCAAGGAGAGGTCAGGAGTGGGGGAAGGGGAGGGCATCCAGCCAGTCTAGCTAATGAAAAGCCAGGAGCTGAAATCTGATGACATGAAAATCAGATTTACAATGGTGAGTTAAGCCTAAAATTCCAAAGCGGTCTCTAGACTCTCTTACGAAACATGTTTTTTCTTCGACTTCCTTATAAACTTCCTTCTGCCCATATGAGCCACAGCACTGTCACCAGAGACTGCTTAAGCCCTGCATTTGGGGCACCCGTTTCTAAGCAGGTCGGTGAAATCTAAAGAAAGGAATGACTATGTGCCATGCCGTCAGCAAAAGAAAAGAGATCCTTGCCACATGTTTGCGACCAATGAAATCAGGTTAACGAACTTCCTTAGGTTAACCAAGGAAATCCCAGATTGGATTTACGAAGTCATAAAAACGCTTTATCCCAAAGTCCTCCAGAGACATCCACACGGGTTGTCTTTCATTAATATGCCCCTTTCACAGCTTGAGGGATGGCAGCTTGAGGGATGTGTCTGCTTGTGAGGCGAAGAGGGAAAATGGGTTTTTCCTCAACAACCGGGTACCCTTTCAATAATGGAGAGATTAGAACATCAAGTAAACGTCCGATTCCACCTAAGCAGCATCGTGTGTGAAAATTTATTTTGTCCCTTTTGTGTTTGGGCTCCAGCAGTTTGCCAGAGACTTTGGAGAGTCTCGAAACATTCTTCGTGTTTTGAGAACGGTGCTAAATTGTTTCCCTTGCAACAGATGTAACAAGTGAAAAATGGAGGGCTTTTTCTCGTCTTCAGACATAC
Source organism: Prionailurus viverrinus (assembly GCF_022837055.1). Lineage (NCBI taxonomy): Eukaryota > Metazoa > Chordata > Mammalia > Carnivora > Felidae > Prionailurus > Prionailurus viverrinus. Next base: position 103,320,375 of record NC_062561.1, read on the forward strand.
TCTTGGCAGGGTGTTTAAAAGAAAGATAAACAAAGTGTCAGGAACACTTACAAAAGAACCCTAACATGGAGTGGCAAGGGGAGGCAGGGAACAGAATGCACGGATGCTGTCACACAAATGGTGGCCGCTGCTAGAGTGGCCGTGGCCGTGATGCTGAGCTTTCTCCTTCGGGACGATGGACACTGTAAGCATTTCGCATAGCCCTGGCAAGACTTTTCTTCTCCGCCACGCGGGGTAAGTCATAACGTCCTTCTCGGCACCACAGTCGTCCGCTTGCAGAGAGAGGTTAAGAGTCTAAGTGTGAGAATAAATGCTTAGCTTCCTAAATTACCTTGTTTCCTGGGGAGGCTTTTGCGAGACCTCACAGAATCTGCATGGCTGTCCCAAACCTGCCTGTGCTCAGCGCCCACAGATGTTCTCTCTTGGCACAGACAAGAAGCATCTAGGAGTAAATGTTACCGTTTAATAATTAATACCATTCAAACTCTCCCTCCCTTCTGTGGAAAGTTGGTCCTTTGGCCTAACTGCTGACGTGCTGACATCCGCGAAGGCCGGCGTGCCCATTCCCCTGCCACGGTAACATTATATTCAGGATAAAAGTGCTTCCATTTCCCAAGATGTACGGATTGTACCTTTCACGAACCGGGCCCTATGTTGGAATCTTGCTTCTACACCTGCAGTTCGTTACATTTATATAGAAAAATTGGCTAATGGGTTCTTTCAAAGAAATTGTGCCTGCGGCTTCCCTAACATCCTCCTGACTATTTTGCTTGTGAAATCCCTACCTTTGTCTCATCTGTGTAACAGCACACCATCACAGAACGGCTCTAAGACCATGCCTGTTTCGGAACGTAGAATCACCTCCCTTTTCCCTTAAATCATGCTACACGTCTATGAGAGGTAACCTCTGGGGGAACCGGAGTGGGAGGTGTCCAGAGAGCCTCTGTATCATCCTCTCCTCTTTTGTGGAATTCTGAAATGACGTGAACAGGACACGTCTTTGAAAAATCTGAACCATACCCGAACTAGCTTGATACGCACCCTTTCAATAAGGCGAATCTTCTGTTTTATCTCCCGAAGCAGAAACTGAAGTAAAGCCAACCTTCTCTATACAGAAAACATTTAGATTAAAGGCTCTACACTACTACCTACAGAAACATAAAGTAGCAGATACGTTTGTTGTATAACTAACAAGGTCACAGGCTGTTCAGCTGCTGGGAGCAAACTCGATTAAGACCGTGATAATCTTTTGAAAGATTGTAATTTATCTCCATTTGAAGGGCATTATCCTGGTTCTTCAGCTATCACTGGGAGCAAGGTTAACAAATACTCAGCGATGAATTTTTGAAAGCTGTAGTCAGATCTTGTTCTCCGAAACCCTTCTAAAGGGCTGTCAAAAGGCGGTGAAATAAAAATTGTCAAATTTGTACACAGACTTGCTTAATGGCTGTTATCTGAGAAAGTGGTTTATGATTCATACAGTCACTACCTTTACTTAAGCAATTTCTCGTTTGCTTTAGATGGAAGACAATCTGTTCCCATCGCTCACGTGGGAGAGATTACCACAAAAGGCTCTTGTTTACTCGAAATAAGAAGCTATGAGACACGAAATCCACCCAGAGGGGATCTGTGCCTTCAAAGTAGTCTCAGACTTTTGCTAAGGGTCAGCATTCTTGACTGTCTTCTTACTAAGCGGACTTCATTGAAATGGGGGGTTTGGGGTCTATAGATAGTCTCGACCATTTCAAGTGGGTTTTGATACTAACTTTTAAGGAGGAAGGAACGGGAATGATCGAGCATGTTCTATGTGCTCGGAGTTCACGGCTGAGGAAAACCTTAGGTCACCCTCACTGACTTTTCCCAACAAGCGCCCAAGATGCACATTGGTTACATCCTACAGATGAGCACCTCTAGCATGCAACGATCAAGTACGTGCCACGCATGCACACAGTGAGTTACTGGGAAGCGAACCGGGGAAAGATCCACCCAAAGGTTGTATCTTTCCACTACTATGCCTGCCGGCAACTCTTTGTCAAACGTCTGTGCATACCTTTTACCCAGTCATTTGCCCAGGTGACTGACTTTTTTTCACTTTACGCTGGGTGGGGCCACTTTCTTTGAGGTGGAACGTATCTATGAGGTAGACCTGGAACAGACCTGGAAAAATCTCAGTAATATCCACTAACATGGCCTCACTTCTTTTGGAGGAGGGGAGGCCGGAACGGGGCAAGTGAAGAGGAGATGAAACTGAGAGGCCATTCCCTGTGTCTCATGTATTAAAAATTCCCAGGAGCACCTGGGTGGCTCAGTTGATTAAGCGTCTAACTTCGGATCAGGTCACCCTCTCACAGTTCGCGGGTTCGAGCCCCGCGTTGGGCTCTGTGCTGACAGCTCAGGGCCTGGAGCCCGTTTCGGATTCTGTGTCTCCCTCTCTCTCTGCGCCTCCCCTGCTAGTGCTCTGTCTCTCTCTCTCTCAAAAATGAATAAACGTTTAAAAAAATATTTAAAAAAAAGAATGCCAAGACCCACTAGTTTTCTTTTTTCTTTTTCTTTTTAAAGTTTATTTAATTTGAGAAACACAGAGGGAGCACGCATACGTGTGCAAGTGGGGGAAGGGCAGAGAAAGATGGAGAGAGAATCTCCAGTAGGGTCTGTACTCTCATGGCGGAGCCTGATGTAGGTCTTGTACTCATGAGTGATGAGATCATGACCTGAGCCATAGTTGGACGCTTAACCGACTGAGCCACCCAGGCGCCCCAACCCACTAGCTTTCTAATACTACCTTATGAACTTCACTTCTTGCCACTGTTATACCGGGGGCACCGACTGGAGAACTGGAGGTCGAAGGAGCATAGTGCAAGAGAAATCCAAGTTAGCTTTTTGCAAAAAAGTCTTGTGTGTGAGCGCTTTGCTTTTCTATTTTTATTTTAGCAGTTTTTCAGTGTTTTTAGTTGCACAGAAACTACCACATGTAGGTTCTGGCCACATGATTTGGCCAAATCTTTTCCGCATAGGAAAGACACCAGGAGTGCCTTGCTTTGTTGATAGCCCTACTATAATGAACATAATGAAGCGTGGTCCAACAGGCTGAAAAAAATAGAGTATATTGAGAGACTTACACTGAACAAATTTAATGCTTCTACTGGTAAAATATGAAACGCAGATCATATTCTTGCTGTTCATAAGATAACTGCAGGATTAAAGATATTTTCATTCATAGTAACACAGTGAAAGCTTAAAGGAGTGGGATGATAGGAGGCACACACACCTGAAAGCATTTGTCAAAATTTATCAAATGTACGTTTAAAAAGAATGATTTTTTTTAATGTAAAAATTTTACCTCAATAAACTTGACTTAAAAAAAGGTTACCATCTTGCCAGTATATTCCCATGAGTGTATAACCTTATCTGAAGCTATTGCTAAAAACTTATGCTTGAGTCCTTTCAAGAGCATTCCGCCCAGGCAGGGTCTGATCGTCTACCTGGAATGCTATGAGGTGATACTCGCGTGGCTTTTTCATGATAGAAACCCAGGGCTTAGTGGAGTATCAGGCACATGGCCAGGGAACATTTGTACCTGTTGATGGACAACATGAGGGTCCCTAATGGTCTACTGGTGCACAACTCCAGGTGACGCTGTTCACTCTATATCATTCTTGTACCAAAGGTAGCCAATATGCATAGCCATATTTTAGGATCCTGAAGATCTTTATAGATATTGGTGCTACTGGCCATGCATTGGTCTGTTCTAGGACATGATCTAGATAGAATCTTCTGGGCATTTTAGATCCTCTTTCATCCAGAGGGTAGTCACCAAGATGCTCTAGACGCCATCTCCTTGATGGTAAGGAACTGGGACATAACTTTCGCCAAACACAAGAACATTGGTACCTTGAACCCATCCTGGAAAAAATGAGGAGCAAAGTCGACGTACCTGGAAAAGCATATTTGCTTCATCATTATGTTTTCTGCTTCGATAGTGATGGGTAATTACTTTGGGGATTCATTTTGCTTTGCTTGCATAGACACAATTTTAGAGTTAATTCTTTTTCCAATAGAGCTCAGATCTCCAAACAAGAAAAGCATACTATCCCTATAGTCACTGTTTTGACAAAGTGCTATATATATAAATCTCCTTTAGACTAGAGAAGTATTTATAGTGACTCCTCCCTAATTACTCCTATTCCTAATTGTGAATTTTATTATATAAGATTCATTTGAGGAAAGAGTGGTATAGAACCAACAGAATATCACAAACACTGCGGTTGTCTTTAGCTATTTATATCTCAGTATGTAGATGGAACAATATTATAATGAAATCCTCACACTCTAAACATAAATACACACAGGTTAAGCTACATCAGCACATTTCTCCAGGAAATTGGCTGAATTCTGTTTTCGCCAGTCAATTAAAGGGAAGACACGCAATTATGTGGGAGTACTGCTTTCCTCTATGAAATGTAGCCAATCATAAGCGTTAGCTGCCCACCAAATTTCTAAAGTCCTCCAAAGTCTCACCTTGATGGTTTTGGTACTTCATTCTGGAAAATACGCCCTGTTCTTTTGCTATATCACAGAGATATCTGCTCTGAGTTCTTTCTCTCTCTCTCTGTCTCTGTCTCTCTCTCTCTGTCTCTCTCTTTTTATGTATAGGCGTGATGATAGGGTTGGTCTGAGCAGCTCATTCCGGAGTAATTTCTCCCCTGGGAAAAATCTGCAGGGCTGCTAGTCAGGCCAGCAGCTTCCCACCTGGTGGAACCGAAGGTTTCTAAGAACTGAGCGTTCAGTTTTGAGGATTTGGGTGAGCTGGCTCTTAAACACCGTCATTCTTAAAAAGTCAGTCATGTAAATGTATAATTAAATATATTAAATAATCGAAGATAACGCACCACAAGTTAGCACTCGCTAATCATTTCTATGACCTATCCTTTTGCAGTTATTTACATCGATCGTGTCTGCAAGATGGAAATAGAATGACGAGCTACTTCATCGCTCCCCCCACTCCATGCTCAGTGACATCGCGCCGGAGCTTGAAACGGGCCATTGCCGGAACTCAGCAAAGAACTCAGGGCTGCCTGCCCACTCCCTCCCCCAAACACCCGTCCTCTCTTGCCTCCAGGAGTTGTGAGGCATTCCCCAGCACATTTAACAGCTTTCTATTTGAACGTAATTGGACAACAAAACAAAACAAAGAAGATGGAAACCCCATGACTGTAACCTTTTCTACACATACCATAGACATTATCATTACACAACTGTACTTACAGAAATTATCTACCCATCCCTCCACTGATTCAATATTTACCTAGGGCTGTTATGTACAAAGCACTGCGCTAAGCATTGTTGTAATTGGAGGAAACAGACACTACACCACTCAACAAAGAAATGGTGAGTAATGAAAAGAACATGTGCTTTGGATTCAAAAGGATCTGAAGTCTGAACCCAACTATGCAGGGTGACCCAGCTTCCCCATTTTCTGGGGACTGTACTAGTTTTAGCAACCAAAGTCCTGTATCCTGGGAAGCCCTTCCATTCCGGACAGAGCAAAACAATTGGTCATGCTACAACTACGACACTTGATGATGCTGCAGACTCGGGCTAGTGCCTGTGAACCTCAGTTTTCCCATGTATGAAAAGATGTGAAGATCAGTATTATTATCAGATTCAGCTGATGTGAAGATCAGTATTATAGAGCACCCTATATTAGACCGTGCCGATCTATAGAGGCACTTAGGACAATGCCTCGCAGATGCAATGTGCTCAGTGAATGAGTGTTTATTACTCAGAATAAAACGCAGAATCAAACAGGTAAAGAACTCTTCTAGGAGTTGAGATGTGCGTATCAATTCTAATTGAAGGTTTTAGAACGATGTGATAAAAGGGCAGCGTTAGATTTTGACCCATTAGAACAGAAATGGCCTTTACCCATCTTCAAACTATATCTTGCCTTCTGATGCTGCTATATTGGTTTTCAGCACTTGACGATGACGCCCTCGTTTTCAGATCCTCGCCAACCTTACTGTGAAACCCAGGTTACCACTCTCTACCCCCGCTCTGTCTCAGGCCCGCTCTTCCTTAATGCCTGCAGCCAGTCAGAAGGAAGCTGGTATTTAAACCCTGGGCTCTGAAACCCTTCAATAAAATGATATGTTCAGCTTACGTATTCTTGGGATGAAATTCACTGGGCAAAAGGAAACCAAGGTAGGATTTTCAGTGACACTCGAAAGGTACGAAAAGTTCCCAAACGTGAGTCGGGCCTCAAAAAATGCTGGTTCATATTCCCACTTCAGCTCAATTACTTTCCAAAGCCTACATAGCTGATGAAATAAATACCTACAGGGGGTCACTTAAAACCATAAATGGAACATTAGAAAAGCATCACTGTTGTTTGAAAACCTTTTGCAGAAGGACAGGTATAATTTTGAATAGACATCAAGGTCAGACACGGAGGCTAACATGCACCTGACTGTGGAGGAGGGAGCTTCAGAAAAAGGCTTCTGTTGTTCACCTGCCTCTCCCTCCAGGCGAAATTACTCTTACTGTTCTTATTTTGTGCCTTAGGACTATACAGCTGTGATAACCCATGCTGAAAGAGCATTTTTTGAGGGGTGGATTCTTGAGGAAGGCATTTGCTGACAAGGTGGCAGGTCTGTCCGCATAGCCAGGCTCCAAGAGAGCCCCCACCGATCTTCCCCTTGTGGCAGAACATCCTTCGGCGGTCTCCTCCTACACTGAATCGGAGCTGCTCGGTGCGGCCCCGAACTATGGCACAGGTGATGGTTATCTGCTTTCTGAACCTAGCTCGAAAAAGTTCGGTTGCCGAATCAAATGCCAGTTAATTTTACATTTCAGATAATCGACAAAAAGACTTTTAGTACCAATACACACCAAAGGCTGCCTGTGCCAGATTAACACCAAGAAATGACTTCCTGCTTATCTGAAACGCAATTTAACTGTGTGTCCGGGATTTTTCTTTGCTAAATCTGGCAACGCCACGAAGAGCGTTTTGGCCTCTACCTTCTTCTCGGGGCTGTTCACCGTGTTGTGTAGGTTGATGGTCAAGCAGCCTGGGGCCCATGTGAAGGAGAATTGAGGTCTTCAACCAATGGCCAGTGAGAGAATTTGCCTCACACTTCTCTTTTGTTTGATTAGGTTCTTCGTGGCTACCACAGACTGTGGATTCCACTAGAAGAGTCATGTATGTTTGCTCCTCATTGGGTGCCAGTGCCCACTACAGTGGCAGGTACTTAAACAGCTTTGCTACATGGTGTAAAACAGGCTCTGACTCTCACTTGTGACATCTGTAAAATGGGGTACCAGTGAAATCCACCATATAGATAGGGAACGATCCCATTTACAAGTGCATCACAAGGACTAAAATAGTTAGGAATAAACGTAACCAAGGAGGCAAAAGACCCGTACTCTGAAAACTATGAGACAATGATGAAGGAAACTGAAGACGATACAAATACATGGAAAGATAGACTGGGATCGTGGGTTGGGAGAATTAATATTGGCCAAATGTTCATACTACTCAAAATGATCTACAGATTCAATGCAATCCCTATCAAAATACCCACGGTAGTTTTCCCAGAACTGAAACAAATAATCATAAAATTTGTACGGAACTACAAAAGATCCTGAAGAGCCACTGCAGTCTTAAGAAAGAAGGGTAAATCTTGAGGCTTCAAGCTCCCAGACTTCACACTATACTACAAAGCTATAGTAATCAAAACAGTATGGTATTGGCACAAAAACAGACACATAGATCAATGGAACCGAACAGAGAACCCAGAAATAAACCCACAATTATATGGTCAATTAATCTATGACAAAAGAGGCAATAATATGCAATGGAAAAAAGTCAGTATCTTCAATAAATGGTACTGGGAAAATTGGACAGCCACATGCAAAAGAATAAAACTGGACCACCTTCTTATACCATATACAAAAATAAACTCAAAATGAATGAAAGACCTAAATCCAGGGTGTGAAACCATAAGATTCCTAAAAGAAAGAACAGACAGTAAACTCTTGTACATCAAACTAAAAAGCTTTTGTAATAAAGGAAACCATCAGCAAAACACCAAAGCAACCTACTGAATGGAAGAAAATATTTGCAAATGATAGACCTGATAAGGGGTTAGTATCCAAAATATATAAAGAACTCATACAATTCAACACCAAAAAAGCAACCAATCTGACTAAAAAATGGGCAGAGGACCTGAATAAACATTTTTCCAAAGAAGACATACAGATGGCCAACAGACATAAAAAGATGCTCAACATCACTCATCATCAGGAAAATGTAAATAGAAACCATAATGAGATATCACTCACACCTGTCAGAATGTCTAGTACCAAACAGACAAGAAACAACAAGTGCTGGCAAGAATGTGGAGAAAAGGGAACCCTCACGCAGTATTGATGGGAATATAAATGGGTGCGGCCAAAGTGAAAAACAGTATGGAGTTTCCTCAAAAAATTAAAAATAGAAATATACGATCCAGCAATTCTACTTCTGGATATTTATCCAAAGAAAACAGGGGCGCCTGGGTGGCTCAGTCGGTTGAGCGTCCGACTTCGGCTCGGGTCACGATCTCGCGGTCTGCGAGTTCGAGCCCCGCGTCGGGCTCTGGGCTGATGGCTCGGGGCCTGGAGCCTGCTTCCGATTCTGTGTCTCCCTCCCTCTCTGCCCCTCCCCCGTTCATGCTGTGTCTCTCTCTGTCTCAAAAATAAATAAATGTTAACAAAAAAAATTAAAAAAAGAAAACAAAAACATGGCTGATTTGAAAATATGTGTGTACCCCTCTGTTCTTTGCAGCATTATTTACAACAGCGAAGGTATGGAAGCATAGAGACACAAACACACACACACATAAACATACAGTGGAATATCACTCAGCCATAAAAAAGAACAAAATCTGGCCATTTGCAACAACATGGATGGATCTAGAAGGCATAATGCTAAGTGAAATAAGTCAGTAAGAGAAAGATGGATACCATATGATTTCACTCATATGTGGAAGTTAAGAAACAAAACAAAACAAAACAAACGACCAAATGGAGAAAAGACACAACCAAAAAAAAAAAATAGACTCTTAAATATAGAGAACAAACTGATGGTCACCAGGGAGGTGATGGGTGGGAGGATGGGTGAAAAAGGTGTAGGGGATTAAGAGTACCTTATCATGATGAGCACTGAGGCATATATAGAATTGTTGAATCATTTTATTGTACATCTGAAACGATTATAACACTGTACATTAATTATGCTGGAATTAAAATTTTAAAAAATGTACTGCTCATTGGCAATGCACCTGGTAACCCAAAAGCTCTGATGGAGTTGTACAATGAGATGAATGTTGTTTTCATGCCTGCAAAAACACTACATCCATTCCGCTGCCCCTGGTTCAAAGATTCATTTCAACGTTCAAGTCTTATTATTCAAGAAATACATTTACTATGGCTACAGGTGCCATAGAAAGTGATTTCTCTGATGGATCTGGGCAAAGTAAATAGAAAACCTTCTGGAAAGGACTCACCATTCTAGATGCCATTAAGAACCTTTGTGATTTATGGAGAGTGGTCAGAATATCAACTTTCACAGAAGATTGAAAGAAGGTGATTCCAACCCTCATGGATGGCTTTGAGAGGCTCTACAGTTGAGTGGAGGAAGTCATTGCAGACGCGGTAGAAATAGCAAGGAGAACTAGAATTAGAAGTGGAGGCTAGGGGTGCCTGGGTGGCGCAGTCGGTTAAGCGTCCGACTTCAGCCAGGTCACGATCTCGCGGTCCGTGAGTTCGAGCCCCGCGTCGGGCTCTGGGCTGATGGCTCAGAGCCTGGAGCCTGTTTCTGATTCTGTGTCTCCCTCTCTCTGTGCCCCTCCCCCGTTCATGCTCTGTCTCTCTCTGTCCCAAAAATAAAACGTTGAAAAAAAAATTAAAAAAAAAAAAAAAAGAAGTGGAGGCTGACGATGTGACTGACTTGCTGTGATCTCGTGACCAAAGCTCAATTGCCAAGGAATTGCTTATTCTGGATGGGCAGAGAAAGTGGTTTCTTGAGATGGAAGCTCCTCCTGGTGAAAATGCTTTGAAGATTGCTGAAATGACAACAAAGGACTTCGACGATAGCATAAATTTAGCTGATAAAGCACTGGTAGCGTTTGAGAGGATTGACTCCAGTTTTGGAACAAGTACCACTGTGGGTAAAATGCTGTCGAACAACATGGTAGGCTTCAGTGAAATCATTCATGAATGGAAGAGTCCATTGATTTCACAAACGTCAATGTTATCTTAAGACAACCATACATTTTTGTTGCTTGAAGAACTTGCCACAGCCACCCAGCCTTCAACAACCACCACCTTGATCAGTCACAAACCATCAATATCCAGGCAAGACCCTCTACCAGCAACCAGAAGATGACCGGCTGAAAGCTGAGATGATGGCTAGCAGTTTTTAGCAATGAAATTATTTAAGTTAAGAATTCAATTTACCCTGTTTTTTTTTTTAGACATAATGCTGTTACGCATATGATGTACTACAGTATAGTGTGAACACAAGTTTTATCCGCATTGGGGAACCGAAAGCTTCTTGACTTGCTTTATTGTGGTATTTGCTTTATTACAGTGGTCTGGGACTGAACTCACTGTACCTTCAAGGTATGCCTGTACTGAGCCCCATCTCCCTGAGTTTCTGATTCTGTAGGTATGGGTATGGTCAGATCATGCTGATGCTCCTAATTTTGAGACTGAGCCACTGTTTGGGCTTAATGCTTTGAATGGCTGTGGCCATGCTGGGAAAGTGCCTCCTCACTGCTGCTTATAAATGATTTGTGTTGGCTGGGCACAGACCTCAGCCCAGGCAGGCTTGTCAAGAGTGTGAAGTCTGAAATCTCTTAACATTCAGTAGGCACAGAAGTCTCTGATTTATTTCTGATTATAATCAATACCTCTAGATCGAGGGATGCTCTTAGCCTGTGGGAAGTTTAAAATAGAAAGAAAGCAGTCTCTGTATTAAATTCAAAGGTGAGCTCTGTTTAACTACTATTGTTTTTGCTGGTTTCTGGACTCTGGTCTCAGTGTGTTTGTAAGTCCATGTATTCAGCTGAAGACCATGTGATACCCCAATGTGGGTGGGAAATTCATAGTAAATAGTCGGTAATATTGCTGCAGCTGGTCAGAAGCAAACACCTTTTTGGTCTCCTAATTGGCACAGGTTTAAAACATTAAACAGTTTCTTAAAAAAATTTTTTTTAATGTTTATTTTTGAGAGAGAGAGAGAGACACAGAGTATGAGTGGGCAAGGGGTAGAGAGAGAGGGAGACACAGAATCTAAAGCAGGCCCCAGTCTCCAAGCTGTCAGCATAGAGCCCGACGCAGGGCTTGAACTGAAGAACCACAAGATCATGACCTGAGCCGAAGCCAGATGCTTAACCGACTGAGCCACCCAGGTGCCCCAACATTAAACAGTTTCTCAAAGCTTTCCCTGTCATGAACTCCCTTCCAAGACACAATCTCAACTCCAAAGCAGTGTAGGGGAAGAAAATTTTTCCTCTACTTTCTTAGATTCTTTTTATGGGGCCTGCGAATTAAAATGACAAAGACAGATTAGTAGGAGAAAGGTCATATGAGTTTTATGAACATTTTTACATGAATGGAGGCTTCACAGAAAACAAGCAAAAATCCAAAGAGTTGGTTGGACCCGGTGGCTTATATACCATTTTAACACAAAAGAGACTACATTGTGAAGAAATGTCTACACATAGGAGAAGGGGGGTGGGGTCGTCTGGACTTGGGGGCAGTGAACGTGTGAATAGCAAATGAATGGTAGCTAAGGGTTGTTCAGTAAGATTTGTTATGTCGACTCAAGTTGTTTCCACTGATAAAGTTAGAAAGTTTTCATTTAAATGCATTATAAATAACCATCTTTCAATTATTAATGTGATAAAGCTTTTTCTGTTGTATATGGCCGACCCCTCAAAATCTTGTTAATTTCACCCCTGGTAATTTACACATCCATCAGTCAATCATTGAAACAGCATTTACCCAGCATTATCCCTGTGCCATTGAATGTGGACATACTGATTATCTAATAGCACCCATTTAACCTCAATTACAGTGGGCTTTTGTAAATACTTTTTACGGCCCCTAACTTTAACATTTTATGTATCCTGGCTTTAAAAATGCAAACCTAGTTTTCAAGGTACCAACTGATGTAAATTTCACTTGACGTCCATCATTTCTTCAAGAAGTGAGCCTTAAAAATGAAACTCTTTGTTCTTAGAAATTAATGTTTGAACAATTACCATCTTACACATGGGAAACCAAAAATGTATCTGATGAAAGTAAAGAAAAATCGAAATTACAATCTACGGCTTATGAAAATGACTTTGTTTATGAAATGAACTTTAGTAATCTCCCAGTGAAGACAGTAATTTAAGCAAATTTTGCATTAAGAATGAATCATAGTAAGAATTTTCTATTGTGACATTGTAAGATTTTAATGGCCATTTGTTTTAAAGCAAGCCTCTGAAAAGAATTGGTCAAGTGCCAGAAGCTGTTTGTGATGACAAATTGCTCACAAGGAATTGCTTTGAAAGAAAACACTATTTTTTGTTTTTGAAACAAATTTGTGTAAGTACTAGACATATTCCACTATCTGTAAATCATCTTCTCTGACCATAAACGTAAAAGGCCCAATTTTGTCTCTTCTTGTTTGTTCCTTTCAGATCTTTCTAAACCCTCTACTTCTATTCTTTGTGGCGACAAAGAGTTGTCATGTATCTTCTTTGCTAGTGAAACATCATTCCTTCGCATGTCCTCATTATGCAAACACGCAATGCTTTGTTGATTGGCTTATGCTGTTTAGTTCCTCAAGCTGCTCATAAACATGTGATTTTTACTTCCCTGGGATCCACACTGATTTACAGAGATAACCAGTGTTAAAATTGTAATTGCCTGTATTTCAAGGACTGTTATTTATAGTATGATCACATGAAATCAATGAGAATACAAATTAATATTGTCCGTTTTCACAAACGAGCACGATCAGTTGCCAATTTTCAAAGAGCCAAACATGTGTCTTCATTTGATGGAACGGTTCCACAGTTATTTTTATGGATTCAAAGGAAAGCAGGGAACTTGGGGAAGGAGAGAGTATTTCTTTTTGAGGGCCTTCATTTTGCTTCTGATTTGGTTGCCTTAATCATGTTTGACCCATAAACTTGGACCACCTCCAGGGCCAGATCGGTGCTATGCAGGATTTGATGATTTCACACATTGGAGGGCCCTCTTTAGGAAAAAAAGTTTTAAAAATTATTTTATTTACGCAAAATTTACAGAAATAGGTGACCACTTGAACTCAATCTTAGGGCTCGTTACCCAGCTGCCCAAGGGGCCCATTCCAGGTGCAAGTTCTAGGCCTGAAGATGAACCTTCGTTAGTGTCACAGTAAACCTGTCCCTGGGCTTATACGCACATCACAACCGGAACACGAAGCTGTGATAACCTACCCATCAGAAGCACAGTGTGAGTGATTTGTCTATGATTTATGGAAATCAATTTTATTATTTAGTCATGTTATATAGAGAAAGCACTGGGGGAAAAATCCATATTGATAGATCGGTAAAAGGATCTTAGCACACGGCAGAGCGCTTTGTGGGATCACCACATGAGAGAGAGAGTGCGAGAGAGCAGAAGTAGGGGAGGGGCAGAGAGAGGGAGACAGAGGATCTGAAGCAGGCTCCGCGATGTCAGCACAGAACCTGATGTGGGGCTTGAACCCATGAACTGTGACATCATAACCTGAGATGAAATCAAGAGTCAGATGCTTAAATGACTGAGCCACCAGGCGCCCCCCCCCATTATTAGGGTAATTAAAGGAGAAATTAAAAAGCAGTTAATGGGGGCGCCTGGGTGGCGCAGTCGGTTAAGCGTCCGACTTCAGCCAGGTCACGATCTCGCGGTCCGTGGGTTCGAGCCCCGCGTCGGGCTGTGGGCTGATGGCTCGGAGCCTGGAGCCTGTTTCCGATTCTGTGTCTCCCTCTCTCTCTCTGCCCCTCCCCCGTTCATGCTCTGTCTCTCTCTGTCCCCAAAATAAATAAACGTTGAAAAAAAAATATTAAAAAAAATAAAAAATAAAAAGCAGTTAATGTTTAGTTTTGTCATATAAAACTAGTCTAAGGTCTTCAAACTCATTGACTGTATTACACAACAAACAATTCAATCACCTTTATGGACAGATAAGTAGTAATATAAGGTAGTCTACACCATGGGCAAATACACAGCAGAGAAAAATCAATGTTGCCCTATCAGAATTGGAGAAATGCTTAAGTCCTATGCAACTCGGAGAGTTCGCAGAAACAATGGAATTGTTTTACAGCAAGAAAAAGGATGTGTTTTAAGCAGAAGAAGCTATTCCAATACAGATGGGGGCATCAATTTGGGGCATAGCGGAGGGAAGAGTTTCAGCCAAAGAGGTTCCTGCGAAGGACACTCATGGATAGCCATTTGAAGAGGCAGACGAAGACCACATTATTATAAGAAAAAGTCTTGAAGGTCGTACCAAAAACTCTAAATTAAAAAAAAAATTTTTTTTTTAACGTTTATTTATTTTTGAGACAGAGAGAGACAGAGCATGAACGGGAGAGGGGCAGAGAGAGAGGGAGACATAGATTCGGAAGCAGGCTCCAGGCTCTGAGCCATCAGCCCAGAGCCCGACGCGGGGCTCGAACTCACGGACCGCGAGATCGTGACCCGAGCTGAAGTCGGACACTTAACCGACTGAGCCACCCAGGCGCCCCCCCAAAAATCTAAATTTTAATGTCAGTGGTCCTCAAAGCTTAGTCTCCAGACCCAGCATCAACCCTACCCCAGAACTGGTTATATATATACGCTGTGAGGCCTCATTCCAGTCCTCCTGGATCTGAAACTCTGGGTTGGGGCTCAGTAATCTGTTGTGACAAGCCCTGTAGGAGATTCTGATGCTCACTGGAGGACCAGTGTTCTACGTTACAGTCAGCCACAGAAGATTTCCAAAAGGAAAGGAATGCTCTAAAGTGGCGGTTCTGGAAGATTAAGCTGGCAACTATGGGTTAGACAGATTGGATAGAGAAGGGATGGAAGGCAGGAAAGTCTATTTTTTCAACCTAATGTCTCAATCAGCATAATATATATGAATTATGATGCCTGCTGCTGAATTCCAAAGCTGTTCTTTGTCAGGGTGTTAGCATCTTCATTTTATGCTACAGTGTATTAGACGGTGGCAATATACTTAGTGAGTCTGCTTTAAGTTTTTTAACGATCAATTAAATGCTTTCATTTTATTAAAGTGAATGCTAATTTAACGACTTGTAGCCAGTAAAAATTCAGCAACCTTGTAAATACACATTGGCCAGGTCGAGGACCATTTTTTTTTAAGAATGAATCTTGGTGTGTTAAAGGAGCTTTAAAAGAGACACTCCCTCCGAGACACAATAACTTCAAAAAAATATATATGTGAATTTGTAGTCATGCAGGTTATTTAAGAGAGAGGATGGGTGGCCTGGGTGGCTCAGTGGGTTAAGCATCTGACTCTCCATTTTGGGTCAGATCATGGCCTCAGGGTCATAAGATCAAGCCACCCATTGGGCTCTGCCCTGACAGTGGGGAGCCTGTTTGGGATTCTCTCCCTTCCCCTCTGACCCTGTCCCATGTGTGCGCATGCACGCTTTCTCTCTCCAAATAAACTTTGAAAAAACAGAGAGAGAAAGGAAGAGGGTGGAGGAGGGGAATGAAGAGGAGGGACAGAATGGTATTCTGAGCGGTAGACATGAGGGAGGAGAAGAGTATGTATAAAAAGGGAAGAAGAGGGGCGCCTGGGTGGCTCAGTCGGTTGGGCGTCTGACTTCAGCTCAGGTCACAATCTCGCGGTCCGTGAGTTCGAGCCCCGCGTCGGGCTCTGGGCTGATGGCTCAGAGCCTGGAGCCTGCTTCCGATTCTGTGTCTCCCTCTCTCTCTGCCCCTCCCCCATTCATGCTCTGTCTCTCTCTGTCTCAAAAATAAATAAACGTTAAAAAAAAAAAAGGGAAGAAGAAAAAGAAAGGGGAGAAAAGCAGCATGACGATATAAAATAATGTGCCTCAAAAGTCAGTCCAATCTGTCAGTGGTTAGGTCTCAGTGAATCGGCAGAGCAGGGAAGCAGCGGGGCTCTAAGCACTTGGTAATGAGTACCACCTATGACAGCCTAGCTGTAAAGAACTTACGCTCCTGTGCCTCGGGGCAAAAGAAAAAAAAAATGACTGTAATGCTGCTGGACGGCTGCCCTTTAAGTGTTTTCTTAAGTTTGAAATCTTGGCACTTTTTTATATACCCATCCATAGAAAACCTGCTGTGTGAGAAACACGCAGAAAATGTACTTATGGAACCCCATGTGTGAAGCGAGATTGTTTACATAAGGCTTACACAATTTGAGAATAATGCAATTTGACAGAAGAGACAGGTTGATGAAATGTCTGTGGTGTCTTTTTTTTTTTTTTTTTTTTTTTTTTTTTGCATAGAGTTGAGCGGGTTGAATATAACCATGGGAAAGCCAAGAGCTGGCCCCGATTTCTGGCTCTGGCACTGACATCCTGTATGATTCAGGACAAGAGACATGGCTTCAGCCCCACACTCATTACGGAGCAGGACCTGGGGGCAGAGGGGTGCGTGGGTTTGTACAGGGCTCAGGCATTCTTATTTTTCATCAGGTTAGAAGGTTGTTCGGTTGACGTCTAAGCCACATGTGCCACTGCCCGTCTCCCCGCAGATCAGGCTGTGAAAAGAGAGCTTTTCATCAAGACCAAACCTCGAATACTGTTAATGCTCGAACAGCTTCGGACAGCTGGTCACGGGAGCAGGGGAAAGGCCTGGGAGAGTGTGATAAGTAAGGTTTGGAAATTGGTCGGAACCTGGCATAAGTGCCCCAAAGCATTAGGCAAGCTGCAAGGAAGGGCAAGGAAGCATTAGGCAAGCTGCAAGGAAGGTGGCTCCGGGAGCCACCGAAGAGGCACAGAATCAGATCACATTATGGGGGTTCCGTGTAAAATCAAAGCGTGGGGCAGTCAGGGACCAGATGCTAGGGTAGGGAATAGTAACACTCACTAACGTGTACCCAGAGCTCACCGTGCGATCTTAGCACTTTGGAGGAATTAAGTCATTGATCCTTAAAAACCTCCTAAGGGGTGGTAGATGGCTATCACGCCCATTTTACAGATGAAAGGACTGAGGCTCACAGAGGTTAAGATGACATCACTAGGCAGCCACTCAGAGTCTGGGCATGCTTGAATTTCACAGGAGTAGAAAAAAAATGGAGGTGGTAGGATGTGTGTAAATCAGAAATAATGTCCCAGTCACAGAATGGAAAGGCTTACAGCAGAGCCAATGGCCCCCACCCCGTGCCCCAGAAAGCGGCTGCATGAACCTGTTCTACTCTTCCCAGCCCATTCCGATGTCTGGATGCTCAGCCAGCCCCCAGGACTCGGGATCAGTGGCCCCTGGGCAAGGACAGGAGAGTGGGCTTGGTCGTATTACAAAACCACGGCTTCAACTAACAACCTCTGTGTTTACTTAATAGAAACGTTGTGCAATTATGTAGCTCCTACCCACCACGGAGTCATCCAAACTGGGTAATTCAACTCTCAGGAGACACGGACCACTCACCGTGGGAAGGGGCGAGGACGTTCACTGCACAATTCAGAGGAAAACCTTCACTCTCGCATGCACCCAACTCCGAGCGAAATGCGATGGGCAGATAACATACTTGTTGGGATTCTTTTGGCTAAACCGTATTGAAGGAGAGCACATCGGTGGACAATTTTGAAAAATAACACTAGAGCACTCTGCCAATTCTCACAACACTTAACAGTGATATTCCAAGTAAATACGCTTCACTTTCCAGAAAGAATATGACCTGCGAGGATTACGCCTTGGGCACTCGTTTTTCTGTTGAGCGGTTTCTTTGGAGCAACGTCAGTTGCTTTTCAGACGAATGTCCTGTTAGTTTCCTGTTGCCTCCACGTGAGAGAAGAAATTTCAGAGCTGCACAAGTGAACTTTAAAAAAAAAAAATCCTCAAACTTTGGATCAATCATGAACCATCACATAAGCTTTGGGGAGCCGAACTCCTGAATTGGCTAGAGCCATTAAATCATGGAATTATAGAAGTGGAATCACATCCTTAGAGGTTTTTATTTTACAGATGAGGAACTAGACCTCATATGTGTCTCAAAAGCTCACAAAGCTGGGAAGTCACTAAGATGAGTCTATTCTCTCCACTGTCCTCTGCTCTCTTGCTGTGCTAACCACTAGAATGAAAATTTTTTGCAAATGTTTCTGGCAGTGTCTCCCCCCCGCCCCCCGCCCCGCACAGATGAAACGAACGTCACTATTCCACTTTACCATTTAAAGATACATGGAAGGGGCGCATGGGTGGCTCAATCGCTTAAGCATCTGACTCTTGATTTAGGCTCAGGTCATGATCTCACAGTTTATGAGTTCAAGCCCCGCATCGGGCTCTGCGCTGACAACTCAGAGCCTGCTTTGGATTCTCTCTCCGCCTCTCCTCTGTCCCTCCCCGGTTTGCGTGTGTGCGTGGGCACGCACTCTCTCTCTTTCAAAAAAAATACATGGGAAACAAGAGAATTGCAGGCAAGGACTTGAAGAGATACTCGGAGACCCATGTTCATAGCAGCATTGTTCACAACACCCAAAGCTGAAAATGTCCATAGATGGGTGAGGGATAAACAAATGTGGTCCGCACATGTGGTGGAATATTACTCAGCATAAAAAGGAAGGAAACCCTACTGCATGCTATGACAGGAATGAACTTTGAGGACATTACGTTAGATGGAAGAAGCCAGGCGCAAAAGGATGAACGCTGTCTGATTCAACTCACGCGAGGTTCCGAAAGGAACAGGTTCCCAGAGACACAAAGTAAGCCTGGAATACCAGTAAAGTAAGCCCCTGGAATACCAGGGGCTGGGGGGAAGAGAGAATGGGGAGTTACTGGTTAACAGGCACAGAGTCACAGCGGGAGAAGATGTAGTCCTAGCGGTAGATCGTGGTGAGGGTTGCAAATCCATGTGAACGTATTAATGCTACTGAATTATACACTTAGAAACGGTTAACACGGTGGGGGTGCCTGGGTGGCTCAGTCACTTGAACGGCCGACTCTTGATTTCGTCTCAGGTTATGATCCCAGTGTTGTGGGATCGAGCCTCAAGATGAGCTCCACTCTGAGCATGGAGCCTGCCTAAGATTCCCCGCCCACCCCCCCCCCCCCCCCACCTCTCTCTCTCTCTCCCTCTGCCCCGTCTCTTGCTCTCACTCTCATTCTCTCTCTCAAAAAAAAAAAAAAAAAAGAAAGAAAAGGTTAAGATGGTAAATTTTACATTGTGCATGTTTCGCCCCAATTCAAAATAATTTACATAAAAACTAAAAAATGCATGGAAAAACGGAGTTATCTTTGCTCTGTGTGAAAAGACAGACCAGGCTCTTATGATCGCGCCATTGTTTCATCCTTTAAAAAACTCTGCTTGGGGTGCCTGGGTGGCTCTGTCGGTTAAGCGTCCGACTTCGGCTCAGGTCACGATCTCACGGTTCGTGAGTTCGAGCCCCGCATCGGGCTCTGGGCTGACAGCTCAGAGCCTGGAGCCTGTTTCAGATTCTGTGTCTCCCTCTCTCTCTGACCCTCCCGCATTCATGCTCTGTCTCAAAAATAAATAAACGTTAAAAAAAAAACTAAAAAAATTAAAAATAAAAAACTCTGCTTGATTTGCCCTTTCACATATTGACTTCGCTGAAGTGATACTTTCAGCTTCTCAAACTTACCTAGAAATAAAATGCGGATATGTGCTTGATCTACGTAAGCAGTTTACGTGATAGATTTATCAAATCTCTTTGATAAAGGGGAAAAGATCAGGAGTGCCTTTATTCCAGTGGATGGACAGCAGGGAAGTTTAAGTACAGAAGGCACTGGAACCTTCTTCTCCCCAGAGCCGCATGTGAGTACTCTCACGGCATGTGTGCATTTTGGACGGACGTGTTCGGCGCCCTTTTGAACAAAGATTCAAGGAATAACCTAGCATATTCTGGGTTCTTCCACTCATAAATCAATAGTTAGAAATTCTACCAAGAAAGCTGGAGGCATAGATCTAAGAATGAGAACTAAGAATTAGAACTCCGGATAAGACAACACTCCATTTTAGGGGCACCTAGTTGGCTCGGTTGGCTCAGCGTCTGGCTTTCGATTTTGGCTCAGATATTGATCCTAGGGTTGTGGGATTGAGCCCCACAGAGGGCTCTGAGCTGAATGTGGAGCCTGCTTAAGATTCTCCCTCTCTCTTTCTCTCACCCTCTGCCCCTCTCCCCTGCTGGTGCTCTCTCTTCCTAAAATACAAACAAAAAAGAAAAGAGAAGAAAAGAAAACAATCCATTATTATAGGCTGCTTGAATCTGGCAAAGTACAGCATGATGCCTACAGATTAAAGGATACAAAAATGGGGGCACTATAAACCTTAAACTGTACATTGTGTCCATTTCTTTAAGAAATGGTATAATCTTTGTCTAGGCTTACTTTAGGGGTTGTTGTAATTAGCAAATTATCATTTTTATTTTGAATGGGAACATGTTATATGAGAGCAAAGTACTTCTGTCATTGTGTCGAACGGAGATTTTCTGACGGTTAATAATTTTAAAAACCATTTTACGGAGGTACCTTTTAAATTCAGCTTTTCACAATATGCTAATACAGGGTTAAGCTCTATTGGTTCTGTTTTCAGCTGTTTAAAACTTATGACATATCTGAAGGGTGAATTTGGCATTAAACCAACATTTTCCTATTGTCAGCTCTGCGGAGTCAATATATCATAGTCCCAGAAGAGAAGGTTGTGTTCCTCCTTGCCTCCACCGTCATTAACAAAGCTGACAGCAAAGCCCTAATTCCAGAACTGTTCCCGTGTTATCGATGTGTAAAGCAGAAAGGACTGAGCCTGACTGTCAGATGTCAGGCCGGGTTTCCGTTATTGAGAAGTAAACGCCTGCGCAGTTTGGTTGTAAAGAAGGGTCCAACTGATCAGAACGTTGCACCTCAGAAAAAAATGTATAAGAAAAATGCAATTATGGTGCCTTTTCAGAACTTTTTTTTTTTTCTTAACACAAAAAGGAAAAAACAGGGGCGCCTGCGTGGCTCAGTCGGTTGAGGGTCCGACTTCAGCTCAGGTCACGATCTCACGGTCCGTGAGTTCCAGCCCCGCGTCAGGCTCTGGGCTGATGGCTCAGAGCCTGGAGCCTGCTTCCGATTCTGTGTCTCCCTCTCTCTCTGCCCCTCCCCCATTCATGCTCTGTCTCTCTCTGTCCCAAAAATAAATAAACATTAAAAAAATTAAAAAAAAAGGAAAAAACAAAAGTTTATTTAATTAGTGAATGTATTTTTTGAGAGAGAGAGAGAGAGACAGAGATAGAGAGAGGGAAAGCAGGGGAGGGGCAGAGAGAGAGAGGGAGAGAGAAAATCCCAAGCACGCTCCATGCTGTCAGTGCAAAGCCCCGCGTGGGACTTGATCCCACACACCATGAGATCACCACCCCACCGGACATCAAGAGTTGGCTGCTTCACGGTGGGAGCCACCCAGGTGTCCCCATGGAGAAAATGAAAGTTTAAATAAAAACAAAGGTGCTTGAGGGACAAACAAAAAACGAAGGGAGGTTTAATACACCAAGAATTACATTTTAGTCTTTTTTCATCGTTTGAGGAAAAGAAACACGACATTCCTCACAATTGTTACATTGCTAAAGGCGTCGTGAGCTGTTTTTAGGTTCATCTTCTCTGGGTTTGTGGCTACTTCGGGGCAGACAGAGCACCCTTCCCCACCAAAACCCCGCCCTGCACGTGCGCGCGTGCGCGCGCACACACACACACACAAACACACACACACACTCTGTAGCCAGAGGGGGCCATAGCATCGTTCAGGTCACCCGTGTGGAAGTGGAAATTGCTGAGTACAGCTTCCAGGCAAACCGTTCGGAAAGGAAAGTGATCTAGGGGCGCTTGGGTGGTTCGGTTGGTAAGGCATCCGACCTCGGCTCAGGTCCTGATCTCTCCGGTTCGTGAGTTCAAGCCCCGCGTTGGGCGGGCTCTGGGCTGACAGCTCAGAGTCTGGAGGCTGTTTTGGATTCTGGGTCTCCCTCTCTCTTTCTCTGCCCCTCCCCTGCTTGTGCTCTCTCTCTCAAAAATGAATGAACACTAAAAAAAAAAAAAAAAAAAAATTAAAAAGAAAAAAAAAAAGAAGAAAGGAACGTGACCTAGCTGTAGCTGCCCATTGCCCCCTCCTTCCTGTTTGAAATACGGCATGAAGTTGGAGTGAAGTAGTCATGAGGGCACCCCGAGCGCAGGCTGAGCAGAAATACAAAATACAAACACACAAAAAGCCTGGAGTATCAGCTCTGGGCAGCTCCCCTCTAGACTCCTGGTTACATGAAAATGGTAAAAATAATGATCATCCCACCCCACATTTGTTTCAGCTTTTTCTTTTCAGCTTCCTGTTGCTTATAGACAAGTTTCCTTCTTAGTCACAGGAATATTTGAGAGCGGAAAATTCAAAAGCAAAATACACCAGAGTCTTTAATGAATGGCATTTCCCTAGGCTAACTTGCCTAATTATGAGGATGTTTAGTTAATATACAAATTATGAAGCTTGAAATAATTGGCTCTGATCAGCATCCTCATTATTATCATTAAAGAGATTTTTATTCAGAACTCATTTGCATGAGGAAGCTCGTTCAGCTATTTACCTGGTGAATGGTTTTCCATGTTGGTAGCCTCTCTCAGGCTTGGAAATCATTGAGAAGAGTGTGCAGGCTTCAGGATGATTTCGGCAAGGGTAGAGAGTCCCACAGAGTAACCTTCTCGGAGGAATCACAGCATGCTGACACTGTTTCCATGGAAGTGGTTACAAATGATCTTTTAACAAAGACTAGTTATTATGAGATTTGATATGATTTCATATCTTTGTATATTAAAGCAAATGCAAGCCTGTCACATCATCACACGGTTTGTGACAATGTCATTCTCATCCCGATTCCTAGACGCTTTCTTGAGCGGGACAGAAAATGATGGTGTTCCACTGATCAAGCTGGGAATTTCTTCTCACTCTGGGCATGCCCACGGGTGTTTCACATGGCGGATACGGTCTGTTCTGTGTCTTGAAACAGGGGGGAAAAAAGCTGAGGACTGCTTTATACACAAAGAACAAAACTCCCTAACGAGTACCTTCAGGAGTAGAAACTAGGCAGCAGTCGGGAACTCTGTTCTACTTATTTTCAGTGGGCATGGTTGGGGGCGGGTTACTAACCCTTCAGGGACAGATCATTATCTCAAGGGCAAGGGCTTGGAGCTTTTTATGTTTACCAGAAGTGGCGTGAAATAAAAAGTTGAGAAACACTGCCGAAGAGCCTTTGTACAATATGTCTTTCTTGGCTTATGTCCAGTCCAGGGACTTGGCTCTGGTGGCCTGAATCTTCACTGAATTGAGAAATTTCATGAGGCTGTATTCAGGCCCAGGGGGGAACCAGCACAGTGATTGTCTTTCTGGCCTTTGGGCATGGCTCCCCTTGTCCCACTGCTATCCCCTTACCCTTTTGCTGACTAGGGCACTTAAGTTGAAATCATTCCCATCAGATTGTGTAAACAACCTTGATCCACCCCTCTGCGATGTCAGTACATCTTAGGCACTGTATCGATCTATTTCTGGGGCACCTGGGTGGATCAGTTGGTTGAGCATCTGAGTCGATTTTGGCGCAGGTCATGACCCCAGAGTCGTGGGATCGAGCCCCATGTTGGGCTCTGCATGGAGTATGAAGCCTGCTTAAGGTTCTCTCTCTCTCTCTCTCTCTCTCTCTCTCTCTCTTTCTCTCTCTCTCTCCCCCTCCGTCCCTCTCCTCTACTTGGGCTCTCTCTTCCCATCTGAATTAGCTGGGATTAGCTTTTTCTACAAATACTGGCGAGCTCTCAAATAGCAGTGACTTAAATAATATAAAAGTTAAATTCTCTTCTAAGTAAGGTAAACCTGAAGTAGTCAGTCCAAGGCTGACATGGTTCCTTCTAGTTTTCTGCCCAGGAAGGCTCTACGTTTTCATATGCTGTATGGTAGGACGAGGAAGACGGGTAAGAAGCTTGCTTGCCTTGCAAGGACACTTTCCGTGCATACCATACAACGTGTGGCTTTTGTATCATTGGCCAGAATGTCCTTGCCTGTTCACGTCCGACTACGAGGGAGGCTGAAAAATAGAGTTCTATATCTGAGTTCTTGGATATACTCTGATCAAGTCAGGACTCAGTCACCGAATAAGGGGAGAAACTATTGGGACGCGTTCATTGTTGTCGCTGCCATTTGCAAATAACTGTAATTGTGGGGACAGCTATTTGTAAATGCACTGATTCCAGCATATGGGCCGTAACCCTTGTCCCACTTAGCATCTGAAATGCTTTGTCCGCTTCCAAGGGATTTATGGAAGCCAGATGGTGGCCAGCTACCAGCCATAGGGGTTTAAGTTTTCTCCACTGCTTTTGTTTATCTTGATTCTATAGATGACAGGGCTCTAATTTATCTTTTTTGCTCCCAAGCCCCCTTCCATTTGGTGAAATTGCTGTGTAGACAGGATACACGTCTCCTCCTGGCATGTTGGATGCTTGATTATTTCAGAAGACGATCAGGGTGCTCTTCAAACGTAGATTCCCTTGCAGGGCACATTCCGGGAGCTCGATCATGACGTGTATTAAAAAGCTTTGGTTTCCAGAGGAAGAAGTGAAATAAAGGCACACCGGGAAAATGTGGTAAAAAGCTTCTAAACTCTCCTGGTTGGATAAAGAATGCCAACCTAGGGATTATCAGTGGCAACTACTAGGCAGAGGAGACCCTTTTGTTTCAGAGAGAGTGATGACATTCTCTTGCTGCTCACTCAGAATTCAAGAATTCAAGAGCATCTCCCCATGTGCCCCTACAGGGGCCCGTCAGTGAGAGGCTGTAACAGGCCAAGCAGTTGGACTATTTCATTCCAGATTTCCTGAGTTTTCCTAAGAGCAGATTTTGGTATGTGAAATATTTATTAGATGCAGTTCTATTCCTAGAAGGGCCAGGATTTCAAGAATAGATTAAGATATGAAGGAGTGATAATTCTGAAAATAAAGGGAATACATATACCCATCAAGAAAATAACGAAAAAATTCTTTTCTGATTCAGTCAACTACTGAGAGAATCGTAATGGTGCAGCCTACCTGTTCTGGACATTCTGGGTAGAATGTGCACTGCGATGGGGCTTTAGGCGATTCAGCTGTCCTGAAGGATAATGAGTTCGGGGTGCCGGGGTGGCTCAGTCAGTTGAGCGTCGGACTTTGTCTCAGGTCATGATCTCACACTCTGTGAGTTCGAGCCCCATGCTCGAGCTCTGTGCTGATGGTTCAGAGCCCGGAGCCTGCTTCAGATTCTGCGTCTCCCTCTCTCTCTGCCCTTCCCCCACTCACATTCTGTCTCTCTGTCTCTTTTAAAAATAAATAAACATTGGGACGCCTGGGTGGCGCAGTCGGTTAAGCGTCCGACTTCAGCCAGGTCACAATCTCGCGGTCCGGGAGTTCGAGCCCCGCGTCGGGCTCTGGGCTGATGGCTCGGAGCCTGGAGCCTGTTTCCGATTCTGTGTCTCCCTCTCTCTCTGCCCCTCCCCCGGTTCATGCTCTGTCTCTCTCTGTCCCAAAAATAAATAAACGTTGAAAAAAAAAATTTAAAAAAAAATAAACATTAAAAAAAAGGATTATGCATCTTTGTATTTTATTGTTAAGCCCATGAGACTGAAGGCACCACATTGGCACAAGAATAGAGATATGTTTTAACAACTGCTCAACAATTCCCATATGGCTCTCTTCAGTTCACCTCAATTCAGTTCACTGCCATAAATCAATGGAATTTAATTCGATGAAACACTAACCGGTTCTGCGAAGGGGGTACAAAAAGAGACCATTTTGTTTAGGAAGCACACGTCAATGCATGTAAGAGGAAAACGTAAGACAGGCTGTGTCTTAATGCCCGAATGTTTGCAACAGGACATCATTTTTAATAGGGCAGAGAGAAAGGGAGAGAGAGAGTCCCAAGCAGGCTCCACGCTGTCAGCACAGAGCTGGACTGGGGGCTCTAATCCCACGAACTGTGAGATCACGACCTGAGCTGAGATCAGGACTCGATGTTCAACCGACTGAACATCCCAGATCAGGCATCCCAGATCTCATTATTTTCAATCCCTCCTGCTGAATCGACTGTAAATCTCTGCACACAGACCCCAAACTTACGTGGTGAATCGACTGAAATGTAAGAGGGTGTTAATTACATCGGCGTGCTCTTGATGAGTGTCAGCTGGTACCTGGTTCTTGGGTGCTAAATGTCAAGGAGAGGCACTCACAGAGAACAGAGTTAATTTAGGGCTGAATGCTAGTTACAATCTGGCCTGTACCCTCCTTCCCCCCCTGGTTAAGATGTGTGCTTCGTGAAGCCGGTTACATTTGTCTCCGAACCTGTTTAAGCAAGTTGTAATTGCTACTGTAATTATAAAACCTAATTAAAATGTACATGAACCAATAAAATACGAAGTTGGAAAAGAGACTTGTTATTTCAGTGAAAACTAAGCTGAAAGTGTTGAAAATCGTACGGATATGGCGGTTGAACAGGTATGGTGGGGACAACTGTGAATATTATGGGGAGGAGATCCTAGAAATCTAGAAGCGATTTGCATTTAGATTGCTTCATAAATGTGTTTAAGTTCCTCCTACAGAAAAGCAGGTGAAGCATTCGGGGTGTGATTTAAGTAAGAAAGCCCACATAGGGGTGCCTGGGCTGCTCAGGCAGTTGAGCAAAGGATTCTTGGTTTTGGCTCAGGTCACATCTGCTAACTCCTGGGTTTGGGCCTGCAGTGACTGTGGGAAGCCTGCTTGGGAGTCTGGCTCCTTTTCTCTCTGCCCCTCCCCTACTCACACTCTGTCGTTCTGTCTCAAAAATAAATAAATAAACACTCAAATAAAAAAACAAAAAACAACGGGGCGCCTGGGTGGCTCAGTCGGTTAAGCGGCCGACTTCGGCTCAGGTCATGATCTCGCGGTCCGTGAGTTCGAGTCCCGTGTCGGGCTCTGTGCTGACAGCTCGGAGCCTGGAGCCTGTTTCAGATTCTGTGTCTCCCTCTCTCTGACCCTCCTCCGTTCATGCTCTGTCTCTCCCTGTCTCAAAAATAAATAAAACGTTAAAAAAATTAAAAACAAAAAAACAAAAAAACAAAAAACAACAAACCAGTGTTGAGGTCCCTGATCTCCGTTCCATGTGTTTTCTTTTCTTTTTTTATTTTATTTTATTTTATTTTATTTTATTTTATTTTATTTTATTTTATTTTATTTTTATTTATTTTATTTTATTTTATTTTATTTTATTTTATTTTTATTTTAAAATATCTTTTATCAGTCCCACTATTTTTTTTCTTAATTTATTTTTTAGAGAGAGGGAGAGAGAGACAATCCCAGCCAGCCTCTCCACCATCCACAAAGAGCCCGATGCAGGGCTTAAACACACAAACCATGGGATCATGACCTGAGCTGAAGTCAGAGGCTTAACTGAGCCACACAGACGCAGAGAATGTTAGGTAAAAGCATTATAACTCATTTGTGACATGGTTTAGTTAATTTTTATCATAAACAATGACATGAAAATTTTTTTTCCGAGGTTTACTCATTTATTTTCCATCCATTCATTCATTCGCCTGTTATTCAACAAAGACATATGCACAGGGCAAAGCGCTATGGTATGAATTACATGTAGGTTGATAGATGCAAACAAAATGACCTAGAGCTTTCTGCTTTAGATGTGGCTAGACTGTTCTAGAGCAGCATTTCCAACCCTGTCCCTATAGTGGAGTCCCCTCTTAGAAGTTGTGAAAAATACTCATGCCTGGGCTCTGCCCCCATAGACTCTGATTCAATTTGTTGAGGGTCGGGTCTGGGCATAGGGCTTTTCAAAAAGCTCACCACCCAGGGCCAAGACTGCATCGTCTGTGGGGACCTTTGAGAGACTGGCCATTTACTCACTTCCTCTAAACACACATGAATGAACTGTGCTATAAATCCAAACTACAACCGAGTCATCTTGAGGAGGGACTTCGTATGCTCTCATGGCCAAAAAGTAGGTGACGGTGCTGAACAATGATACTTTAAACCGAACACCTGCCCGACAATAGACAAGTCTGAAGGCGTCAGGAGCGGAAACTTGCTGACTGGCCCTAAAACAACGTTACGTCCCTCCCAACCGACTTTCTCCGACTGAATTGTGTAAGGGGCAGATGTTTTTCATTGGATCTTATCAAGAAAATGCAGGGCAGTAATCAGGAGCCCTGACAAGAGTTGGTTTCATAGAACATGTCTATGTGGAGAACATCTTCTCCCTTCTCACCGCCTTCCTCTCCCTCTCCCTCTCCCTCTGGACACCTGCGCTATTTTGCATGCCAGAGACTCTGTTGTTCTGATGATGCTTTCATCCTTTTGTCCGCCCCCTTGTTCTCCTTGCCTGAGTTGGAGGCACCTGTGCTTCCAGATATATCCTAAAGCCACAGTGTTGTCGGTCTGTGGCTCAGCACACCGAGCTCTCTGCCGTGTCAGGATTTCCTGTTCCCTCTCCTCGCCTTTTCCTCATCGTGCTAGCCAGCGAGCTCCCGATCTTCATAAGTTTGCGGGGAACAATGTAACGAGGAAACCGCAGACCTCTGGGCAAGCGGGGAGGGGCTGGAAACTGACTTCAGTCACCAGTGGCCAGTGACTTCATCAATCACGACCGTGTGATGAAACCTCCATAAAACCCCCAAAATGGCAGGATTCAGAGAACTTCTGGGTTGGTGAGCACTCAGAGAACACGGACACTCCTTGCCCTTTGCCCGTCCATTGCCTTGCGTGTCTCTCCCACCTGGCTATTCCTGGGAGAGGCTCTAACAATTTCACACCTGATCTTAGCCAAACAGCCGAGAGGCGATTCTAACAATTTCACTATCCCAAGGAGGGGATCGCTGGAACCTCCGATCTGCAACTCTGACAACCTGCCCTTGGCGACCGGCATCCTGTAGGACTGAGCCCTTGACTTCCGGGCCGTGATGCTGTTATCTCCAGGGAGACAGTGTCCAGATCGGAGTGCATTTTAGGACACCCAGCTGGCGGCCGAGAATCGCTCGGTGTGGAGGAAAACCCCATGTGTCAGAATTGGTGACCGGAATCATTAGCTATTAAAACAGATACTATGAAAGCGTTCACTTGTGGTAATATATATATTTTTTTCCTGATGAGAATCAAATGAAACGTTGCTTGACGTGCCACTCCCCAGCACCGCCTCAAAATGTCCCAGATTTCTCTTAGACATTTTTTTATGTGGGCGCGCTATAAAATTTGAGAGATGAAACTGAGAACCCCAGCAACCGCGTGTTGCTTGATCTCATACGGTGTGCCTTGCTGGGCTCCGTGTTCCGGAGGGGGGTCAGTTACAGTGCTGGTGATGTCACTCCCACCACCTCTGCAGAGATCGGTGCGGTTCCAGTCAGGGACGCGTATGGTAGCAATTTGCATCATGCTGAGCTATCCGAAACTTCTCCAATGTGTCCTTCCCCGCCACCCCCCCCAGCAGCTCACTTCTAAAGTCTCGCGGCCCCCACGCTTGTTTTAAACCTCTCTCTCACTGCAGTCTGGGTCCCCGGAGAAAAAGAGGCACTCCCCAATCGAAGATTCCTGAGTGCTGCCCGCACCAGCTGTTTCTCTGGAAAGCGGTTTGGGATGTTGGCTCATAAAGAGCACAAAAATAAAAATAAAAACCACTGCTGTTCCCGTCCACTGTATTCACAAAGGGGAATGGTACTGTTGCCCCACATACTGAATATTCATCAGAATTATGAGTAAAGGGCAATGCCGATCAGTTCGGAGCTCCGGCCCCTCTCTGTGGGTCTCAGTGCTGACAATTTTTCCAGTGGCTTTTACGACATGGTACCTTCATGAATTTCGGGAATAGGAGTTTGTGTGGTCATCCCTTTTGAAACGTATCCCAGCGTCCCTGTGTATAGACCGGAAGGCTTAGCAGCGTGCTTGTTAACACATTCTTCCCAGTAATGGTAAAAACCATGTGGTTTGACTAAACGTGGATGAAGCTGTGCTTTTCAGGGTCCTCAGCCACGCTACTTCATGGACTGCATGGCCAGGCTCAGTATGACGGTGAGAAACAGCGATAGCTACCACTGGTAAAGGTGACAAAGAATGCAGGGACAGTGGTCAGGATTCAAGTCAGTAACTGGAGTTGGATGAGATCTCAGAAGGTTAAAGACAAAAAGCACCAAAAGGGAATACGTGGCAGGCTCACTGGGCATATGCGCCAAAAACAGAACATGCTGCCTTCTAGGTCATGGGTTGAGTCCTGCCCAGCCCCTACCCCCACCCCGCCGCAGGTCATCGGCATTATCTCCATCGTTGTCATTATCACTGAATTTCTCTCAAACCCAGAGAAGGGCTGTTGAGCAGGTGCGTCCGTGCCTCGGATTGCTCTACACCCTGAGTTATTTAGAGCTTGTTAACGGTGTCATCCGGCTTTTAATTGGTCAGCTGTCAAAAAACGTGGAAAATACTGAATCATCTCCCCGAGCGAAATTGGGGCTTCTGAGCTTGAGGCGCGTCCTACTGGGAAACAGTGGGGCTGGGACGAGTCAAAGGCCTCCCTCAATCCACTTACAGGGCTTCATGTCATCAGGGCGACTCACCTGTCACTGTCCATATGGTGCCCGAGGCAAAGGGTTAGTGCTGCTGATGGTGACATAGCCTACAGCGGTGGCTGCAGCAATTAGCTGGGAGTCACATTGTATTTGCAGTTTGTTTGGATGGACGGATGGACAGATGGATGGATGGATGGATGGAAGGAAGAAGCTGCGGGTCAACATCAGTTTTTTGGTCAGACTTGGCAGATAAAGAAATAAAAATATGACCACAACTCTTATTTAAATTTCAGCTATTATAAGGGCGCCTGGGGGAGGGGGGCTCAGTCGGTTGAGCGTCCGACTTCCGCACAGATCACGATCTCACGGTTCGTGGGTTCAAGCCCCACGTCGGGCTCTGTGCTGACAGCTCAGAGCCTGGAGCCTGCTTCGGACTCTGTGTCTCCCTCTCTCTCTGCCCCTCCCATGCTCATGTTCTCTCTCTCTCTCTGTCTCTCAATAATAAATAAACGTTAAAAAAATAAAAATAAATAAATTCAAGCTATTATATAATCTTCAGTCTATGCGCCCTTGAATCCGTCCTTCTGTGTCTCAAGTCTTTCCTCCATAGAACTACATCCTGGAATCATAGACCACGTGAGCCTTACTCTCCTCTGCATTGCCATGCACTGTCTGCATCAGGCTTCCTCCAGCACTATCAGGCATAGGGACAGAAGAGGAAGGAATGATAAAGGGAATCCAGGAAAGTGATTTAAGGACGATCTTAAACAAATGAACTCAGGGGCACCCGGGTGGCTCAATAGGTTAAGCATCTGACTCTTGATTTAGGCTCAGGTCATGATCTCCTCTATTCGTGAGACTGAGGCCCTTGCCGAGCTCTGCTCTGACAGTGTTGAGCCTGCATGGGATTCTCTCTCTCCCTCTCTCTCTGCCGCTCTCCTGCTTGTGCATGCATGTGTACGGACTGGCTGTCTCTCTCAAAATAAACATTAAAAAAAAAATGAACTCAAATAATGGGCAGAGGTAAAAGGGTAAAGAAAAAAAATAGAAAGTGTACTGAAAGTAGCAACATGAAGAAAATTTACAGAACAGAGAATGATACCGCAAAGCCCCAGAAGGTCTTAAAAGACGCAGAAAGGAAAAGGGAGAGATAGTACATCTAAATGCAGGGCATTATAAGAGATGTCCCAGCCACTCCATTTCTGGTTATCATCCCCAAAGAAGGGAAACACGTCCACACAAATGTTCAAAGCAGCATTATTCATCATAACCCAAATCCAGAAGTGACTCAAATAATCATCAACTGACAAATGGGTAAACAAAATATGGTAAATCCATAGAATAGAATATTATACTCAATGATGAAATGGAGTAGCTATTGATCTACACAACAATAGGATGACTATTGAAAACAAAGCATCACGCTAAGTGCATGAAGTTAGCCCCATATTGTATTTGTTGTATTTTATACTTATGATGTTCATGTGACATGTCCAGAATACCCAAATCCATAGAGACTGAAGGTAGGTTGGTAGACTAGAGCTGGGATAGAGGGGGAATAGGGAATAACCCTTCAGGGGTATGGGATTTCTTCGTGGGGGTGGTGAAAATGTTCTCAAAGTAGACAGTGGTGGTGATTATACAACTCTGAAAATAGTAAAGACCACTGAAATTCACGCTTGAAAATGGTGAATTTTATGGTATGTGAATTACATCTCAATAAGGCTATTTTTTTAAATTTATGTTTTGATTTTGAGAGAGTGCGCACACATACGTTCGCGTGAATGGGGGAGGGGCAGAGAGCAAGGGAGAGAGAAAACCCCAAGTACGTTCCATTCTGTCAGTGCAGAGCTCACCGTGGGTCCTGAACCTACAAACCATGAGATGGTGACCTGAGCCAAGATCAGAAGTCCGATGCTTAACCGACTGAGCCACCCAGGCGCTCTTCAATAAAGCTGTTATTACATAAAACCCATTGTATTATTTCTCTTCAAGTTTCCAAGGTCTTTGACATGGATGGGCCCTGGAAGTAGGCCTGAGGCATAGACAAAGGGGAAGGAAAAGAGGGAAAAAAGAAAGGTCGGGAGGAGTTTGATAGAGAAGAAAAAGCAACAGAGGAAAGACTTCCAGTGAAGCTTGGTCAACTGCAAGGAACAGAGACTCCCGTTAACTCAACAGCAGGGTCCACTGGGAAAGGAACTCAGAGGAGACCTCGAAATGACAAAGCCCAAGGCACAAAGGCAGTTCTTGCGAACGGCTCTGCCAT
Source organism: Prionailurus viverrinus (assembly GCF_022837055.1). Taxonomy (NCBI): domain Eukaryota; kingdom Metazoa; phylum Chordata; class Mammalia; order Carnivora; family Felidae; genus Prionailurus; species Prionailurus viverrinus. The sequence goes on from NC_062561.1 coordinate 103,353,411, forward strand.
CATGGTGTTTCACGATGTTTCTATTTCTCTCTGTGTATCCGATCCATTTGTTCTCTAACATCTGACTTTCTCTGCCTTCCCCTAACTTCAGCCTACAGATAACGTTGACATACAATGTCGCTTTCAAACGTGACTCTACGTCACAGCATTCTCAAAACAATCATTGCCCTCTGCTTCAGTGGGTGTATGATGCAGTCCCCACTTCCTGATTCGCCTGTTCTAAGACAAGATCCCAATTCGTTCACATCAGATGGGCGGATCAAAACCTGGATCATGGGATCATGGTCAACTAGCCAGTCTACACTGACAGTCTTTGAATCTTGGGACTATCCAGAAAAGAATCAGCATTCATGGGGAAGAGAACAGTGGGCGTAGCTCGTTCATAAAGGGGCACCGTAGGTTGGAGGGAAGAGAGAGGGGAGAGAGTGAGAGAGGCATTTTGGTAAGGGATACTGTGGATGAGCAGTGGAAAACCTTCCCAGCCCTCAAGGAAGAGGAGAGGTGCATAGGAGGCTATGTCACCTCCCCAACCAAATGAGAACCGTCCTTAGGAAATGTCAAGTTTTTGCTTCATCCACCATCAGAGGAATATATTAGCCATGTTAGGGTATTAGTTTGGACCTAATTTCTGTATTTTTTGCCAGAAGATAGTTGTAAAGAGGCCGAATACAGTTTCTTCCCTCGTTTTTGGAAGACTCAAGATCTCCCTGTAACTATTGAAATAACTGAAAGACAACAAATAACAAGGTTTTGGAATGGAATCCAAGCAACTAGTATCCAGTATTTGCTAAAAAATAAAATTCTATTCCACATCTTACCTCACGGATAAGGGCCTGGCTAACATAATTATTGCATATAAAAACTCTACGCTTTCAATGAGACTTCTAGGTGTATACGCTAAGGAATTAGAAGTCGAGGCTCAAACAGATACTTGTGCAACAGTGTTAGCGTTATTCACAACAGCCAAAAGGTGGAAACAACCCCAACGTCCGCCAAATGGACGAATGGATGCATACAACAAAATGCGTTATGTACAGATGATGGCATATCATTCCGCCTCATAAAAGGACTGAAATTCGGATATATGCTATACTATGGATAAATCTTGAAAACATTATGCTAAGGGAAAGAAGGCAAACACAAAGGGACTCATAGTGAATGATTCCACTTACACAACATACCTAGCAAGGCAAATTCGAAGACAGAAAGTAGGATAGAGATCACCAGAGGCTGGGGTGTTCTGATCCATTTGGGCTGCTATAAGAAAACACCACAGAGTGGCTTATAACCAAGAGAAATTTATTTTTTGCAGTTCTGGAGGCTACAAATCCAAGATCAGGGTGTTACCTGCATGGTCAAGGGAGGGCCCTCTTCTCTGGCAGGTCACAGCCTTCTTGTATCCTCATACGGCGGGAGGGGCAAGGGAGCTCTCTGGGGACACACACACATATACACACACACACACACACACACACACACACAAGAATAGGAAGAACAATAAAAACTATACATTGTGCATGAGTGTTTCTTGGTGAAGATAATTTCATTTTTCGTGAAATTATTGCAAAGCTGTAATTCCCATTAGATCTTCTTACAGACATGTTGGGGTAGAAATAAGAATAAAGGTGCCTCATCCCCACGTGTATTTGCTTTGCTGCCCAGTGACCATGGCACGAAGCTACACAGGGTTTTTTTTTTTTAATTTTTTTTTCCAACGTTTTTATTTATTTTTGGGACAGAGAGAGACAGAGCATGAACGGGGGAGGGGCAGAGAGAGAGGGAGACACAGAATGGGAAACAGGCTCCAGGCTCCGAGCCATCAGCCCAGAGCCTGACGCGGGGCTCGAACTCACGAACCGTGAGATCGTGACCTGGCTGAAGTCGGACGCTTAACCGACTGCGCCACCCAGGCGCCCCCACAGGGGTTTTTTTTGACACACATACAATAACCCCCTTTAGTCTCATCAAAATATCAGGCCCTGCGTGGAATCTTGATAATTACATTACTGTGAAAACATCTAAATTGTTGCATATCGTAACGTGTTCCCTTTAGAAAAAAAAATTACTTATTCCAGTTTTTCCACTATTTTTGTTTTTATATATCATAATGTTTGGGAGGCTTACCTGAAATTGTTCAAGATACACATTTTTAGTTACTAAAACAAGGAGCCGTGGGAATCAGGCAGAAGGTAGGGATTTCCTGTCTCTGCTCCCATCCCTGATTCTAGGCCATTACTTTCCTTTGAACGATGTGGTTCTCTTGTAATAAAAATGAAATGTAACTCACTTAGATATGGTTTCTGGCTCTTCACTGAAGAGGCTCTTTATGAAGAAGAAATAGTAGGAGCTTGAAATTTTAAAATAAAGGTTGGGAAGATATTGGAGCTCGCCTGTACAAAGTTCATCAACTGCCCTCCGTAAGGGTTGACCCACATGGGCTTTTATGGTTGAGTGGACAGACGCAGACCTTTGAGAACTGGCAGGCTGGCCAAGATCTAATGCTTCTGGGAGCAGCAAAGCTTAAATACTCTAAATTTTCTTTTAATTTAATTTTTTAAAGTGTATGTATGTATGTATGTATGTATTTTAAGCGAGAGCGAGGGAGAGAGAGAATCCTAAGCAGGCTCTGCTCTGTCAGCACAGAGCCCGACGCGGGGCTCAAACCTAAAAACCTTGAGATCGTGACCTGATCCCAAAGTCAGAAGCTTAACCGACTGAGCCACCCAGGCGCCCCTAAATTTGCTTTTAATTTTAATGGTGGTTATATTTATTACCTTCGTGTACACACTTCTGTTTTGTTGTTTGTGTTCTTCCGGAAACCTCTGGCGTGAAGTGAGCCTTCAGTAGCCCAACACTATTTTCCTTTTCTTTCTAGCTCATTCCTCTCCTGCCCCCTTCCCCTCCACCCTGCCCACAGCCAGATAACACTTTCCTGCTGAGAAATTTTTAAAGTCACCACACAGCTCTAGCAAATGAGGGCTGTCAGAGTTTTTGGATGAGAAAATCTACTGCAGCTCACACAGATCTAGGCGTTGATCGTGGTTAATTGACAGCCGGAAGGACTTGGTCTCCTGGCGGAGTTAGAGGGAGGGGGCGAGCCCTGTGGGTTTCATTTGGGCAGAGATAAAACAGGTTTTTATTCAGTACTCATGGAGAGAGCGTAATTAACCTTTTAGAAGTTTAAGGATGATCAAATTGTTATTCATTTTGCAAATGAGAAGAGAGAGCTTCCCTTCCTGCCAGCAAAATGCCAGTGCCGCTTTCAAGGTCACTGGATGATCTCTTTGAGGGAAAAGAAAGCAATAAACACATACACGCATGCGCGCGCGCGCGCACACACACACACACACACACACACACACACACACACACTCACACACACCACCCCCCAACCCACAGATTTAGAAATGTCACCCCGAAAACGTTCAGGAATGAAAAAGAACAAATGTTCTTTTCTATCAAGCTCCACAGTGAAAATGAGAGCTAATGTTTGCCGCACATTCACAAGGGCCTACTGGATCGGAATGGTGCTACCCTTGTCAGAGAAAACAGGATATATGACTCCAGCTGGTAACTCCTATGCTCTGGTATGTTCTGATGTTTATTTAGAGGATGGGGGAAGGGGTTTTTGACGTCCAGGCATGTTTTAAAGATGGCGTGCATAACGTTGCTACCACATGAGAACTCTGTGGTGTAAATAATGAACTCTGTTTCTTCAAGATTTTTCTTTAAAAGGATTTAGCCAAGTCTATGCATGAAAGGAAGTGGTTTTCACCAGGCATCACGCTTTAAAGATGACTATGTTTGTTATGTGAATGACCTTATTTTGCAGCTATGGGCTTTGCCACATCACAGGCAACACTATTCACGAGTGCTTAGGAAAAGAACACTCTGTGGCAGTTCTCTTATTAGAAAGAAAGAAAGAAAGAAAGAAAGAAAGAGAGAGAGAGAGAGAGAGAGAGAGAGAGAGAGAGGGAGGGAGGGAGGGAGGAAGAAAGAGGAAAAGAAAGAAGAATGAAAACTCAAAACTGTGTGATAATTTCAAACATACAGAAAAACTGCAATGATACTACAAAGAACATATAACAGTACAAAGTATACCTTTAAGCAGATTCACTAGTTTTTAACATTTTTGTCACTTGCTTTAATATTCTTGGGGCGCCTGGGTGGCTCAGTCGGTTAAGCGGCCGACTTCGGCTCAGGTCATGATCTCGCAGTTTGTGAGTTCGAGCCCCGCGTGGGGCTCTGTGCTGACAGCTCAGAGCCTGGAGCCTGCTTCAGATTCTGTGTCTCCCTCTCTCTCTCTGACCCTCCCCCGTTCATGCTCTGTCTCTCTCTGTCTCAAAAATAAATAAACGTTAAAAAAAATTTAATATTCTTTCCCCCCTCTATATATTATGTAGAAATTTTCTTTCTCTTTATATATATATATATACTTGATACATATATATATATATATATATATATATACACACATGTACCTACTATATAAGCTATTTATATTTTTACTCTATTGCATAATGAGGATGAGTTAAAGCCACACATAAGACATACATATGCGTATAATTATTGTATGATTCATTTTCCTGAACCATTGAAGAACACAGGGCAGACAGAGTGTCTCCTTACCCTTAAATACCGCATTGTGTATTTCCTAAGAAGAGGGATATTTATTCACATACCAATGATACAATGGTCAAAATGAGGAAGTTGAACACTGATAGAAGACCATTATCTAATCTACAGATCTTTATTCAAATTCTCCCAATGGCCCCAGTGATGCCTTTGTAGTAAATTACCCCCCAGTTCTGAATCTAGCTTCGGATCTTGCATTTTACTTAGTTATGACTCATCTGGAATGTGTCCTTTATCTTGCTTTGTCCTTCACGATATTGTTTTGAAGAGCGCAGATCAAAAATTGGGAAGACGAAAAACAAAAGAGCACAGACCATTTGTTTTGTCGAATATCTCTCCGTTTGGGTTTATCTGAGGTTGCGGTAGAATAAGATTCAGGATATTCATTCAACCCTTTGAATTCACACAAACAAACTCATAGAGAATTTCTTGTCGGGTAAGTGGCGTGGGGTATTGTGTCCTCTTCCCGTGATGCTGTTCGTCTCATCCTCGGTGATCCTAAATTGGGTAAGGCGGTCCTTGCCAGGGTCTTCCATTGTGTAGTAGCTCTTTCCCCCTTTACGATTAATTAGTAAATTGTGGGGAGAGTCTCTTTTTCTTTGTGGGCTTTGCCGTAAGGAAAACAAGCTGCCGGGAGCTGTTCCCAGGTGTTTTAAGAGGAGGCTACATAAGATTTCTTTTTTTTTTTTTAATTTTTTTTCAACGTTTATTTATTTTTGGGACAGAGAGAGACAGAGCATGAACCGGGGAGGGGCAGAGAGAGAGGGAGACACAGAATCGGAAACAGGCTCCAGGCTCCGAGCCATCAGCCCAGAGCCCGACGCGGGGCTCGAACTCCCGGACCGCGAGATCGTGACCTGGCGGAAGTCGGACGCTTAACCGACTGCGCCACCCAGGCGCCCCAAGATTTCTTAAATAGTTTAGAAAATATGTTGACTAAACATGACTGGATTTTGGTTTTTCTCCCTCTGTGGTGTATAACCCTGTACAGAATGAATCAGGCCTCATCCGAAACTCAAAACTCATTATTTGCTGACAAAATAATCAGGGAACTCTCCTCCTCCCCGCAGCACTTTTCGAGAAGGAATGTGACCGGTGTGCAAAGGAAATATTCAAATGGAGTAGGAATGAGAGATGAGGGGAAAACCCATAAATGCTAAGAGCATAATAATGATGGGTTACAAGGTCTTCCCACGTAAATTACAGGTGCACAGACTCTGCTTAGCCCTTTCAACCGAGTCAGGTCCTAAGTCATTCATTTCTCCCCATCACATTACTCTTACTTCCTTCTATTGTTTTCCGTTCCAGTGGGAACCGTGGCATCTTCCTGCAGGAAACATGCTCAGTTAAGCTGACACAAGGTTTATTATCAGTTTCCTCAAATTGTCTTAGTCATATTGTTGAGAACATTTTAAAAAGTAAATAGTCTCGGGGCGCCTGGGTGGTTCGGTTGGTTAAGTATCCAACTCTTGATTTCGGCTCAGGTCGCAAACTCATGGTTTGTGGATTTGAGTCCCGCACTGGGCTCTGTGCTGACAGCACGGAGCCTGCTTGGGATTCTCTCTCTTCCCCTCTCCCGCCCCAAATAAATAAACAAACTTAAAAAAAAAAAGTAGTCCTACAGAGATGTTGGAAGATGAAAAAATAAAGTTGATTTGCTAACGGAAGACATGTGTGGGTGTGCGATCTACACTGTGGATCAAACTCAGTGCTGAGGAGAAACACAACCCCTCAGGGCACTGAGACCTAAGAGAAGTTGCCCAGCAGGTCCTCAGGAAAAACACACTTGACAAAGAATTCCAGAACGCCCGTGGCAGCATCCCTACAGGAAAGCAGCAAATGAGTTACAGGGCTGTTTCTTACGAGGTCTCCTCAGTGTGGCTGGGTGCCAAATGTCAAAGCACAGTGGGTAAAAAGAAATCAGAGCCAGTGACAATGCTCTCTGTAGTGTGGTTTACTCCAAGGTTAACTTGCAGACTATCTAAAGCAGTATCTCCAAATGTCCTTTTTATCTTCCTCAGCCACGTCCTCGGATCTGTCAGATGGGAATGATAAAGCTTTCTCATCGGTGGCGGGGAGGGGTTGCGTGAGGTAAACCGATGGGAACCACAAAATACAAAGCCGGTAAATGTTAGGAGAAGAAATTAACAAATGGAAGTTATTCTTCTTCTTCTTGTTTTTCAGGGGTGAGAAAAAAAAGACTGAATGAATAATCAAGGCTCCAAAGAGAACATGTCCACAGGAATTTAGCTGGATTTTTTTTTTAAGCTGGAAAATTTTTAAGCAGTTTTACTACTCCATGCCATGACCCATGCCATGAGAAATGATCTTTGTAAATGATCTAGCAAATGTCTAGTTTTGTGTGATTCATCTTTCTAGTAAACCAGGAAAGGCAGCATATAAAATATGTCCCTAGATGACTTAGAACGCTTGCTGTTCAGGATTCTTAGCTATAACCCAGTTATGTTTCTGCTTGGGCGCTGGAAAAGCACACAATTTTCAGTGGTTCTCAAAGTGTGGCAATGAAACAGCCAGCATCAGCACCATCTGGGAACTTGTTAGATATGCAAAATCTCAGCCCTATCCTGGATCTACTGAATCAGAGCTGGGGGTGGGGACTCAGCAATTTGCATTCTAACAACCCCTGCAGATGATTTGATGTTGGCTAACGTTTGAGAATCCCCGGTCTGGCGCTGTAACTAAATAATCATCTATTAAAGCTTCGCTCAGACTATGAGGCCCCTGCCCCCAAATCCCATTGTCACATGGAAGGATGTTTAGTTTCCCTTCACTATGGAGAAGTAGGAGGCACCGCATCCGGTTTATGAGAGTGATATTATGAAGGTCTGTTACTAAACTCAAGGTTACAATGACGGGGGGATCAGACTACATGCACCCTTAATTTATCCCGGTGGAAAGTGTTGTAACTCTTGACTCGGCCTTTGATACTGGCTTGGCCTAAAACTGGTTTCTATTTACAGATTAAAGGCTGAGGGACGCTCAGTGAAGCTGTACGTGATTCTATAAAAATACCCTTCGTGTATATCAGAACAGCAGTACTCAACCAACTTTTCCCCGTGTGCTGGGCAAGGACACTGAGATGTCGCGCATGCGCTGAGAGGAACGGAGGAAGTGTACGTCTGATCTGCGTGTCGTGCTGATGCTTGAGCTGTAATTGGGCTCCTTTCTCTTCCAAGGAGCAAGGCATAGTGAAACACAGTCACGAGTGTGCTATATTGTAAGATAACTCTGGAATCCCAACTGATCTACATTTTTAAAAAATTTCATTTCAGAGAGAGAGAGAGAGAGAGAGAGAGAGAGAGAGAGAGCGAGAGCACGTGTATGTGTACATGCGGGGGAGAGGTAGAGGGAAAATCTTCAGCAGGCTCCACGCTCAACATGGGCTGATGCAAGCTTAATCCCACAACGCTGGGATCCCGACCTGAGCCGAAATCCAGAGTCAGAGGCTCGACCAGCTGAGCCTCAGGGGCCCCTCATTTACATCTTTTAAAATGTTTATTTCTTTATTTTGAGAGAGAGGAGCGGGGTGTGGGCACATGAGCAGGGGAGAGGCAGAGAGAGAGAGAGAGAGAGAGAGAGAGAGAGAACGAATCCCGAGCAGGTTCCACGCATCAGCACAGGGTCTGACGCAGGGTTCGAACCCACAAAGCGTGAGATCATGACCTGAACTGAAATGAAGGGTCAGACACTTAACCTGCTGAGCTATCCAGACACCCCTCTACATGTTTATTGACTCCTTTGTAACCTCTGGTACTTTATGAAGAGTAACAAATTTCTAGCAGCACCCACATAAACCAACATCACTTTGTAGAACTACGCCAGTGCATTTAGGCACAAACGGGGTCTGAGCAGCAAGGTACAGACCTTATTGTGAGTAATTTTTTTTTTTTTTATTTATCAGACGCTCAGTCTTCCTGTGCATATACTCAGATTGCTAAGTACTGGAGAGGACGCAGAATTCAGATTCCCACATAGAGACAGGGGAGGAAAATGAACACTTTTTCTCATGTGCCGTGAATGTTTAAAGCGAAGAACATGCTAACCAGAGAGAAGAAGGAGGAAAAAGTGGGGGTGGGGGAGGAAGGGGTAATATTTGCAATTTTCACAACAGTCAAATCATTCTGTCATCCCAAGGAACCTGGTTCCCCCTGCACACCCCGGAGTCAAACTGCCGCAGTCGAGAATAAAAACGCAGATGGTAATGACCGTGTATACATGGGTGCCTCATCAGGTGCATGCTTTAAAGACAGATCTTGAACCATAATGTCGGGCAGCGTGGGAAAAAGTGGGTAACTCCCTAAATCTAATTGCCTTTCAGTTGAGGCTAAACGTTCGATAGTAAATTTTAGGAAACAACAGCTTACTTTTAGTTCCAAATTTGGCTCATTTAGCTAAATGTCATATCTATTTCAAAAAAGAAGAATGAACGACTGGCTATCTTCAAACTCGCAGGAGGCTTTTAAGGTTTTCCATTTTTAAAAACTTATTTAGTTTTTACAATATGAAAATTATAGACAGAGTGACATTTAAACCTTTGCTTTTCATAGCATTTCACACTTAGACCATTTTAAAAGACAGCTATTAACATTTACAAAAATCTTTCAGAAACCAAATGTTCTAACATGCAGAATTCCAATTATACTGTGTAAGAGGGTTATCAACCATTCTCCTACAAGAATACTTTGAAGGGTCTGGTATTAAACCGAGAGCTAAAATGTCAGTTGCACATAGACAATAAATTAGGGTTTATAAAATCTCGTAAGATTTATTTAATATTACAATTTTGACCTTTAGGCTGTCCTCACCATAGCTTACTTAACTTTCTCTCTCTCTTTCTCTCCCTCCCTCTCTCCCTCTTATCCCTGGCATCTTACTTGAATGTTAAACAAAGCTTGTGTTGCAAGTTACAACAAGTTATGTGACTCGTTCACGCTCTGGGTGAACTCCCCCGTGCCTCCCGGCTCCTCTTGGTTGGGGTCCGGGAAGCCTGGGAGGCACTGCCCACTTCTCCACACAACACGCTAGTGGGGTCATCCCTGGAATGTTAACCCCTCGAGTGGAACGTTAACAGCGGGCCGCCTCGTCCAGGAGCAGGAAGTCCGTCTACCTCTTCCAGGACTGATGCTTTGAAAATAAGCCTGAGGAGGTAAGGACCCCACTCAGACTTCCCAACTATTTAGCCAGAGAGATAAAAGGCAGTGGTGTTTACATTTATTGCGCTCACCATTCGGGATGAGATGTCCTGGAATGTGCAAAAAGAACTATCAAAAGAAATTCTGATCATTCCCACTGAGCTGAGGAAGCGTCAGGTAATTTCCTACCGAGGATGGGCTCTAGGGGCACCTGGGTGGTTCAGTGGGTTGAGCGTCCGACTTCAGCTCAGGACACCGAGTCGCGGTTCATGGGTTTGAGCCCCGCGTCAACTCAGAGCCTGGAGCCTGCTCAGATTCTGTGTCTCCTCCACTCTCTGCCCCTCCCATACTCATGTTCTGTCTCTCTCTGTCTCTCAATAATGAATAAGCGGGAAAAAAATTTTTTTTAAATACACATTGATTAAAAAAAAAAAAAAAAGGATGGGCTGTAGTCCAGGGACCCTTCCTTTCACATCTTATGGGAGGTTCCTACAAACCAATCATTTTCATTATTGGGTCCTTTTCACAGGAGCGTGGCCAACGTGCACGGGAAAGAGGACATCACAGAACAGAGAAGTGACTAGTCTGACACGTTGCTCTTCCCTGGCCATTGGCGGTACTGAAGATGCTTTTCCCCTCTACATGTTGGGAAGGAGCTGGGACCGTAGTTTTCAGGAACGCTTTTTTTCAACCACTAATTAGATCTTAAAAATATCAGCAAGCATTTTGACGGAATTTCTACAGACCAGACTTTATCCTGAGCACTTCACGTATTTATGTCTCATCAGGACTCTGGATTTACTGATGAGTCACCAAGACATGGGAGGTTGAAGCAATTTGCTCAGCGTCAAACAGCATGGGGATGATGGAGTCACGATTTGCACACAGTCTGCTTTAAGCCCGTGCTTTATGGATGGCAAGGTTCGTCCTTCTTCCCTTCCTTCCTTCCTTCCCTCCTCACTTCCTCCCTCCCTCCCTCCTTTCCTTCCTTCCTTCCTTCCTCCCTTCCTTCTCTCCTTCCTTCCTTTCTTCCTTCCTTCCTTCCCTCCTTCCTTCCTCCCTTCCTTCCCTCCTCCCTCCCTCCCTCCTTTCCTTCCTTCCTTCCTTCCTCCCTTCCTTCTCTCCTTCCTTTCTTCCTTCCTTCCCTCCTTCCTTTCTTCCTTCCTTCCCTCCATCCTGCCTTCCTTCCTTCCTCCCTTCCTTCTCTCCTTCCTTCCTCCCTTCCTTCTCTCCTTCCTTTCTTCCTTCCTTCCCTCCTTCCTTCCTCCCTTTCCTCCTTCCTTTCTTCCTTCCTTCCCTCCTTCCTTCCCTCCTTCCTTCCTTCCTTCCTTTCTTTTTTAATGTTTGCTTATTTATATTTGAGACAGAGAGGGAGGGGAAGAGGAGCAGGAGGGAGGGGCAGAGAGAGAGAGAACAGGAGAGAGAGAACCCCTAGCAGACTCTTTGCTGTGGGCTCAGAGCCCCACGTGAGGCTCAAATTCCACCAACTGTGAGATCATGGCCTGAGCAGAAATCAAGAATAGGACGCTTAACCCACTGAGCTACCCAGGCGCTTGTGGATGGCAAGGTTCTTTCTGAGAAACCCCTTATCCAAATGGGTTTAAAAAAACAACAACAAAAAACCGCCAGCCTATTAATGCTCTTACGCTCTTTACCAACAATCTGCGAAGTTACAAATGACCCGAAGTAAGGTCGTATGCTTGAGCCTTTGTAGAATTCATTTTGTCACCTGCTTTTGAAAGCAGCTTTGTGCTGAAGCCAAGACAAACAAGCGAAAACTAATAGCGAGGAATTGCTTAAGTAAGTGGTTCTCTCCAGCCAAGTGCCAAGTCAGACGCCTGTGAGCAACTTGCAGCTGATCCATTAATGACACTCCTCATTTGCGGCAGATATGACTTTCTTCTATATTTTTGTTAAACAACATATTGTGACATATTGCGTGAGCACATTTCTGAATGCTAGCTTCTGAGATCTCTCTGTGTAAAAAATAGACCAGCATTCACGAACCCACAGAAGGGTTTCTTGCACCGCGAGCCTGCATTTTATGATTGCAGGACAAATCGAATTCCATTTCGGGGAAAGGGATTCAAAGACTTCTCACCCCACTTATGTGACAGTCCACTTATGTGAAGCAATATTCCATAGAACAATCTTCTAACGTAACCATGGAATTGGGTCATTTCCTTGGAGTCCACTGAAAGGAATTTGGCATGCGGCCCTAAGTTTGGCCCTGTAAACAGAACCACCCACCATCCGTTCACACTCATTGTGATCTACGTAGGGCTCTCTTAAGCCATGCAGAGATTTTAACGCCTCGTACAATTCTCCTGGATCATCTATGCACTTAGGACACTGGGAGACAAACACTTGATGTATGAATGAGCCAACTACGTGTGAAATCATTATTTGCCTGCTTCCGTTTCTTGAAAAGCAACTATCTAGGGGCACCTGGGGGGCTCAACCGGTTACGCGTCCGACTTCTGTTCCGATCACAATCTCACGGTTCCTGAGTTTGAGCCCCTCATAGGGATCTCTGCTGCTAGTAGACAGCCTGCTTTGGATCCCCTGTCCCCCACCACCCACCCACCCCCATGGTCCCTACCCCACTCATGCTGTCTCCGCCTCTCTCTTAAAAATAAGTGAATAAATAAAACGATGAAGAAAATCAAAATGAAACAAAACAATATCCAGGTGTGCCTGGCTGGTTTAGTTGGTAGAACACGTGACTCTTGAGCTCAGGGTCGTCAGTTCAAGCACCACGTTGGGCATAAAGCTGACCTCATTAAAAACAACAACAACAACAAATATCTATTTCTTTTTGACGGCTGCCGATAATATGGATGCAACCCCTGTTCTTTTTCTGTCCCTTGACATGGTGTCGCTTTTTTCTGCAATTAACAAAAGTGCTATCTTCAAGAATAGGCCGAAAAATTTTGGGAAAAGAGAAGCAAGCTCACCGTGGGAACTCTCAGGGTTCTCCGGAAGGCAGAGATTGCACCAAGCCTTTGATATCTTATTTGGACTTAACTTTCGAAACACTGGCCTTTGCACTTGGCAAGTGGCCCTCTTTCGGGTAAATTCTGTCATTTACTAGAAATTTACCTCTAGTGCTAAACACAAACATAGGATGACAGGAATCACAGTCATTTATCTACTTTTGGAGCTGTGTTTCCAGAAGCCATTTACAAAGAAAGAAATCAAGGTTGTGAACCTTTTTTTACCAAAAGGTTTAGATCGGAGTGTCAGACAGATGTAAATACGAACACAAGTTAAGGATTTTATTTATTTCACTAGCGCGGACACTAGTGAGCTGTTTCAATAAGTTCGAGGGAGAATGTTCATCGAAGGTCACGTTCATAGATCAGAATGGGGCACATGGCGGCAAAACGGGCCTCTTCCACCATGAGGAAGGAAGGAAAGCCAGCGGAATCTCCGCGAGGCAGAATGTATGCGTTTGTTGACAAGAATTATTTTACGGCCCTATCACTTGTCTACCAATTACCGAGTTGCAACATAGCTTCAAGACGCTGAAAGACTACAGTCAGATAATCTGGGAAGGTGTGATCGGAATGACGCATTCTCCCCTGAAGCACAGTTTTCCCTGCACTAGCCTGAAATCCCTGCGGAAAACCAGAAAGGGAATCAGACACGGACCTCTCTCTGTTTGCCGACCATCTGAGCAGTTACGAATCTCTAGTGCGGTCCCTCATTACTGCATCGCTTCTCACCTGCATAGGTGCAAAAGCTTCCTACCTGCTCTCTCTTCTTCCAGACTCATCTTCCTCCAGTTCGTGCTACATGCTGCTGTCAGTTTGATCTTCTTAGGGCACTTCTGTGATTGTCACAAGCCCCTTAAAAAGTGTAAGTGGTTCCCTGCTGCCTGCAGATAATATTGGAAAGTTCTAACCTGGTCCCCCAGGATTTAACCTTGTATCAGTGAGGGTTCCACGCTGCAAGTTACAGAAACCGACTCCGGTTGATTTAAGTAAAAAAAGAATTTCTCAAAAGGGATATTGGGCAGCTCACAAAATTGCTGGGAGGGCTGGAGAACCAGGCTCAGAAGCTTATGGTGCCAGAACGAATTCTCAAAGTCATGCCGAGGAACTGGATGGAGGAGGACACCACGGCAGCTGCCACCGAACGCTAGAAGAGGTAGTTCCCACGTGGTGTTGGCATGTTCACGGTCTTCCACCCTCCACCATCCTATTGCTAACCCACGCACAAAATTCTGCAAGTGTCACCCATGCCAGTGTGGATTTTCTTCTGTCCCTGCTTCTTACAAGTTCCCTATTCAGAGATGCAGGGGATGGGGTGCATCTGGTTGGTGGACCTCGGGTCCCATGTCCATGCCCTAGCGGCAAGGGAGGTCGGCAAAGAGGAGTTGACAGATTGGCCACCTTTAAGGGTGGGTAGGATCCGCCTCCTTCCATGACTCAGAAATGGTGAATTCCACCAAGGAAACTGGGAATTCCTCAAAGGAAAAGATGGGGGGGGGTGTTCAGATACTGGGTAGATGAGAAATATTCATTACACGTTCACGCTGTCTTCCCCATCTAACGTCCCGCGGTTCACGCTCCTCCATCGTACGCTCCAACAAAACCCAACAACAAATTGTCCAATCACTGCCTCATGTAGCCAACATCTAATGGCGTCCGTACGCTAAGCACCGCGCGGGGTAACGCAAATAGAGAAGTAAGGGACACATCAAGAAGCTTATAACCTCCGCAGGGGCCCCCACGAGTAAGGAGGCAATCACAACTGGGTGCTGTGAGACAGGCGAGCTCAAGATGCTTCGGGACTGTCCGCGAGGGGGTACTTATTCCAGATGGAAGAAACCATCGTCCAGTTGTAACGGTCACTTCTTCCCTCCATCCAGACAAGTGAGAACAAGAAGGGCTGGCCATGCCTCTACACCTGCTCTCATCAGCCATGAAACCATGCTGCTGACTCTCTATCTCCCTGGCACTGCTTATGTCCTGAGCCTGCGGAGGCCATCGTTCCCCTACTCATCATCTCCTCCAATGCCTGTGCCTCAACCCTCCTACTACCCCTGTTGCTTGTTCCCAGAGAAGCTGTCCCTACTCATCGGCCCCAGAAGTACTCATCACCAGAACTCTGCTCGGGCAGGCCTGCAGAGTAGCACTGACCCGGCCCTGACCTTTAAAGTTACCTGTGATGTTTCATCTTTCTGCCTCCTTCTTGACGCGTTGTTGGTATTTTTGCCCGCCTTTGGATTAGTGGATGATTTTCAGAGATCCCAGTTAAGATAGTCTTAATGCCGTCTTCATCCAGGGAGCGGTTGTGATTTTAACTAATTCTTCTCTCGGCTTGATAAAAAGTGAGGCGTGACATTTCAGTTCTTAGAGCACGGTTTCAGACCACCTGAACTATATTTATAGTGTCATGGGCCATCTTGGCGGTTGGATGCTGGCTTGGAAATGCTGGTTCCCTGCCGACGGCACTGTCTTACTGCAGTTTTTTTCACCACTTCTCAACTTTGCTATCAGGGAGGGATCCAAAAATACGTTGATGGGCTGTTTCAACCGTGTCGCCGTGAAATTTGTGTTGCATTGGCGTAAAATGGTGCCATCGTATTCTAGCCTTTTATGGCTATGTCCCTGCAAGACTGTAGATCTCCAGAGGGCAGGGTCTCAGATTCCTTTTGGTAAGACTCCGAATCTCCATCACACTGCCCTGAACTCTAGAAACAGATGTCAAATACATGAATAATTGAATAAATGGTCTCCTGACTAATGAAGAAGTTGGCAGCCTACGTTTCACGGGATGATCTGACCTACTTAATGTTTTCAAACAACCTGCAGTGTCTCCACAACCTGTAATTGGTCTGACTTACATCCAAGAGCTGGAGTGGATGCCAGTTCTGGGCCCTGGCCCAGGGGTTTGCTGGCTTATTGGCTTTCCGAGCAGGTGAGGAGTGAAATGCTCTGGTGATGAGCAAAGGGATTGGAAAGAGCACGTTGTATTCTAGTCTTCCTTTTTTTGCTGTCACGAAACGAGATGGCCTGCTAGGATTAAGTCCAAAACAGGAAGTGACTTCATAGCCACTAGTCCCTGAAACTATGTGCTTTTTGAATGGATCTTTATAAAGATGTCGTTTCTCTATTCGCCGACCACCTAAATATTAAGTATTTAATGTCTTTCACATATTCATACACATAGAGCAAGTGCATTAGGCATCATTGGACCCCTGCTTGAGTTATTTTGGAGATAGATACTAAGTTCTATTGAGATATCCTTTGTGCTACTGACTTGGGCATCTGGATCTCCTTTCCCATCCTGCTGCTTCTATCTCAGCTGGGCGTTATTAGATCTCATCTAGACCTGCAGTATTCCTCCAGCTGTTCACCCCAGCATCTACTCGTTCTGCCATTTATCTAATGCATGAGGTTGGATGTCACTAAGTACATTCTGGGAGGCGTAAAGTTCTGTTTATTCGTTCCCAGGCTCGGCTGCTCAAAAATTCTTCCATAACGTCTCCAATATGACCGTAGCCCCTCAGAGATGTGCAGAGCCCCACCTGCACCCCTGTCATGAGAGTTGCGACCGTCGGACTTGAAACTGGCCCCGAATGATCCACAGCGCGTGATAGCCTCACGATATCCATAGCCATGTGAGATTAGAAATGGAACCTCCAGGGGCGCCTCGGTGGCGCAGTCGGTTGAGCGTCCGACTTCAGCCAGGTCACGATCTCGCGGTCCGGGAGTTCGAGCCCCGCGTCGGGCTCTGGGCTGATGGCTCGGAGCCTGGAGCCTGTTTCCGATTCTGTGTCTCCCTCTCTCTCTGCCCCTCCCCCGTTCATGCTCTGTCTCTCTCTGTCCCCCCAAAAAATAAATAAACGTTGAAAATAAATTAAAAAAAAAAAAAAAGAAAGAAATGGAACCTCCAGCTCCAGACAAGCATCGGGTGACTACAATCCAGACTCACAGATACCCTTGACTGCAGCCTCCTGGGAGACCCTGAGAAGGCCTGAGTCAGCCTGCTAAACTACACCAGATTTCTGACCCAAAGAAATTGAAAACAATTTTTTTAAATGTTTATCTATTTTTGAGAGAGAGACAGAGTGTGAGCAGTGGGGGGGGGGGGGGGGGGGGGAGACACAGAATCTGAAGCAGCTTCAGGCTCTGAGTCACCAACTCAGAGCCCAACGCGTGGCTCGAACCCACGAACAGTGAGATCATGAATTGAGGTGCTATCAGATGCTTAACCGACTGAGCCAGCCAGGCGCCCCACCCACAGAAACTACTAAATAATAATTAGTTTTGCCCAAAGCTGCTAAATTGGGGGGGTAATTCCTTAAGCAACAAAGATGACGAATACAAGAGTCCTGATGTTGTCTCGCCTAACCCTATTCCCTTCTCCCTTACGTCCTTATGTATGTTCTACGTTCCAGCCACAGTGAACTGGTCTTTTCCCAAACGGGAACCAGAGGACACAGACTTCTACATCCACACATTTTCCCCAAGATGCTCTTCCATCCAAAACGCCCTTTCCTGCCGTCTCCACTTGCCAGCATCCTGTCCTTTGTTAACACCTAGCTCACGATCATGTCGTCCTTGAAGTCTGTCTGGTGACACCTGCTGAATGGACAGAACTCCCTCCTTCTGAGAACTCGGAATGACTTTTGCTCTTCTCAGGTCATGGAACTTTTGGCGTCTTGGATGTGTCCCTCTGACTACGTTTTTCTGGCCGTATGAGCTGGTTTGCCCAGAACAGGGAACACACAAATATCTGTCAAAAGAGCAAATTACCCCTCGAAACCTGAAAAACAAGCTCATCTGGCAGGCTGGCTTTTACTCATTGTTACTTGAACTGTGTCTTCCTGCCTGTGCTGAACACGTGGGACAACGGTCAGATTGGCTTTTTCACCTAGATCGGAACAACAGGCCTTTAGGAGTGAGGCTTTCGAAGCAACATTGTTTGCTGGACAAGAGTAGTTTCCACTTTCCTTCGCTTTCCACGGACACTCTAAATGAACAAAAAAGTTCGTGGAGTTCCTTATGTCTGATCATCTCCACAGACTTGCCTGGAAAACACAGAGCCTTGCTACTGGGCCTTAGACTTCCGCTCCGATTTCGTCACCCTATGTGAAAATCCAAATAAATGTCCTCATGCACCATCATTCACCAACTCCCTTCACTCATGTGTTAATAAGTAAGGCGCTAATGCCTGAAAACGATAGTACAAATGAGCAGCCGAATCTTCTTTGCGGCCGGCTCCAGCGGTGCCTTCTATGGGAAACCAATCGCATCCCGATTTTTGTCTCCCTTGGTTGTGAAATCAGGCTACCATTTTTGCCTTACGGCTGTGAGGGGACAAAGAAAACTACCAAAGCAAATGGGACACTGATTCAGGAAGAGGAAATGTAAAAAGATGATAGGTGGTTAAAAGCGAAGAGATCTCGGGGCGCCTGGGTGGCGCAGTCGGTTAAGCGTCCGACCTCAGCCAGGTCACGATCTCGCGGTCCGGGAGTTCGAGCCCCGCGTCGGGCTCTGGGCTGATGGCTCGGAGCCTGGAGCCCGTTTCCGATTCTGTGTCTCCCTCTCTCTCTGCCCCTCCCCCGTTCATGCTCTGTCTCTCTCTGTCCCAAAAATAAATAAAACGTTGAAAAAAAAAAAAAAAAGAAGAGATCTCCACTTTGTTTCCATCTGACAGCCAAGGCTCAAACATGTCACAGGCCCCCTCTTACGTGGGAAATCTTGGGACCCAGACTTTTAGGGGAAGTGGATGTAAAATGACTCCGGGCAACTTGAGAAATGATGTTTGGGAGACTGGAGGGAGAATGGCACGAGCCAGCCTGTAATTAATACATAAGGGAGAAGATGAGATTTTGCAGTAGAAATTTAAACTTTTTCCAATTGTGTGTGTCACTTCAGTGAACCAAGAATCGTAAGCTTAAAAAACAAAGCGGCTTCAGAGAATGAGAGGACAAGCTAGAGACCGGGAGAAAATGCTTGCAAAGGACATAGTCAATAAAGCACTGTTATCCAAAACATGCAAAGAACTCTTAACAGTCCAAAACAAGGAAACGAGCAACACAATTAAAAAGGAGCCAAAGAGGGGCGCCTGGGTGGCTCGGTCGGTTAAGCGCCCGACTTCGGCTCAGGTCACGATCTCGCGGTCCGTGGGTTCGAGCCCCGCGTCGGGCTCTGTGCTGACCGCTCAGAGCCTGGAGCCTGTTTCAGATTCTGTGTCTCCCTCTCTCTGTGACCCTCCCCCGTGCATGCTCTGTCTCTCTCTGTCTCAAAAATAAGTAAACGTTAAAAAAAAAATTTTTTTTAATAAAAAGGAGCAAAAGAGGGGCACCTGGGTGGCTCAGTCGATTAAGCATCCAATGAGTCATGATCTCACCGCTCGGGGGTTCGAGGCCTGCGTCAGGCTTTGTGCTAACAGATCGGAGCCTGGAACCTGCTTAGGATTCTGCGTCTCCCTCTCTCTCTGCCCCTCCCTGTCTTGCGCCCTCTCTCAAAAATAAATAAATAAGCATTTTTAACAAATGAGCAAAAGAGCTGAAGAAACACTTCACCACAGATATACAGACAGCAAGTAAGCATATGAAAGGATGCTCCACACCCTACATCATTAGGAAATTGCAAATTAAAACAATCATGGGATCCCCCTATACACCTGGTAGAATGGCCAAAATCCCAAACCCTGACAATGTGAAATGTTGATGAGAATGTGGAGCAGCAGGAACTCTCATTCTTTATCAGTGAAAAAGCAAAATGGCGCAGCCACTTTGGAAGGCAGTGTCCTAGTCAGTTGAGGCTATAACAAAGCATCATAGACTGGGTGGCTTAGAAACAACAGCCATTTATGTCTTGTAGTTCTGGAGACCAGAAGTCCAAGATCAGGGGACCGGCACAGTCAGGCTCCAGTGAGAATCCTCTTCCAAGGTTCAGACTGCCAACTTGTCATTGGATCATCACAGGGCGAGAGAAGACAGGGGAAGCAAGCTCTTATAAGGTTCTTAGAAGGCCACTTGTCCCATCCTTGAGAGTTCCACACACACGCCTCCATCTTACCCTAATTTCCTCCCAAAGCTCTCCAAATACCATCACACTGGGAAAGGGGGTAGGAATAGAGTTTCCATATATGAATTTTGGGAAGGCACAAACGTTCAGTCCGTAAGAGAATGTGGCATTTCC
This sequence comes from Prionailurus viverrinus, assembly GCF_022837055.1. NCBI lineage: Eukaryota > Metazoa > Chordata > Mammalia > Carnivora > Felidae > Prionailurus > Prionailurus viverrinus. Next base: position 103,373,365 of record NC_062561.1, read on the forward strand.
TTAAAAAATTAAACAGACTCGGGGCATCTGGCTGGCTCAGTCAGTTAAGCGCCCAACTCTGCTCGGGTCATGATGTCAAGAGTTCATGGGTTCAAGCCCCGCATCAGGCTCTGTGCTGACAGCTCAGACCCTGGAGCCTGCATGGGATTCTGTGTCTCCCTCTCTCTCTGCTTCTCCCCCACTGGTTCTCTATCTCTCTCCCTCAGAAACAAAATAAACGTTAAAAAAATTTTTAAAAAAATTAAACAGACTCTTGTGGCACCTGGGTGACTCAGTCGGCTAAGTGCCTGACCTGGGCTCAGGTCATGATCTCACGGATCGTGAGCTCAAGCCCCACATCGGACACTCTGCTGTCAGTGCAAAGCCCGCTTCAGATCCAGTTCCCCTCTCCCCCACTCAAGCTCCCTCTCTCAAAAATAAATAAACATTCAAAAAAATTAAACAGGCTCTTACCACACAATACAGGAAAAGCACTGACAGGATTCAGAACATACTACCTCAAAATATGGGCCCTTGGCGTACTGAATGTTTCAGGCTAAAGGAATTTGACAAATGGCATGCGCAGGAAGGACCTTCTGATCCTTCCCCGAAGCAGGTCATAAAACCTTCCTGTGAGAGACGCCCCCTCTATACCGAGAGGAAAAGCATCCTTATCTCTGAAGATGGAGGGACAGAGACAGGAATCTGAATGAACAGGGCTTGGTGAATTTCCCCATTTCCACTCACTGCACAATCTTGGCCTTACCTTATCTTTCCACAACTTTCCATTCTTCATTAAAACTAGCATAAAAAACCCTCAGATTTAACCATTTTTGGGGGGGTCTTTTTTCCACAGAAAGGCTCCCATGCCACATAAAACTTTACACTAAAGAAATCTGTATACTTTTCTCCTATCAATCTGTGTTAGTAGGTTGAATTTTCAGGCTCAGCCAGGGATCCTAAGAGGGTTAAGAAAAAATTTCCCTCCCCTACAGCACTCATTGCTATTTACCAAAATGAGTGAAAAAAAATCTTTTTTAAAAAACTTTATGAGGGCGCCTGGGTGGCGCAGTCGGTTAAGCGTCCGACTTCAGCCAGGTCACGATCTCGCGGTCCGTGAGTTCGAGCCCCGCGTCGGGCTCTGGGCTGATGGCTCAGAGCCTGGAGCCTGTTTCCGATTCTGTGTCTCCCTCTCTCTCTGCCCCTCCCCCGTTCATGCTCTGTCTCTCTCTGTCCCAAAAATAAATAAACGTTGAAAAAAAAATTTTGAAAAAAAAAAAAAAAACTTTATGCAAGTTAGTTAACATAGAATGTAATAATGGTTTCCAGAATAGAATTAAGTGATTCATTACTTGTATATAACGCCCAGGGGTCATCCCAACAATCCCATCACCCATTTGGCCCATCCCCCCCCACCCAACACTCCTCCAGCAACCCTCATTTTGTTCTCCATATTTAAGAGTCTCTTATGGTTTGTCTCCCTCTCTGTTTTTATCTTATTTTTCCTTTCCTTCCCATATGTTCATCTGTTGTGTTTCTTAGATTCCACCTATGAGTGAAATGATACGGCATGAGTCTTTCTCTAACTGACTTAGTTTGCTTAGCATAATACATTCTAGTTCCATCCATGATGTTGCAAATGGCAAGATTTCATTCTTTTTGATCATCGGGTAATATTCCATTGCCAAACGAAGTGAAAATTTATGTCCGTGCACAAACCTGCACACAGATGTTTATACTAGCTTTGTTCAAAGTTTCCAAAACTCAGAAACAACCAAGATATCCTTCAGGAGGTGAGTGGATAAACGGACTGTGGTACATACAGACATTATCAGAATATTACTCCGTGTTCAAAAGGAAACGAGCGATCAAACCAAAAAAAGACCGGGAAGAAACATAACCGCGCGTAATTCAGTGAACAAAACCCATCTGAAAAGGCTACACACTGAAGGATTCTTACTATACGACATGCTGGAAAAGGCAAAACTGTGAAGACAGGAAAACAACAAGCACTTGCCAGAGACTGGGCAGGGGAGGGAAAGATGAATAGGCAGAGCACAGAGGATTTTAAAGCAGTGAAACTATTAGGATATAATGGTGGATATATGTCAATACGTTTGTCAAAACCCAGAGAATGAAACAAAACCAAAAAGGAAATGCAATGTAAACTATGGGCTTTCAGTGCTAATGACATGTCAATGTAGGTTAATCCATTGTAACAAATGTACCACCATGGTTAAGGATATCAATAGCGGACGAGGTTGCACGTGGGGAGAGATAGGCAGTATGTAGAACTCTGTGTACATTCCACTCACTTTTATTATAAACCTAAAGGTGCTCTCACAAATAATGTCTGTTAAAAAAGAGAGGGAGGGGCTCCTGGGTGGCTCAGTCGGTTAAGCGTCCGATTTCAGCTCAGGTCACGATCTCGCGGTCCGTGAGTTCGAGCCCCGCGTCGGGCTCTGGGCTGATGGCTCGGAGCCTGGAGCCTGTTTCCGATTCTGTGTCTCCCTCTCTCTCTGCCCCTCCCCCGTTCATGCTCTGTCTCTCTCTGTCCCAAAAATAAATAAAAACGTTGAAAAAAAAAAAAACAAAACTCTGGAGTCATCCTTGACTCTTGCCTCCCAAATCCAAAATCGCACCTGCCCTATCTCTAGAATCTCCTTCTATCAAAATATATCTCAACTATTTTACCATGTCTACTATTACCATTTCGGTCCAAGTCACCATGATTTTTGCCTAGGTAATTGAAATAGCTTCATTTAAAAAAATTTTTTTAAGTTTATTTATTTTGAAAGACACAGAGACAGTGTGAGTGGGGGAGGGGCAGAGAAAGGGAGACGGAGAATCCCAAGCAGGCTCCGTCCTGCCAGCACAGAGTCTCATGCGGAGCTCCTCCAACTCACAGAACGCCCACATGATGACCTGAGCTGAAACCAAGAGTCGGAGACATAACCGACTGAGCCACTCAAGTGCCAATGAAATAGCTTCTTTTTTTTTTTTTTAATGTTTTTATTTATTTTTGAGACAGAGAGAGACAGAGCATGAGCAGGGGAGGGGCAGAGAGAGAGGGAGACACAGAATCCGAAGCAGGCTCCTGGCTCTGAGCTGTCAGCACAGAGCCCGACGCGGGGCTTGAGCTCACGGACTGAGAGATCATGACCTGAGCTGAGGTCGGACGCTCAACTGACTGAGCCACCCAGGAGCCCCTGACATAGTTTCTCAACTGGCCTCACTGTTTCTTCTTTTGCCCACCGATAACCTAATTCTTTTTAAATGTTTACTTATTTATTATGACAGAGAGAGAGAGAGAGAGAGAGAGCGCACACAAGCAGGGGGAGGGGCAGAGAGAGAGGGAGCGAGAAACCCAAGCAGGTTCTACACTCAGTGTGGAGCCCAACATGGGGCCTGATCTCATAACCAAGAGATCATGACTTGAGCTGAAATCGAGTCACCCGACTGAGCCACCCAGGCACCCCTCCACCAATAACCAATTCTTAACACAGCAGATGGCGTGATCCTTTTAAACAGAAATCCTGTCCCTTTAGTTCCCTGTTCTGACCCCTCTAATGGTGTCCCATCTCATGCAAAATAAAATACAAGTTCCTGGCAGTGTTCTTTGTACCATATAGAGCTCTCCAGTTCGGTTCATTAGAGCTCCAGTGGCCTCCCTCTATAAGCTAGTACCTCACTACGACATCCCCCCATCACTCTAATCCAGATTTTTCTTTATAGCTGCTATGTTCACCTGACATATTATTACCCCTAGTAGATGATAAGTACCATAGAGGCAGGGATTTTTATCCGTATAGTTCACTATTCTATTTATTTTTATTTTTTAAATATTTATTTATTTATTTTAAGAGGGCACATGCGTGAGTAGGGGAGGGGCAGAGAGAGAGAATCCCAAGCGGGCTCTGTGCTGTCAGGGCAGAGCCCTACATAAGGTTCCGTCCCAAGAACCATGAGAACATGCCCTGAGCCAAAATCAAGCGTCGGATGCTTTACTGACTGAGACACCGAGGCACCCCTGGCTCACTATTTAAAAAAAAAAAAAAAACAGCTTTGTTGAGATATAATTCCTGTATTACATAATTCAGCCATTTAAAGCACACAATTCAATGGCTTGTAGTATATTTGCAGACTGGTGTAACCACTACTACAATCAATTTACAACACTGTCAAGGTCTCCAAAAGAAAGTCCATCCCTCCTAGCCATCACTCCCCCACTCTCCCTTTCTCTTCCGGCCCTAGGCAACCACCAATCTGCTTCTGTCTCTGCAGATTTGCCTATTCTGGATGCTGCACAAAAATGGAATCATGGAATACATAGTCCTTTGTGACGAGCTTCTTTTACTTAACATAGTTTTGTCAAGATTCATCTATGTCACAGTAAATATCCATACTTGGCTCGCCCCTCCCTTTTTCTTTTTCTTTCTTTTTTTTTTTTTTGGCCAAACAATATTCCATTGTATGGATAGGCTGCACTCTGTGACTCTGTTGATGGATATTTGGGTTGTTTCTACTGTTTCCTATTGTGTGTAGTGCGGCTACGAATATTTGTGTACAAGTTTCTGTGTGGACGTTGTGGCTCAATTCTTGTAGGTACACACTTAGGAGCGAAATTGCTGGATTATAGGACAACAATGTACTTAATCGTTTGAGAAGCTGTTAGACTGTTCTCCCAAGGAACTGCACTATTCCCTATTTCCATTAGCAGTGCCTCAGAGTTCTCGTTTCTTTTTATCCTTGCCAACGTATTTGTAAAAAAATTCTTGCCATTCTAATTAGTGTGACATGATATATCATGTGGATTTGATTTGCATTATCCTGATGATTAATCATGCCAAGTATCTTTTCATGTACTTACTGACCAGTTGTATACCTTCTTTGGAGAAATGTCTATTCAGATCCTTGGCTCCTTTTAGTTGGGTTATTTGTATGTTTATTATTGAGTTGTAAGAGTTCTTTATATATTCTAGATAGAAGTCCCTTATCAGACATACAATTTGCAAATATGTCCTCCCATACTGTGGACTATCTTTACACATTTTTCATGTTGTCATGTGAAGCACACAATTTTTTATTTGATGATGTCTAGATTATCTGTTTTTTTCTTCTTCAGTTGCTTGTGCACATTATCTATTTTTTCTTCTTCACTTGCTTGTGCTTTTGATATCATGGCCAAGAAATCATGGGCTAATGCAAGGTCATGAAGGTTTGTACCTATGTTTCCTACGGAGAGTTTCACAGTTTATTTAGTTTATTTTAAACATTAGATCTTTAGGGGCACCTGGGTGGCTCAGTCGGTTGAGCGGCCGACTTAGGCTCCGGTCACGATCTCGCGGTCCGTGAGTTTGAGCCCCGCGTCGGGCTCTGTGCTGACACCTCAGAGCCAGGAGCCTGCTTCGCATTCTGTGTGCCCCTCTCTCGCTGCCCCTCCCCGGCTCGTGCTCTGTCTCTCTCTCTGTCAAAAATAAATAAACGTAAAAAAAAAATTAAAAAACAAAACAAAACAAAAAGAAACATTAGATCTTTAGTCTAGTTTGAGTTGATTTTCATCGGTGGTGTGAAATAGGAGGTATGGTTCCAACTTCATTCTTTTGTACGTGGATATCCAGCTGTCCTGGCACCTTTTCTCGAAAAGACAATCATTTCCCCGTTGAATTATCATGGCTCCTGGTTGAAAATCAATTGACTGTAATTTTGAGGGTTTGTTTCTATATTTCAGTTCTGTTCCATTGATCTATATGCCCATCCTTGCAGCTGGCACACGAGCTTGGTAACTAGAGATTTGTACTTAGGTTCTGACATCAAGAAACGGGAGTCCTCCAACTTTCTTCTTTTTCAAGGTTGTTTTGACTATTGTGAGTCCCTCGAGATTCCCCATGACTGGTGTGATCACCTTGGCAATTTCTGTAAAAAGTCAGCTGGGATTTTGATAGGACGTATCAGTAACTTTTGTAACCACGGTTTTTAGTGGGTGCTCCTTCAATAGCTGTCGAGTGAACGAATTTTACTTTGTAGCAACGGAATATGTGCTTTCCATCTACAGTGACTCAGACTTGAGAATTTTATAATGGTTCTAGCTCGACAATATCTAGCAGATAACCCACATAACGTAGGTTCCTAAGACAACAGCACTAGAATATACTAGTAAAACTGAACCCTACAGCCAACCTCTGTGTTTAGAGACTACTGAAGAGCTGTTATTGAAATACCATCTTGCCTTGGTTAAGACCCAACAGTTGGCAACCTTTTCTTTGAGGTAGGGATACAAAGTCAAGGAGAAGTAAGGACTGGAATAGAAAATCTGTAACGTTACCCTCAGTATCACCTCTCAGATTGACATGTGGTTTTAAAAATGAAAAAAAAATCATTGGGGCGCCTGAGTGGCTCATTCGGTTAAGCATCCGACTCTTGATTCGGCTCAGGTCATGATCTCACAGTTGGCGAGTTCAAGCCCTGTGTCGGGTTCTGTGCTGACAGCATGGAGCCTGCTTGGGAGGCTGTCCCTCTCTCTGTCCCTCTCTCTCTGCCCCTCCCCTACTCACGCTCTCTCTCTCTGTCAAAACAAAGCTTAAAAAAATACACACAAAAACAAAACAAAAGGAATGAATCATTAATTACATGTACCAGCAGACAGAGGATGTTAGGTTTACGTCTTATTCGATAGGTTATGTTGTAAGACAATGGCAGAAATGGGTGATGTGAATCCCTTGGCTGCTGTATATTGACCAATCCACTTCAAATTTGTTGAAAATCCTCATTTAGCGTCCCGTAAGAAACAAAGCTTCTTAATTTAGGATTTCTTAAGAAAGAGACAAAAGGTAGTGTAGTGTGCCGGTCTAGAGGATAAACTCTAGGCTAACTTTCACTGGGTTCAAGTCCTACCTCTGTTGCTTATTAGCTCTGTGTATTTTGTGACCTAGTTGATCACTTTTAATCTGAGAGTAAGTGATAATACTCATTTCATAGAGTTGTTTATATACTATATTCTAAAGTTCCTGGAAGAGTGCCTGACATTGTATTTTTACATGAAGTGAAATAATATGAATAAAATTCAACAAAAACTGTTAACTACAGGGGCACCTGGGTGGCTCAGTGGGTTATACATCTGACTTCAGCTCAGGTAGTGATCTCACAGTTTGTGAGTTCGAGCCCCGTGTCAGCCTCTGTGATGATAGCTCAGAGCCGGGAGCCTGCCTCAAATTCTGTCTCTCTTTCTGCCCCTCCCCTACTCGCGCTCTGTCTCTCTCAAAAACAAATAAATAAAATAAAAACATTAAAAACAAAACAAAACATTAAGTACACGCAAGTCATTGCAAACTGCCCAGTTTATCTACCTTTCTTTACCTTTCTCATGATCTGCCCTCGATCTCATCAAGTTATCAACTAATAATCATGGTTCTACCACTCCTACCCAGAGAAGTCCTAATTCGATTGTTACTGAAAGATTTCCAGTTTCACGCACGACACGCATTTATTCTGTAGAATACCGACTACGTGGAAGAAAATATCTGTAAACAACCAGACTTAAGTGTGTTTCACTTTGGGGCCAGTTACTTGGGGAAAAAAAAAAAAGAGCTCTTTGCTTTTGTTTCAATTTATAGAGTCACTGGTGGATCAGCTCATTTAATGAGCTATAGCTGAGAGCAAATACTCAAGGAACATCAAGTGCTAAAAGTTCGGAGGATTTGATTTTTTTCAGTCCAGTAACCAAAAGCATTTGATCTTTTATTGACTGAATATGGTTGCTGTAAAAAAGAAATGAAATGTCCTAAGTATTCAGGGTTGAATAAGTACGAATGCTTTCTATTTTCACTGTTCAAACACCCTTAACTTTACGCTGCGTATAATAATATGCTAGCACGTTCGGGCTTTGTAAGGAAACTATACTTTTTGTCTGACAGTATTAAAATGGCCGAAGGGATGAAATTCTCTCAGTGTTGTAGATCTTTGTATTAACAACTATTTTCCCAGATTACTATTCTATTTTACCTAGGTAGGACAAGTAGAATGAAAGTAACATACAGGGATGCTTCCTGTATTGCAAAGAGGGAGAGAATGTGGTCTTCATCCAGATTGTGACTTCCTTTGATACATGTGCCGTAACAAGATTCTGGAAGCTCTGTAAAGTGCTCTGGGGAGCTGCACATAGACCAGCCTGGCAAATCTTCCCAGGAGGCCCTGGAGACAGTCCCACTGGGATAGAATAAAAGTCCCATTATTCAGCACAGCAAAGTGTATCACCCTACTCATTAGCATAGTGCGGAGGTTAAACAATGGTGTCTTCTCCTACTTACTCATTATCGAATGACTTCACGATGTTAATTAATTAATTAATTAATTTATTTATTTATTTTTCAACGTTTATTTATTTTGGGGACAGAGAGAGACAGAGCATGAACGGGGGAGGGGCAGAGAGAGAGGGAGACACAGAATCGGAAACAGGCTCCAGGCTCTGAGCCGTCAGCCCAGAGCCCGACGCGGGGCTCGAACTCCCGGACCGCGAGATCGTGACCTGGCTGAAGTGGGACGCTTAACCGACTGCGCCACCCAGGCGCCCCACGATGTTTATTTAGACTGCTGTCACAGAATCAACGGCACCAAGTTATAAAAACACGACTTTCTGAGACTTTGGTGAAGGAAATGCTCCATGAGGAAAGTTGTCCGGACAGGGACAGAAGCAATGTATTCTTTGCTTTCAAAAAATCCGTTCCAATATCTGTTTCAAATACCTCCAGATGACTATATGGGATATATAAATTGCTTTTAATAAAAACTAATAATGAGTCTTAGAACAGTGTCTTTTAAATATTTATGTAATTAATGTCACCGCATAATCAACTGAAAATATTACCCACACTTATAAATGACAATAATAAATGAAAAATCCATTTTATTGCCAGGGCCTGCAACTAAAAAGTGTCTTTTGCATACGGCGGTAGAGAAACATAGAGGGAAACCAAGATGTGTTCGTCAGTTTTTAGTGGGTAAGGCTGGCCTGGTCTCATTCAACTTTACAGTGGGAAACAATTTCTACTCAATTTCTCAAAAGTCTTCGTGAACGACTTAAAGGAGGGGCGATGACCTTTGGGGTAAGTTTTGGCGTTTGGAACAGACAATTTACTTTTTATTTTTAGCCCCTGGAAAATGGATCAGCTTGGTTAATCTTTCACTAGGAAAATGGCCGCTGATGAGGTAACTTGGAAACACGCTCTCATTTCTTAGCTAGCAGGGTAGGTCTGCCCCATGAAGTCCGTTTCTACGGTAAGTCTGGGAAGTAGTTACTGTTAATCCTGGATATGGGTCTACCCAAAGGTGCCCCAGATATCGTTTGCACAGGGGAAGCAGAGATTACGGATGGGTGTGTTGAGAGAGCACCCTGCTCCTGGGTATGTGTGGAGTGGGCTGTGACAGTCCTCTTTAATAATGAAGTGAGCACCTGGGCAACCCCAGATTCGGAGCAAATTCTGCTCGAAAGGCAAGCCGCTGTGTGATCATTTATCTAGTCTTGGTAGGAAATGGCTTATTTTACATTCTTTTCCAAAGCAGACTTGAAGTTTTGGTTGTAATGTGACACATTCCCCATGCTGAAAGCGGAATGAGGAAAAGAAAACTTAATACGGGACGTCAGCTCTGCCTCTCCCCTCACTAGCAGCATGCTGAAATTTGTGAAGAGGCGAAGTTGCCTTGTGGGGGTATTTTCTTTTTTAATGGGTTTTTTTTTTTTAACGTTTCTTTATTTTTAGAGAGAGAGAGACAGAGCATGAGCAGGGGAGGGCTGAGAGAGAGGGAGACACAGAATCCGAGGCAGGCTCCAGGCTCTGAGCTGGCGGCACAGAGCCCGACGCGGGGCCTGAACTCACGAACCACGAGATCATGAGCTGAGCCGAAGTCGGACGCTTAAACGCGTGAGGCGCCCAGGTGCCCCTTTTGTGGGGTATTTTCATCTTGCAGTTGGCTGTTAGTACTCACACAGATGAGGTGAAATTCCACGACTTTCAGGAAGATCAGAACTTGTGTCATCTGCAGGATACACTTTTTTTTTTTTTTAGATCACGATTTTTACAGCCTTCCAACCACCCACCTTCGCCAAGTATATGCGTTAAGGCAATTTTTAATCAGAAGGGCTGCAGTCAGTCTGTGAATTTAGGAAGAGAATCATTTCTTTACATGTTGACTTTGCATTTCAAGTCACCCCAAAAGGAAGCTCTACTGCATTTGAAAATATCTTGGGAATTACGCAAACGTAGGCAATGCATCTCAGCCTTATCTTTGGCTTCTCTGCCATTTACTGAGAAACTGCACACAAACAGAACCCGACCTGCTCGTGCAGGCTTCGATCACACCGGGGATACGTTATTGTGCGTCTGTTTAACATGCGGTCTTGGGGAAGGTACAAATTTGATACAGTCACACTTTTCTCACCTCCAGTTTACAGTGGAGCAGGTTGTCTTTTTGGTGCTGCCCGGGAAATGAGATGGGATGAAGCTGGGAATACAGCCTCACAACGTGCATAATCCTGGCTCTGCAACTGAGGGAAATCAATGAGGAGAAGCATTGATCTCCTTGCAGAGGGCGAATGCAGTTAGCGCAGAAAAGAGTCTGTCTGGGATTTTGTTATTCAAGTCATTCCACTGCACGTGTTTTCAAACCAACCTCTTATCATGCAGCAGCTCTCTAGAGCTTAGCTCTAGTTACACGGGCACAAAAACCTTGTCTTCTGGAAGGAAAAAGAACCGCGTATCCACGTTTCGGCTTCTGTGTTTGCTCAGGGCTAAATGAAATAGCCTTCACTTCGGTGACACTTCGCTATGTCACCATGTCACTGGGTGGAGAAAGCTGCTGCAGGAAGGTGAGAGTATGAATCATTTCAGGAAAATATTATCCTCAGCTATGATGAATTTGATGTTCCTCTAGGCTGCCTGGCCAATTTGTTTCCCTCTTTTTTTTTTTTTTTTTTTTTAGTAAAGAAGTAAATGTGACCAAGACATTACCTGGAGGGCCCCCTACAGATAGGCACGTGTGTGCCGATACACCCCAAAATGAAACATATTATATAGCCACATGCAGCGTGTAGAAATATATATATTGCAATATTTCATACTTGTTAGTGAAAATATTTTTACAACATAGTGCCTCCCAAGTGCAGGAAATAAATCAAGCCTTTTAAAAAGTGATTGCAGATGATTCATTTAGTGCTGTCATAATACAGTGTTTTCTTTAATGAAAATTTATATAGTTTTTCCTGGACGCCGTGAAATAAATTTATACTGAAAGATGAAAGGCACCAATATATCCAATATTAAGCACGCCCTATACGTAACAATACACAGGAGCTCGACCGAGTGAGGCACAGTCTGACGTCACTCAAATGCACCTTTTCTACGATTTCCCAAGTGAAAATCATGGTATGAATGTACTAGAAACTGGTGGCATTTGGAAAGGAGGCAGGGCACTTCTAGATCAACCTTATGCTATCACAGTACACTACCAACAGAATGATTCAGATAATAGATTTGTGTTTTACATTTATATATACACACACACACACACACATATATAGACATGTGTATATATATGTATATATATGTGTATATAATTTGTTTATTTCTTTTTGAGAGAGACAGAGAGCAAGACAGAGTGTGATCAGGGGAAGGGCAGAGAGAGAGGGGGACAGAAGATCTGAAGCAGGCTCTGTGCTGACAGCAGAGAGCTCCATGGGGGGCTCGAACTTAGGAACCATGAAATCATGACCTGAGCTAAAGTCGGAGGCTTAACTGACTGAGCCACCCGGGTGCCCCGGGATCTGTGTTTTAAACAACGTGCTTGCGACTGTTAACGTCTGCAGCAAGAGACAAATAAAGCTAGCAACCGCAGCCTCTTAGAGCATTTAAAATTGCAGACAGCTATAAGAAAATGCGACTAGAAGAGGATGGCCAGCATAGAATGATCGAGAAAGGACAGCAACCGGACATGTATTTATTTATTTATTTATTTATTTATTATTATTTTTTTTTAATGTTTATTTATTTTTGAGACAGAGAGAGACAGAGCATGAACGGGGGAGGGGCAGAGAGAGAGGGAGACACAGAATCGGAAGCAGGCTCCAGGCTCTGAGCCATCAGCCCAGAGCCCGACGTGGGGCTCGAACTCACAGACCGCGAGATAGTGACCTGAGCTGAAGTCTGATGCCCAACCGACTGAGCCACACAGGCGCCCCCAGACATGTATTTATATGTATATATGTGAATATACAGGCATGCCCCCTTTGGTTGTGCTTTGTTTTACTGCCCTTTGCAGAACTGCACCTTTTACAAGTCAAGGTTTGAGTCAACCCTACATCGAGCAAGTCTGTCGGTGCCTTTTTCCCAACAGCATTTGCTCATTTCGTGTCTCTGTGTCACATTTGGGTGATTCTTGCAATATTCCAAACTTTCCCACGATTATTATATTTGTTATGGTGATCTGTGATCAGTGATGACGCTTTGCCAAAAGCTCTGAAGGCAGTTAGCATTTTTCAGCAATAAAGGATTTTTAATTAAGGAATATATGTTGTTTATTTAGACATCGCGCTATTGCGCATTTCATGAATGACAGTACCGTGTAAGCCTAAGTTTTTAATGCACTGGAAAGACAAAATATTCATTTGAATTATTGCAATATTCACTTTATTGTGGTGGTCTGAAACCAAAGGCGCAATATCTACGAGGCAGACCTGTGTATGCACATATTTAATTTTAGAGTCCTGGAATATGTAGTAAGGACTCATGATAAACAAAGAGCAGGCATGTAAAGTCAGGACTTAGGATAAACACATGAGGACCGAAGAGAACAAAAAATCCTCTCTGATACACTCAAAAATATTCACAGAGATTGTAGTTCAGAGGGCAGTGATCTTAAAAAAATTTTAATGACAAAACAAAAGGCTGTTCTGGCTGGGGATACGGTGGTGATATGGGGTTGGTTTTAAGAGGGGAGTAGGTGGGAAGGGGGAGAAGGGGCATGCGTTATCACTGTTTTTGGGACCTCAACTTCATAGACTCTGTGAACCGTGTGGCCCATCATGGGCTGTCAATCATGAGCTGCAGGTACCAATGGAAAACAAGCCAAAGAAGTCATGGTCCGATGCTCATGTTCTCCGGGGTTACGAGTGTCAGAGTGAGGGTGACTCTTTGTCTGAAGTAAAAAGTGAGGTTATGATTCTTCCCCTTATGACGATCTACCTTGGAACCTCAAACAAAACCTTGAGTACTGTATCAGTCATGGTGCAATCAGGAGAGAGAAGCCACATAGTAGTTTGAATAGGAAAAGTTCAATATAAAGAACTTCTAATTTAAGAGGGGACTGGAGTAATGAGGTATCTGTTAGTAGGAGATAAAGAGAACTCTGAAGAAAGTAGAAAGATAAGACATACTAGCACATAATACTCTAACACTATACCATGTCCCTTACACCATGGCTGAGAGAGAGAGAAGCCAAGGGAGAGTCTCCCCAGAGCTGAGATCTAAATATTGAGAGGTCATGGCCATCGCTTACTAAACGGATGAAAAGCTGCTAGTCAAACTTTGTGGCAATCCATCCCCTAGGAGACCAGAAAAAGCCATTCACGGGTGAATGGCCTGGGTGGTTCCGTTGGTTAAGCATCTGGCTTCAGCTCAGGTCACGGTCGCACGGTATATGGGTTCGAGCCCCACGTCGGGCTCTGTGCTGACAGCTCAGGGCCTGGAGACTGCTTGGGATTCTGTGTCTCCCTCTCTCTCTACCCACGCCCCTCTTGCACTCTGCCTCTGCCTCTGTCAAAAATAAATAAATATTTTTTAAAAATTAAAAAAAAAAAGCCATTCATGAGAAGGTGTCTCACTCAAGGTAATCTAGGGAAGAAACACCTGAATCAGTCGTCCGGGGAGGCTTCAAGGATTCTGCCCCAGGGGCGCCTGGGTGGCTCAGTCGGTTAAGCATCTGACTCTTGGTTTCAGCTAGGTCATGATCTCATGCTTCGTGAGTCTGAGCCCCACTTTGGGCTCTTTGCTGACAGCTCAGAGCCTGGAGCCTGCTTCGGATTGTCTGTCGGTCTGTCTGTCTCTCTCTGACCTTCGCCTGCTTATCCTCTGTCTCTCTCTCAAAATAAATAAACACTAAAAAATATATTCAAAAGAAGGAGAAGGAGAAGGAGAAGGAGAAGATGACGACGACCATCACCAGACCAAATAGTAGCTGGGTAGGCAGGACAAATCTCTTGACTTACAAAAGTCTAGATCAGTCCTCTTGCATCATTTACACCATGTTCTGAGCACAGACAATGAAGGGATAGAGCATTAGCCGTGCTTCCTTTTTCACTACTCGTAAAGGGCAGAGTTAGACACACAGATAAATGACCCAGCCTTAAGCCAATTCTTTCCCTTTTCATGAAATTGCTGTTCAAGAAATGTTCTTCGTTTATGTTCTGTAGTAGGACAGCGTATGCCTTTGCCAGTGCGGCCGAAACAAAGCACCACACACGTCTTTTCTCAGAGTCCTGGAGGCTGAAAGCCCAAATCAAGGATTCGGCTTCTTCTGGGGCTTCTCACCTTGACTTATACATGGCTGTCATCGCCCTGTGTCTTCACACGGTCTCTCCTCCGTGTCTGCTTCTGTGTCCAAATTTCCTCTTCTTATGAGGACACCAGGCATATTGGCTTAGGGCCCACCCTAATGCCCTCATTCTAACTCAATCCCGTCTTCAAGGACGCTCTCTGCAAGACAGTTACAGTTTGGAGCATGGGGGCTTCGGATACACAATTCAGACCATATCAGGTGGTTAACCGTGGGGGGTGGTGGTTAACTTCAGAATGCTTAGGTTCACATTCCAGATCAGCCAGTTTGGTATATGAGCCGCATAACACTGGGCACTTTACTTCCTCACCTCGAATCTCGGTTTCTTTAATAACTACTTTGCAAGTCCGTTGCGAAATAGAAGGTGGCACAGGCAAAGTATTTAGAAGAACTTCTGGAGTATACTAAGAGCAAGAGATATCAACTATTGGTCACGTTGATATTATTTTAAATCGTCTTTTATTAACGATAAACACACAATGGGTACTTCCCGGATGACGTGATACCTCGGTGTATAATATCGTGGGAGGGGACACAAACCAATAATGACCAAGTTAAATTTGTGTTTTCCTCAGGACCTCTGCACATGCTGCGCTTGATGCCTGCACTGCTGCATTGCTGGCTTCTTCCAGCCTTTGCCCGGATGGTACACCATGAGAGAGGCCTTCCTCGGCCACTCTGTGTTAAGGAGGTGCTCGCTCATTCTTGCTGTCTATCCTATTGTCTTCTTTTTCAGTATCCTGAGTGTCAGCTCTCTGTCTTGTCCCCTGTAATGTCAACTATTTTTCTCATTGCTACATCCTGAGTTCCTGGCATGCTGAACACGGCACACGGATGGTGTTCGACGCGTGCTGTTTAATTGGGTAAGATAGAGAAAGCTGTGCGACACTGTATGTGGAGGGAAGTACCGGGTGAATGAAATTTGCAGCCAGATGCTCAAGAACATAAATGGAAGGTCTCCACAAGAAGAAAGGGATACATTCACTACATTTTGGGAATACTTACGTTCTTGTAAGCCAGCGATAACAATATTCATTGTTTTTATTGCTGGAAAACCTTTATTCCCTTCCAGGACACTAGCCCCCAAATGACTACAGCAAGGAGATGGTATCTTATAATGTTACCTTTGAAATCTATCAACAGAGAGGCCCAACTCCTTCAACAACCATTGGAATCAAATGCAACTGGCACAACAATGTGAGTGCTTAATGCGCTCACATCTCCTTTCCAGTCCAACCCACTCCAAAGCATCAGAGCTGATCCTCAGGTTACCACAGACTTCCAAGGGGGTCGTGTCAGCTCTGCAGGATCCAGAGAAAAGAAAAGCAAAGTTCCAGAAAACACAAAGGCCATCAAGCCCAAACACACATTTCTTTGACCGAGCCCACGGTGCATGAATATCGCGACGACGATTAGTTTTGGTGTAGGGTTGTTTTGTCAGGTCTAAGTGGTCAGGAGGGCCATTTATATGGTCCCACTTTATTTTGTTAGCACCAAACAGTTATGATCAGGTCAGATATGTTTCTTGCACGCATAAATGAGCATCTGTGCACCTTTTTTTTTGCATGAAAATTTGAGCGCAATTCTTGTTAAAAAGTCTAGCTCAAGTTATGAGATGATTTGAACTAGGAAACATTGCATGTATGTAACCTTGTCTGCCAAGAGCCTCTTATCGCTTGTAGTTTTATCATCACTATTTTAATCCCACGGTTGGATATGAAAGCCTGTCCAAGTGTGAGAGCGCGATTTGACGATACTTTTCAAATACAAATTGAGATCATCTGACTCTATTAATATACAAAGAAGACTCTTAAAAATCAACTTTAAGGGCACCCGGGTGGCTCGGTCAGTTAAGCGTCTGACATCGGCTCAGGTCACGATCTCACAGTTCGTGAGTTTGAGTCCCGCGTCGGGACTCTGTACTGACAGCTCGGAGCCTGGAGCCTGCTTCAGATTCTGGGTCTCCTTCTTTTTCTGTCCCTCCCCAGCTCATGCTCGGTCTCTCTCTCAAAAATAAATAAACATTTAAAAAATCAACTTTAAATTGAAGAAAGAAAACAACTTGTCGGCAGTCGGTATGGCAGTTCGGGTACAACAAGGCGGACAGTCTTGCAGGGATCGTGTGAGGCACAATTCAGGGTGGGACCCACATGGGATCAGGGGCAAACACGATCATTTTCTCCTAAGCACTACCCGACCAAGGATTTCACCAAGCGAAATACTGAAATTAGCATCTGAACCATATAGTATAAATGTAATGGACTCATTACATTTAGTTCATGTCACATTATGGATTTAATTCTTACCAACTCTTCAGCTTTGCTGACCTTTACAAGATGTTTATAAGGGACACCTGTACAGGCATATGAAGGGGACTTTCCTTGACAGAGCCGGACTCACGCCATTAGCGCCATCAAGATTCTGGTGCCCAGAAAGGTAAGTTCGATTTGTTCTTTCCAGAACAATAAACTTGGCAAAGAGTAGTCTTTGCTGTTGGTTATTCTGAAAGCATGGCAATTATTATTTTTTTTTTTATTTTTTTTTTCAACGTTTATTTATTTTTGGGACAGAGAGAGACAGAGCATGAACGGGGGAGGGGCAGAGAGAGAGGGAGACACAGAATCGGAAACAGGCTCCAGGCTCCGAGCCATCAGCCCAGAGCCTGACGCGGGGCTCGAACTCACGGACCGTGAGATCGTGACCTGGCTGAAGTCGGACGCTTAACCAACTGCGCCAGCCAGGCGCCCCAGCATGGCAATTATTAATGTGGGTGGGGGTAGCAAAGCAAAGACCATTTATTTTGTCTGTTTTACAGAACGTCTAAAAGTGAGGTGCCATATACAATTTTTTCTGCCATTATGTGTTCCTAAAAAACTTCATGTTCTGAAAAATTGAGCACTGAAAGTAACAGGGTCCAATGGGTATATAGGGTCAGGTCAGATCATTCAAACGTATGCAACCTTGCAATCAGAGCCCACTAGGAACACGTTAGTGATCTTTTTATAGTAAAAAAAAATCTTTAAAAATGTTTATTAATTATTGAGAAAGAGAGAGAGAGAGAAAACAGAGCACGAGTGGGGGAGGGGCAGGGAGAGAGGGGGACACAGAATCCGAAGCAGGCTCCAGGCTCCGAGCTGTCAGCACAGAGCCTGACGCAGACCTTGAACCTATGAACCACAAGATCATGACCTGAGCTGAAGTCGGACGCTTAACCCACTGAGCCACCCAGGTGCCCCCAACATGTTAACGATCTTAATAAAAATTCTAATCCGGTTAAAAAGACATTTGAAATTCCTAATCAACAAATACTTAAACAAACGTAGGATTTTATCCTTTTTATCCTTCTAAGTTTCTTAAAAATTTATTTTGAGAGAGAGAGAGTCAGTCCCAAGCAGGATCCAAGCTGTCAGCGCAGAGCCCTATGTGAGGCTTGATCTCACGTCTGATTATGGCCTGAACCAAAATTAAGAGTTGGATGCTTAACCAACGGAGCCACCCAGGCACGCCGGATTTTATCCTTTTTTTCAAACAGAAGTGAAAGGTGCTCAAGGGAAGCGACTCGAAGGAAGAACCAAGGTTGCTACGGTACAGAGATGAGAACAAAATATACCAAGAGTAAGGAAGAACTGGGCCAAAAGCACCTACATCAAGTTCTGACTAAACTGAGTCAAGGAGAGGACGGTGTGGCAAATGGCCATCACGTGGGAAACTCTGTTTCTCAGTGGTTTGCTCCATCCAGCTCTTGTTACTTGGTGACATAAAACATTCGTGGGAGGAATAATTCACTTTACATGTCAACTTGACCGGGCTAAGGCATGCCCTGATAGCTAGAAAAACATTATGTCTGGGTGTGTCAGTGGAAGAGATGATCAGCATCTGAACTGGGAGACTAAGTAAAGAAGGCTGCCCTCGCCAGGGCTGGTGGCATCGTCCAATCCACTAAGGGCCTGAAGAGAACAAAAAGTTAGAGGAATGGCAAATTCGCTCTCTGCTGAAACTGACACGTCCACACTCTTGGTTCTTGGGGCTTTGGACTTGGAATGAATGACACCTTGGGAGTTCCTGATATTCCATCCTGGAGATGGGGGTCATGGGACTTCTCGGTCTCCAGAAGCACAGAAGCCAATTCATATATATGTGTGTGTTATATATAAATATATGTGTATTAATAAAAACTCATGTAAGAACTAACAGGACTTCCTTGTGATATTAGCGATGTTTTCTTATTTACAATCACATATGAGCTTGTGCCCATCGGAGAAGCACGGTGGGGCCAGACCAGACTGCATTTCACTTGTAAGTATGTGTACTTATCTCTACAATCACTAGTTGATTTGAATCATTGCCGTTCAAACAAATCTTACTAAGTTTGGCTAAACAGTCCGTATTCCTTTTATTGGATCTTGAGATCCCTACAACCCATTTCCTTTCTTTCTGGGCTACAGTTTTCTTCTCACCTTCTCTGGTTTGTTACAGGTCAGGGTTTCCAGGTACATTTTCTCTTCTTCCTTCCTCTTCTCACTATTGTCTGCTTAGCTTATTCTATATTAATCATCCTGTTCTTTTTTCTTTTCTTTATTATTTTTGAGAGAGAGCACAAGAGAGCATGAACAGGGGAGAGGGGGAGAGGGAAGGAGAGAGAGAATCTCAAGCGGGCTCCATGCTCAGTGAAGAGCCCAAAGTGGCTCGATCCCACAACCCTGGGATCATGACCTGAGCCGAAATCAAGTGTTGGACCCTCAAATGACTGAGCCACCCAGGTGCCCCTTATCCTTATTCTTTTATTTATTTATTTTTTAATGTTTATTTATTTTTGAGAGAGAGAGAGAGAGACACACACACACACAGGGCACAAGCTGGGGAGAGGCAGAGAGAGAGGGAGACACAGAATCCGAAGCAGGCTCCAGGTTCCGAGCTGTCAGTGCAGAGCCCAACCTGGGGCTCGAACTCATGACCCGCAAGATCATGACCTGAGCCAAAGTCAGACGCTCAACCTACTGAGCCACCCAGGCATCCCTTATCCTTATTCTTCATGTAACTGTGTTTTGATGGTAAGACATCTCATGTCCACCTATATTAAGCGAGCAGTGTTCAAAGAAGCAACAATGTGTATTTAAAGAAGTTGAAACTTGCAGGCACACTTCCTGCAACATATGACCAACCCACTTTTCAACTAGCTTGTTCTCTTCACTGTGTACACAAATATAACGCTCTCAGATACGTGTGTCTGCTTTCCAGGGCCGCCATAACCCATCACCACAAAGTGGGTGTTAGTTTTACTCTCTCACAGCTCTGGATTCCAGAAGTCCGAAGTCAAGGTGTTAACACTCTCTGATGCTCGTTGGCCTGCAGACGCATCACTGCCATCTTGGCCCCTTTCGCCATGTTGAATTCTCCTTTGTGTGCATGTTTTCTTTCCTTCTCTTCCCTCACAACACCCGGCATTGGTTTTAGGGCCCACACTAATCCTGGATGACCTCATTTTGAGATCTTAAAGAACATCTGCAAAGTACCTCTTTTTCCAAATAAGACCACATCCCAGGTCCCGGGGAGTACCTTTTTGAGGGGCATCATTCACGCACTACAGCGCAACTGACGCGATTTTTGTTGTCATGGAATGATGACGACGGATTTTGTTTAATTGTTGACAGTCTGTTGTTAAATGGCTGGTGTAGATGGGACTAGACTCAGTGGCTGGGAGAGTTTTACTCTGTTTGAAATTAACTTATTTTTATTGATTCTATGACCTTGTTTGTATGAGTTGAATGCCCCATGAGAAAGCACGTTGATTAGACAGACGAGTTCGCTAGGAAAAAGTGACTCAGTAGGCCCAACAGTATTCACTTTGGCTCTCCCTCACAGGCAATGTAAGTCTTAACAAGTCAACTTCTTTACAGCAACTGGAGTGTGAAAGCATTCATAAATTACACAAATTCTCATAGAGGGAAAGTGAAATTTACCTGCAGGGAAAAATACAAATGTAAATTATTTTCTAGAGTTTATTGTGTTTGTAGCAAGAGATGATGATTGTTTCCACTTCTGACCCTGAATACAACACACCAACACACGCACAGGTACCCCCACACCCACACCCACCACCACACATACACAAATACACACACACATATACAAACACACACGAGCACACACATACACACACAGGTACATCAACACATAACACACCAATATACACCAACATACACACACTTACTTACACACACACACACACACACACACACACACACACACACCAACCTAACTGAGCAGGGTTAGACTCAGACTAAATTCCCGAAGTGACGTTAAGCAACTCACACGTATAGATACGGCGAACAGTAATTAAAAACAATGTATTTACTTTAGTTTTTCCTTTCAGTACATTCCAGAGTCTTTTCTTAATCTTCCATTATTGCTCACTTAATTAATGACAATGTTGCCACATTTCTTTTACATAATACACCATTCCCCGGCAAATGCAAGGAGATCTTGGCACACAAGGCTATTGTTTCTCTTTTCACTGTTCTTTCTGTACAGCACCGAGCAATATGAGTCCCAATTATTTTATCCACCGAGAAAGCAAAGTTTAAATCAGAGCCTTTAATCAGAGGGCTACCTGAAGCTTTGACATCATTAGATGAAACTAACTGCATAACTTTAGCAACTGAGTTTACACACACTACCAGAATTTTACTATTATCATTTCTGTTAGCATCTGCTGCTTTTGTTGTTGTTTTAGCAATACCAGGGCTCCTGGGGCACCTGGGCATCTCATTCGGTCGAGCGTCCCACTTCGGCTCAGGTCATGATCTCGCGGTTCGTAGGCTCGAGCCCCGCGCCGGGCTCTGTGCTGACGGCTCAGAGCCTGGAGCCTGCTTCGGATTTTGTGTCTCCCTCTTTATTCCTCCCCTGCTCACACTCTGTCTCTCTCTCTCTCTCTCTCTCAAAAAAAATAAAGATTAAAAAACTAAAAAATAATCATAATACCAGGGCTCCTGGTAAAGTGTAGGTGACTCTTCAGAGACCTGAGTCAATGTCCAAAAAAAATCTAGTTTTGGGGGGGAACTTCTTGTGTGGTCAGCTATAATCGCTTTTCCTAGACCCACGGGGCACGCTTCCAGGTCCGAAACGTGCACAGGCTACGGCTTGACCCTTCAAGGTGCTATCAAAACATAAATACATTTCTTCGGAGAAAACTCCCTGCTCCAGCATAGCCCCTTGAAACTGTCCAACTTGATCTGTGATTCCTGCTGAGATATGCATTACATCATGGTCTATTTTCGGCTTGTTACATTAATCAAAACCTATGCCATTTATTAAACAGCTTCCTGCAGCTCAGGCATTTGAAATGAAGAGTGCCAGCAAGCAGCTAGCTGCCAAACACCATGAACGAAAGAGGTGGGCTGGATTGGAGTCATGTACAAATTGAATTTCAAGTGACTGAGCAGCCTCTTTATCTCTGGGTGACACAACCGGGCACTGTGGCCGTGTGCTTAAGGAAATGAAACCCAGAGCCACGGTTCAATCATGGGGTGGTTACCAGGGCCCTGCCCAGCAGTCTTTCCGGAACCGCTGATGAGTGTGACCTTTACAAAAATGCACAAAGCCTTGATTTCTGCCCGGTTAACCTTTCCAAGCCGGAACCCCTCTGTGAAACCTACCCACGGCAGAGGGAAGCTTCAGAATCAAAACAGAAACACACATTTTATGAAAGAGCGAGTACAAACACCCGCCCGCCCGCACGTATTCTCGGAGGATGAAGACATTGAACCCGATCTCAATTATTCTCTCAACTGTGTGTTTTCAGGCATTTACACTCCTCTTCCTCTGGAGCAGGAAAGTACCGGTACTCAGTGTAGTGTCAACCCTGTACTTCAATTCGTTTGCTCCACTTCACAATAGGCTTGGCCGAAACTGGTGGGGAGGATGGAAATTATGTATGTTCGGGAATTGCCGAAAGTCCCTGAGTCCATTTGCCCACTGTTAAATAATGACCGAGTGCACGTGCTGAGGGAAGGGGCAGGTATTCAACTGACAGCCTCCGTTTCCACCACTGAGCCAACCAGGAAAACCATGGGGATTGGAGAGCGTTTCCAATGTAAGGGATTTTCGTGGCGAGGGTGGAGGGCACAGAGCGTTAACGACGGTGAATCTAGCAACATTCGTACTCTATTATAACAATGCGTCAAACCTTCCTTCCTTGGTTCCTATCTGCTTTTAATAATATTTTGTTTTTAAGTGAATCTAATTTTGCTGATTATTAATATATTGATTCAGACCACATTCATCACTAAGAAAAAGTAAGTCAAGCAGCTTATCTAACCCTCTTTTATATTTTTAATGTTTATTTATTTTGAGTGAGAGAGAGAATGAGGGAAAGGCAGAGAGAGAGGAGAGAGAGAAAATCCCGACAGGCTCTGCAGTGTCAGCACGGACGGAGCCTGACATTGGGCTCGAACTCATGAATCAGGAGATCGTGACCTGAGCCGAGATCAAGAGTCAGACGTTCGACCGAGTCACCAGGCGCCCCTGATCCTCTTTTAATATCTAGTTCTAGGAGTTGCATTTTCACTACTAGGCTTTTCTCTTGACTGAGTTCTTTGCGTACCCCATCACGTGACTCGCCTAGCAAGCAAGCCCATGAAGCAGTGAGAATAGGCTAAGTTATTATTATTGATGAGAAAACTAACGTCCAAAGAGGTTGAAGAGCATGTCAAAGGTCAACATGGCAAATCACTAGTAATCCTGGAATGTCAACCTTCCTGTTCCGTAATTTCTATGAAGAACAAGGGAGCCGGCAGTAAGGCTATGGGGAAACCGGTGACTTCAAAAGACAACTCTGATTGTCTTTACAGACTCTCAATCTGCAGCTTCCTGTTTACCATATTCACTGGAGAAACCTTGTCAAAGTGCAGGAAACCCCTGCTCTGCAAACACCCAGCTTAGAAACACCATCCAGCCAAGTGATCGACCATGAGATACTGCGGGGAGGGGGCAGGGCAAACTTTTAGAGACTCAATTTAGAAGTAAAAAAAAAAAAAAAAAGTAGGAGGGAGGATACGCTGCAAAAGAAGAAAGAAAGAACAGATGACCTCCACCATGGTTCATTCATTCGCGCAGCCGCCATGGGTTAGGCAGAAAAACTGCCACAGGAGAGAGTCCGTGAAATTCACAAACCCCTTTTATTCCTCCTGTTTGAGGCACTGCACTAAGTGCTGAGAATACAGATCCAAGATGGTCTATAAATAACTCCAAGCAGAGGCTGGGTGTGAAGAAGGCTACTAGGAAAGTACTAGGGAAATGAGAACACAGAGGTGGGAAAGTTTATGTCTGGCTGAGGTAACTGGGGAAAGGCTGTGAGTCCAAGGCTGGGGCTGTGATGGATGAGCGGGGCTCCCGAGTTCTCAGAAGTCGGCCTCACGAGGTATTACTCCCTGGATCCCGATTTGAAACCCAAAACGGTTTTGCGGGGGGTGTTTTAGGAAACCAGACGCTTTTATAAAATGTAAAATACGTAAAGCAATGAACACAGCGTGAAGCACATTCAGACTGCTATGTCCTGGCCCTTCTGTTTCCCAGGTATCTATATTGTGGCTCGTTTTCCCCTCAGTAGACATTATAATACCATTTTACAGAGGGGGACACTGAGGCTTTAAAAAGGCCAAGTCACTTCACCTTCACTAGGAACGGGACATTAATGTAGTTATCTTCAAGCAAGTAGAGTTCTCAAAAAATGCAAAATGCTCTTACCAATCATAACCCGCACAGATAACCCAGCCCTACTGGCTATGTAGGGAACTACACGGTGTCGGGTCGTCCACAAAAGAGGCTTGAGATGGTGAATTTTGTCAGCGTACGTGACCCCCCTTTCAAAGCTCCCATGTATAATGCAAAACTTTCCAAAATACATTTTCTTTTCTGTAAGACAATGTCTCTTTTATTTTGACTAAGTATAGTTTCTCACCCTCCTCACTGTTCAATACAGGAGGCATCTGTCCCCAAAGACAGGACTTAGCTTAAGTTAAAAATCAAAATGAAGGGGGGTGCCTGGGTGGCTCAGTCGGTTAGGCACTCGACTTCGGCTCAGGTCATGATCTCACAGTCCGTGTGTTTGAGCCCCGCGTCGGGCTCTGTGCTGACAGCTCGGAGCCTGGAGCCTGTTTCGGATTCTGTGTCTCCCTCTGTCTCTGACCCTCCCCCGTTCATGCTCTGTCTCTCTCTGTCTCAAAAATCAACGTTAAAAAAAAAGAAAAAAAATGTATAAAAAAAATAAAAATGAAGGGGCACCAGGGTGGCTCAGTAGGTTAGGCACCCAACTTTGGCTCAGGTCATGATCTCACGGTACTGAGTTCAAACCCCGCATCAGACTCTGTGCTGTCAGCTCAGAGCCCGCTTCGGAGCCTCTGTTACCCTCTCTCTCTCTCTGCCTCTCCCCTGCGGGTTCTCTCTCTCAAAATAAAAAACTTGGGGCGCCTGGGTGGCTCAGTCGGTTAAGCGTCTGACTTCGGCTCAGGTCATGATCTCGCGGTGTGTGAGCCCCAGCACCGCGTCGGGCTCTGTGCTGATGGCTCGAAGCCTGGAGCCTGCTTTGGATTCTCTGTCTCCTTCTATCTCTGCCCCTCCCCGACTTGTGCTCTGTCTCTCAAAAATAAATAAATGTAAAACATAAATAAAAACCTCAAAATAAAAATAAAAATGAGGGTGTGTAGGGTATATGTAAGTGTGAAGGCTGATCCCACTTGAGTGACTGATGAGTGCCCTGGGGGGAAAGTATTTTATGCTGTCAACTCTGGCCTGTGTCTTCAGAGGCAGGGCCTCAGTGTATTTGCTGTTTGCATTGCTCTGGCTATGCTGCTTTAAATTTGGGGTCCCTAAGAAATCCACGTGGGCAACTTTCTTGGAGCCTTCAAAGTAGAGCCAAATGCTTCGTCCTCAGCGGGAAAGCGACTTTAATTAATTCTGGACAGACCTTTCCATTGAAAAGCAAAACACGCCCGCCCGAGGCTTTTCAGAAAGGTTAGGCTATACCTTTTCCCTCTTATTGTTTATGAAGCGGATGTTAGGGTTTGTCACACAAGTCTCTATCTCCTGTGTTGCTGTGGGTGAATCTGCCTTTTAAAATCTTTTTTTTTTTTTTTTAACGTTTATTTATTTTTGAGACAGAGAGAGACAGAGCATGAACAGGGGAGGGGCAGAGAGAGAGGGAGACACAGAATCTGAAACAGGCTCCAGGCTCTGAGCTGTCAGCACAGAGCCCGACGCGGGGCTCGAACTCATGGACCGTGAGATCATGACCTGAGCCGAAGTCGGACGCTTAACCGACCAAGCCACCCAGGCGCCCCTGAATCCGCCTTTTAATAAAAGACAAACAAAATAAAACAAGCAAGCAGCAAGAAAAAAAAAAAAAGCCCGTTTATAGCCAATTAACTTGTCGATTCTAGCAAGAACTAAACCAGAGTATAAAATATTCCATCACAATAAAATATGACTAAAGACCTCATCAATACTCATTTAGCAAACGCTTCGTACTGGACCATCTTTTTCTAATACTTACCAATTCCATTATTTCTTATTTCAGTGAACATGTTAGAAAAAAAAAAAAAAACTAAGTGAAATGGGATTAGGTTTGCCATTTGTCATTTACTCAGAGTGGAATTCTGGTCTGACATGCGGGCACTCCTAGCCAGAGCTTAATGCTTCCAGTAATTATAAGGATCATGTAGAGTATGTTGATTGGTGGGGGGGAAAAATCTTTATTAACTGCTCAGAAATAGTTAATTCTTCATTACTCAGAGCACTGCACTGGAGACTGCTGCCTGTGAACCATGGATTAGAGTTTATGATAGTAATAACCTCCCTGAAAAAACATTTGTTACTATACTTAATGACCAGATTTCAGTGCATTAACCTTCCTTGGGAGGTCAACTAACAAAATGGATGTTAACTGCTTGTAACAACCAATTCCTCTGAAATTAATATTTAGATGCCTTTGGTGTCAAAAAACCTTCCTTCCATATCAGGGCATTAAAAACACTTCTAAATTATTAATAGCAGGCAGAATTCAAGGGCTGAAGGATTTCCATTGCAACGCTCTTTATTTGTCCTCAGCCTCTTCCTATTTTCGTGAACAGAGTTCTCTTCTGCAGGAACAAGGAAGGCATTCAGGGAAATTAGGTCTCAAAAATGCATGTGGGTCAACAATGCACTGCAGTTTTGAAAAGGTCACCCTTTAAGTTCAACAGAAATAAACATAATAGGAGATCCCGAGCCTGCGCTGGGAACCTGACAGCGACAGACTCCCGCCAGGCCTCAGGCCACAGCCTCCTCGCCACCTGTCAGGAACTCCTTAATGACATTTTGGCGTCCCTTCTGCAATTGACCTGCTAGCTCGGCTCTCCAGCCCTCCCCTCCCCACCCTCCCCACCCCCGCCCCCGCCCCCCCCCCGCCCCCCCCCCCGTGCCTCCAAATTGGAAACAAACCACATTTAAGTCAAAAGAACTTCGCAACTATTTCCTTCCCAAGCAATCCCAGAACATAAAACATGTTCTGAAAAGCTGCACCGTTCCCTGGAGAAATTTTATGATTTGGTTACTGCGCGGTGTGCTGCTCCTTGGCCAGGGTAGCCTTGAGTCCGTGCCAAACAATGAAGCAATGCTATTATTAGCCTTCCCATTCAGTGGCGACAAAGCAGTCCGTGTTTCTATTTTCAGACTGCGCTCCTCTAGTGCAATAGATATGCAGAAACTTCCACTCAGGGCCAGCAGGGCACGGGGAGGGGCAACATTGGCATCTCTTGCCAAAACATGCACAGGGGCATGAACATGGAAAATGTTTTCATGGTCGTATTTTTAGGCGGAGGAAAGTACAGACAGCCACAGCCCCGGCTGCCCCGACTTCTTGTTTCAACAGAAGCTTAACTACTGGAGTTGGGATACTACCTCTGAGATATCAGTGACGCTGGGGCCATGTTTAAATAATTTTCCCAGGTCACCAGGACGCAGTAACTTCCGTGACTCAGTCATTTACATCAGTCTGTGTGCGGGCATGAACAACCAGCATCGTACGGAAGAGTGACCCGGCTGATACATATGAGTGACGATGTAAAATGGGGCTCAGCGGGTTAAGCATCCGACTTCGGCTCGGGTCATGATCTCAGGGTTTGTGGGTTTGAGCCTGGCGTGGGCTCTGCGCTGGTCACAGACCTTGCTTGGGATTCTCTCGCCCTCTGTCTCTCTGCCCTTTCCCCACACATGTGCGCGCGCGCTCTCTCTCTCTCTCAAAATAATAAACTGAAATAAAATAAGATGTATGCATGAAAAGGCCTCTTCCTCATGGTGCAGTCAGTTGGAAGCCCAGTAGCAAGGTTTCCAGAGAGGGCAGGCAACTTGTGGACACTGTTTTCTGTTTTTATGTTTATTCATTCATTCATTCATTCATTCATTCATTTAGAGAGTGAACGTGCGTAGGCGAGCGCACAAGTGAAGGAGGGTCAGAGAGAAAGGGACAATCCCAAGTAGGCTCCATGCCACCGGTGCAGAGCCAGATGTGGGGCTCAGACCCACACACCATGAAATCATGACCGACTGAGCCACCCCGGTGCCCCCATTCTGGGTTTTTTTACACTGGGCTATAATGGACGTACATTACATTAGTTTCAAGCATACAGTATAATAGTGTGATATGTGTATATATCTGAGAAATGATTACCCTGTTAAGTCTAGTGAACATCAGTCCCCATACGATGTTACAAAATTTGCTTTTCTTGCGATGAGAACTTTTAAGATTTATTCCCTTAGTAACTTGCAAATATATGGTACGGTATTATCAACTATAGCTGTCATGTTGTATATTATACCCCCTTGACTTATTTTATAATTGGATGTTTGTACCTTTTGACCCCCTTCATCTATTACCCACCCCCCCCCCCCCAACAACCACTTCTGGCAACCACCAATCTGTTCTCTGTATCCGTGAGCTCGGTTTTGTTATCGTTGTTTTAAGATTCCACACGTAAGGGAAATCATACGGCACTTGTCTCTCTCGGACTGACTCATTTCACTTAGCATAATGCCCTCAAGGACCACCATGGTGTCACAAATGGCAAGATTTCCTTCTTGGTATAGCTTAATAATATTCCATCATAAATATATACACCACAGTTTCTTTATCCATTCATCTGTTGGTGGAAACGTAGGCAGTTTCCATACTTTGGCTATTGTACATAATGCTGCAGTGAACATAGGGGTGCATCTATATGTTTTTGGGTCGGTGTTTTCATATTTTTTGGACAAATACCCGGAAATGTAATTGCTGAATTATATGCTGGTTTTATTTTTAGTTTTTTTGAGGAACCTCCATACTGTTTTCCATAGTGGTGGCACCAGTTTCCACTCTTAGCAACAGTACACGCGTGTTTCCTTTTCTCCACATCCTTGATAACATTTGTCACTTGTGGTTTTTTTTTTTAAATTTTTTTTTTTCAACGTTTATTTATTTTTGGGACAGAGAGAGACAGAGCATGAACGGGTGAGGGGCAGAGAGAGAGGGAGACACAGAATCGGAAACAGGCTCCAGGCTCCGAGCCATCAGCCCAGAGCCCGACGCGGGGCTCGAACTCACGGACCGTGAGATCGTGACCTGGCTGAAGTCGGACGCCTAACCGACTGAGCCATCCAGGCGCCCCTGTCACTTGTGGTTTTGATTTGCATTTCCCTGATGATTAGTGGTGCTGAGCATCTTTTCCTGTAGCTGTTGCTTCTTTGGGGAAGTATGACTTCTTTGGGGGAAATATCCATGTAGGTCCTCTGTGCATTTTTAATGAGACTTTTTTTTTTTTTCTGCCACGGAGTTGTAGGAGTTCTTTATATATTTTGGATTTTAGACCCTTATCAGATGTATGATTTGCAAAAATTTTCTCCCATTTAGATAATTTCATTTTGTTGACGATTTCCTTTGCTGTACAGAAGCATTTTAGTTTGATATAGTCATATTTATTTTTACTTCTGTTGCCTTTGCGTTTGGTATCATATCCAGAACACCATCACTAAGATCTATGTCTAGGAGCTTACCGCCTCTATTTACCCCCAGAGGTTTTATGGTTTCAGGTCTTACATTCAAGTCTTTAATGCATTTTGAGCTAATTTTTGTGTGTGGGGTAAGAAAGGGGTCCAATTTTCCCAACACCCTTGCTTTGGCTCTTTGGCTCTTTCGTGGTTCCACACAAGTTTTAGGACTTTTGGGCTACTTCTATGAAAAACACTATTGGAATTCTGATAGGGCTTGCAATGAATTCGTACATTGCTTTGCGTACTATAAATTGGGCACTTTTGACTTTTTTTTTTCCCTCACGGATACTTGTGTAATATTGGAAATTAAGTAGACGGGAGTCCATTAAATTTTTTGGCGTGTTTCCATTTATAAACAAGATTTGCTGTCTGACCATGCAGGTAGGACAAGTTGTGTATAATAATGATTTTAATTTAATAGCCAGGTTCTTCCTCGCTTTGGGAATCCTTGCTAATTGAGAGGTTGTTCTGCCCTTGCATACATATTATTCGTCTTTCCTAGTGTAGCTGCTTTTGGCTTTGTTTTTATGGCCTTACAAAAATTTTTTTTTGCAAACAGGAAATAAGCAATTTTTTTCTTTTAAACTGTGACAAGTTCTACCTTTTTAACAAAGGCATCTAGGAAAAGATCTCTTTTCAAATACGAAGCTGGAATGTCAACTGTGGGTCCTCTCTCCATCCCCTGCCCTCATTTTCCATGGAAATATCAACTACAGGCTGCTGGCAGCCAGTTCTAAGCCATCCGGTTTTCAATGATAGGCATGATTAAAATATAGTAATTGCCTTGGACTGCTTTATCTGTAAACTGATAAGATTTCTGAAAGCTATTTAATTATCATGTGAATCATTAACTTCATCATGTTTACAGAGAATATGTTATCTCCCCCTGCTTCTTGGGAACTGTGGATCCTTCATCAGTGACCCGGAATGGTTGCTGAGTGTGATTCGGGTAATGTACCTGTGCAATTTATTAATGCCAGGTAGAGTTTTAAATCAGCACGCTGACTGTAGTGTTGTTCACTTAATGAACTTCGATGCACTGCTTCCTGAAAACCCCTTTATGGTTTCTGTTGGCTCCATATGGCATTCTGATGAGCTTACACTTCTCCTTAAGTGTTTCTATATCAGAAAACAAGAGCAAAGCTAAAACAAAGTGAGTCATCTGGTTTTGTCTTTGCTTTCCCTGCATGAGATAATGTGGAGGTGTTAATTACAAGACTTCACTGAGTCTTGACTAATAACAGTGTGCAAACAAATGTATGTCAGGCTCAGCCACAGAAAAGCTTCTACTAATAAGGTAAAACTAGCAATTAGAGCTGACAATGAAGTAATACTTTCCGTTGAATATTCATTAATGAAGTTCTTGTTTGGGAGAAGGGAGGCTTCTGATTGTCCAGATGGAAACCCAGAATAGGAACCCTGGTCATTCTTTTTAAATGAATTAACCACCGTTTGGTGAGCGAGCACACTGGATTAATTCCCTTTTGTACTAATGCACTGACCCTTTGCTTCAAAGGCAGAGCCTGGATGGCAACTAAGATTCCTCAATCCGTGACCTTGGCATAATAGGGACAAATTGAATTCCCAGAAAGAGAAAAATGATAGTGACCAGAGAACATCACTACATAGCACGTTTTATTGAAATTCTCCACTGCAGCTTGTAGGGTTTCAGGGAGAAAGGATGTGATTAGCTCATGTAACCCAGTCATGGCACTTGGCTTCATGCTATCGTTCATTTTCCTTTTTTCTTTCCTTCCTTCCTCTTTTCTCTCTTTTCTGAAAGCAGTTTTGAGAGGCTGCCTTAAGCCCACAAGATCCTCTACTTTCAGGGCAAAAAGAAGCCTCTCTCCCTCCAGTAAAGGGTTATCAGGCATCGACTGCACGATTATTTCTGAAATAGTAATAAAAAATAATCAAGAGTTCTACCACCCGGGCAATACACCTTTTTAGCATTTCTTCGCAAAGATACACAAATGAGGGACTCTATTGATGAAAGCATTTATTTAGGTGACACTTAATAGTTCAACATGTACTTAAGGAGATACAAAGGGTTTGTTTTCTTATGATTTGGTTTTGGACTGAAAGGAAACACAAATCTTCCACTGGAATAAATGCTGGAAATGTCAAAATCTTAGAATGGATCATGACCTGTGTAAAATAAAACAATCTACTGTTTTGACTTTCTTAAGTGGCTCTGTGCCCAGATTAAAAAGCCACAGTCTCAGCCTCTTCGCGGTTACCGACGGCTACATAGCACACATCTGGCCAATGGTAGATATAAAAGGAAGTTACTCAAAGCTTCTCAAAATAGGGCAGAAGCAGCTGGGAGGCACACATTCTGTTGTGGCTGTGTTCTTCTGCAGTCGCTGGAACCAACGAGCCGTTTTGCAGAAGGAAGAAACGAAGAGGTTCTGAGAGCCAGCAATTATGGTCCTCTGGACCTCTCTTCACTTGAGGATCCCTCCCTCCTCCTTCACAGTGGTCACGCCTCGAATTTCTGGGTCTTTGATGTGCACAGCCAAATGTAACTCCTAACTAAAATAGAATATGGCGTCAGAACGGGTGGGGGGCGTGAGGAGGCAAAGCGGCTTCAAGTAACAGAACCTAAATAGAACCTAAAATACTTGCTTAATGGAAGCGGGGGACTAGTGAAGGCGGTAATACAAGTAGTGCTGGCTAGTTGATCCATATCAACACAGGGCAAAACACTTCTTTTCAGACTCTTGAAAAGCAGTCTACGGACTCCTATGTGACACAGAATGTTGGCATATGCTAAGCCCTTCTTGCCGCTCTTAGCAAAGCTCTAATGGACAGATGAACTCTCTCCGGAGACAGCCAGTCTACCCAGATGTGGAAGAAAATTCACCACTGCTAAGAGAGGTGCTTTTGCCCAAGACCAGCAACCGAGGTCGTTTGAGAATTCCAAAATGCACAGTCTTTCATTAGTTACGATATCTGTTTGCTAGAACAGAAACCAACATTTCAATGTAAGATTAAAAAAATACAGAAGCTTAGGGGACGCCTGGGTGGCTCAGTCGGTTAAACGTTCGACTTCGGCTCAGGTCATGATCTCGAGGTCTGTGAGTTTGAGCCCCGCGTCAGGCTCTGTGTTGACAGCTCAGAGCCCGGAGCCTGCTTCCGATTCTGTGACTCCCTCTCTGTCCGCCCCTCCTCTGCTCACACTTCTGTCTCTCTCTGTCTCTCAAAAGATAAATAAACATTAAAAAAAAAAGTTTAAAAAAAACACAGAAGCTTAGTTCTCTCTCCTGTAACAGTCTGAGGGTAAGCAGGATAAGCTGTAAGGTATGTGGTTCCATGATGCCTTTCTCTGTCAGGACTTCTGAACCCACAAGGTATTGTCTTTGTCGCAATTACCCAAGATGACTCTCCACCACCCTGACAGCAAGGGGAAAAGAGGGAAGGAGAGGGCCCTTTTTTAAAAGCAGACGCTGGAAGTTGCACGTGTTATTTCTGCAATTAACCTATTAGAGAGAATTTAGGCATACAGCCACTCCTCACCGTAAGATCTTTAATCTGGGCCATCATAAGCTCTGCTATAAGCCTTGGCTTCTACTACCCTGGAAGGTGGGAAGAACTGGCATTTTCTCCCTTGTAGGGTTGAAAATCCAATTTCTCCTCTATCTCGAATGGAAACTCTTACAGGCCAAAGACTATACCTTCTGTTCCCTCTTCTTTTCCTCTTCTGACAATCAGGTCCTAAAAAGCGGACCAAAGCAATCCTAAATTCCTCAGGGCTTCCCTTTTTCTTTTTTTCTTTCTTTCTTTCTTTCTTTCTTTCTTTCTTTCTTTCTTTCTTTCTTTTTCTTCTTCTTCTTCTTCTTCTTCTTCTTCTTCTTCTTTACATCATTTTAATAAGATGGCAGTATATAGTATTTTGTTCTTCCACTAGGGCAAAGTTTATGGTGTTGCAATGTCCTTTAGCAGGCTCAATCAGGAAAAACGAAACCCAAAAACATCTTTTAAAGAAATTTAGGGCAGCGGAAAGGTCTCAATGTTTAGTCTTTAATTGGAATCTGAAATTCTGTTTCTGGAGATTCTGTTGCATTGACTGAGTTCAGCCCAGGCATCCTGGGATATTTTGTTTTGTTTTGAAAGAGGCATATTGCTACTACTCTAATCAATGAACGAACTCTCCATTTGTCAAACAGCCTAAGTACCATTGTATATATAACGTATATACTTCATAACTCATTCTTTAAAAAGAACAATTTTTCTGCAACTTGACCAGGTTTTAACTGTATTCCTTGATTTATAGAAGCATCCTATTAAATAGTGAAAAAAACTTTTAAAAATCTACATACCAGAGGAAAATTTGGCCTTATCTTTTGACTCAAATGCGTGGAAAAATACATTGTTACAAGGTTATTTACTGAACCATTATTTACAATACCAAAAAACTGCAAGCAATTTACGTAACACATAGTACATCTATGTCACCAAACACCTATGCAATCCTTAAAAAAAGAGGATCTAGATCCATGTGGGAATACAGTCAAGATAGAACATTCATGGGGCGCCTGGGTGGCTTGGTCAGTTAAGCGTCCGACTTCGGCTCAGGGTTCGAGCCCCACGTCGGGCGTCGGGCTCTGTGCTGACAGCTCAGAGCCTGGAGCCTCTTTCAGATTCTTTGTCTCCCTCTCTCTGACCCTCCCCCGTTCATGCTCTGTCTCTCTCTGTCTCAAAAATAAATAAACGTTAAAAAAAATAAAAAAAAAAGATAGAACATTCAGTTTTGAAACATTATAAAATTGGTAGATTTCAAATTCATTTCTGTAACACAGGACAAATCGGAAACCATATACGTACAGTTGTACAAGCATGTAAGATTCTGGAAGCATATACAAGCAGTTACTAAAAATGTTTATAACTAGAGAGAGAAGTATTGTCCTTGTATGAGGAATGTAGGACTCTCACCTTTTACTTTGTAACCTTCTGTATCGAATGGACTTTTTACCTTAAATGTACATTAGTTTTAAATAGAAAAAGAGTTACTAAAACCTGTAAGACTAATGTGGTTCCAATGTATCTTGTCTTTAGACAGCAAAAGGAGTACCTAACATAAGAAATTATGGAAGGAGGGGTCTAAACTGTATCCCGCTTCTCTTTGCTTTATGTTGATTAAGAGACTAAGTCTAACATTTTGCTTATAATGGTGTGGCCCTGGCCAGAACCTGCCAGAGAAGAAATCACCACTAATTTCCTATGTTAATTGCAGGGACAAGAGCATTTTAAGACACCCACCCGATGCTCACTCTGGCCACCCAGAACTTATTTTCTAAAAATTTCCCATTTTATCAGATGGAAAGTGCTCATCCGATCAGACTTCAAACTTAAGATGAATATTTGGTGTGTATAATTTCCGCTCATTTTAAGAAAGAGTATATTCTTTCTCACAGGACCACATGGCTGAAATCTGGAGAAGCATGAATTTGCATCTGACTGTGTCAACTCAAGAAAGGGGCTGACGGTAGGTAGCCTCACTGTGTCTCAGCGTCATAGCATAGGTCCCTGGCCCAGGGGTGTTGATTTCACAGGACCTTACGTAATCACCACATTCATCATGACGGTAAAAAAAAAAAAAAAAAAAAAAAAATTACTGAGCATCCGCAATGTCTGAGGCCCTCTGCCAGGAAAGGGAGAAGACATAAACTCTTGTCATCTGAGATTTTAGAATTTACTTGGAGGAGACAGGACTTATGCATTCATAATGAAAATGTTTTATGTCAATATCCTGCGCTATTCATTTCTGTCCTTCGGAAATTGAGAGCTGGCTATGCTCTGTAAAAACCCCCCTGCATGCAAATGGGACAAAAAGACTTTCCAATCTAATTTGCAAACAAGGAAGGGAAGAATTGCTGAATAATAACAGCACTTCCCACTGGTTCGATACCTACTATGGTTTTCGCACTTTGCAGACATTCTCTATTATCGTCATTTTTCATAGGAAGAAAGTGAGGTTGGGCACAAGTTAGCGCCCGAGTCAGGAATCAGCCGCCAAGCACAGGTCCTTTGGACCTCTGAGCTATAACGCTTTGTACTCTTAATGAAGGGAAATAGAGATGGGGAGGGGTGGGGAAAATCTTTCAACTCATCTCTTTTTCCTCCTTGCAACACTTGAAAAAGAGACACAGGACAAAAGAAGAATTCACGTTCTCTAGGCACAATTCTTTGCAGCCCTCTGACGAAGTACCTCAAAAGCTAAGCTCCCATCAATCCTGGCGAGATAGGATCGGCAGGGCACAGTGCTGAAATGAATGGCTTAAAAGAACAGCAGAGACCAAAGAACTTTTTATGCAGAGAAACCCCAAATCTGGGGCAAAGCCCTCCTGTTCATTTTATCTCACAAAAGGTACGTAGTGCTGCCTGTCAAGGTAATGCATTACTACACTATTTGGAAAAACTACAGTTCTAATTAGATGAGCAAATAAATGTTCATTTCAATTTATTAATATAGCTGTAGGCCTTGTTACAATTTATCTCTTGGTTCTGAGGCCAATCCATCTCGAGCTGGGATTCATTGTGGTGAAGTAACGGGTTTTAATAATGGATACGGGCGGTGAATTATTCAGGCAGAAGGGAGCAAAAGCCTTGATGCCTTCTCTCACTTCTTTAATTAACTGTGAGACGCTGACGAGTCTGGGCTGTCTCGGGGCTTTCTAACTTTATCTCCATCAGAACTGGAATTTTTCCTGAGCCACAGATAGGTTGGGTTCAGGCCCCTCCTTATCCATCACCATTTTGTCCCCTGTTAGTCTGAATTCCGTGCCTGCTTAAATATTATTTCCACGCCACTTCTAGAGCAACGAACGTCAGTCCTGATAAAACCCACACCTTTGTTCTGCTAAGATTGTAACACAAGAAAATCTGAAATATTTCACTCCCATTTACATTTGGAAACTAACCAGTAAACAAAGCCACATCCAGTTCTGGCCACTTAAGCCCATTTTGTTTGGTTTGAAGCCATTTATCTTGATGGCTGAGGAATAAGTGAACTTCGAGAAGAGAGTTTTTACAGTCTCCATATGAGGTAGCATCAAACAAACAAAATGAAAACTCTTACCAAATGCAGGCTGCATCTTTTGCACGGAACTGGGTGCTACTTACGGAGCTTTGCAATGTGCCCAAGTGATTCCTGTAAATAAAAGCCTCTCGGCGCTTGGCACAGGACAAGCGACGGAACATGTCCACGTCTGGCGAATTTTCTCTTTTGCCTAACCCAAGATTTTCTGACTGGGAACTACACCTAGCTCATAGACTCTGTCCCACTGTAAGTCAATGGTTTTGCTGTGAACACATTAATGATGTGCTTGGATAACCGAATGCCCTTATTTGGACAATCTATTTTGCTATTACCTGTTCCTACAGAAGGGTTTTTTGGTTTGTTTTTTTTTTAAGTGCCCCTAGACTGAAGTATGGCAATTTATTTATGCTGTGACAAGAGAGTTCCTCTTTCAAATTTATCCCATCGGAGAGAAAGTAAGAATCTGGGGGAGGTCTGAGCTTACCACTTCTTGGCAGAAATTGAATCACCATTTCGATAAATCAAAAGTCATGTTAAAAGCTCTGTGAAGTAAACAATGATGTATATGAATTAGCAGCACAACGTAGTCAATACAAATCAAAGTGGCTTTATGAGGGTATTGATGTTTTCAGCTCTTCTAAGGTTGAATACATTTTAAGTATTTATCCTCCAGGGCATTGTTGATCTAAATGAATCTATTCACTTTGAAACCAGACCACGGTTGCAGGGAGAAGCACAAAGATACACGCTGACCCCATTGGGGCTCTACCCCTAACTGAGTGACCCCAGCTGTGGCCAGATGCTCAGGGTAAACCGATATTAAACAGCTGACACCAGGGCAAAGACATGTGTATAGAAAGAGGCTACCTTTGTATTTGGTTATCTTACGTATGAATTTTCCAAAGTTTTTTTGGAAGGCAACGCAAATGTTTTTTCTAGGGATTTAGCCAAGTAGCACCTGTCTCAATGTTCTACTTTATCACGATTTCACTTAACCTAGGCCTTTAAGAGACTGATTCCGGGGGCACCTGGGTGGCTTCGTCGGTTAAGCATCCGACTTCAGCTCAGGTCATGATCTCACAGTTCGTGGGTTCGAGCCCCACGTCAGACTCTGTGCTGACAGCTCAGAGCCTGGATCCTGCTTCAGATTCTCTGTTTCCCTCTCTCTCTGCCCCTTCCCTGCTTGCACTCTCTCTCTCTCTCTCTCAAAAATAAATACACAGTAAAAAAAAAAAAAAATTAAGAGACTGATTCTGTATCTTCAAGTTGCATCCCTATATCCGGTTACTGGACGCTGACCAGTTCAGTGGGTGCCACAGACATACTGCTTGTCTGAAAGGAAGATTCATTTTTTATACCAAAATGTCATATTCTAAAAATCAGATAACACAGGCATCCTGTTAAGATATACTAGATTTGCTAAAAAAATAAATAAATAAAAAATAAATAAATTAATTAATAAATAAATATCAAATTGTGACTGGACAGCTGTGAAGAAAAAAAACAGAGGCTGCATTATTTCCACAAGCTCTCTGGCACCCACTAGCATATTCAAAGTTAAGGTAAGTCCTCTATTTTGCCTTCTCTGGAGTTCAGAAGAGAGCTCAGTGCACGGAGCACACACATCAGAATTCCTTCTTGCTTTTTCTTGGAGCATCAGACAATTTAACTTTGTCTCCAAAAAAGACTAGCTGCAAGTTATCTGGCCAAGGGCCCTTCCACGGGACCAGCACTGAGAGAGAACACCGAGAAATGAAACAAACTGGTCAGGGGGTGGAAGTCATTCATCTTTTAAAGCCCATAAAAAGGGAGAATTGTAAATTAAAATGTCTACAATAGGTTCAACACCTCTCTTTCAGCCCCTCCCCTCCTTTTGTCATGGAACAGCATTCAAGTGTGGGAATGTTTCTCTGAAACATGTGTAAATCACACGTTTGGTCATGCTGTACCAGGAGCCCAGGACCAAGGGGGCCGGGAGGAGGGAGGCCAGGGATATTAAATCCTGGTCCAGCCGTTTGTTAATGAAACATTGACACAAGCAGTTTATGTGGTTCTAATAAAAAGGGGGGCCTCTTTCATCACACCCTTTCATTACTAAGCACAGTCTTTAAGAGGATTAATGCGTGTGTTGTGCGGGTGGGGGAGGGGGAGAATGTGCTTATCAGTTGAGTCTCAGGATTGGCAATGCTGAGTTCTTAATGGATTGCCCCTGGATTTAGGATTACCGCCATGCAAATTCTTCCAGGCTTTCAAAAGAAGGGAAAGCGGTTTGTTTTCTCCCCGTCAACAAGGAGGGCTATTGACTTCGTAATGACATGACCTGGGATTCAGTTTACCACTCCCTTCCACTCCTGTTCCCCCAAAAGGCGGATTCACTTTATTTACTTATTTAGGCTGCGGGGGGGGGGGGGGGGGCAGCGTGTCAATATCTGCATCGATCCCACGGCTACCACAATTAAGGAAGCAGTCGGCGAGACCAATAAAATGGCAAAAAGTGGACTTTTAGGATGTTCGTATCAAGCATCCTGCCAAGAAAAGGAAGCTACCAACAAGACGGAGATGCTTTCTTAGAAGCCGCGTGTTCTCTGCGCCTCATTTTCTGAAAGGTTCCCTCACGGCTCAGATAAACTACATATTTTGGAGGACGCCGAAGTGAATAAGTGGCCCTTTTATGTTTCTGGGAAATTAGAAGGCAGCCTTTGTTGGCAGTCTTGTGAAAGAGTAGAGTACTGATGGATCATGCTGCTTGAGGTCCTGTGACTTCCCACTATTTTTAGCACAAGGAAGATATTGGTTGTAACAGTGTGCAATGGACTCATCAGCCATAATAGAACTCACACTGTTTTTGACTTCGCATTGTACTTATCATGTGCCTTGAATGTAAACAGCTCTTTGCTTCTGAAAGATGGCAGTCTGCCAT
This sequence comes from Prionailurus viverrinus, assembly GCF_022837055.1. Taxonomy (NCBI): domain Eukaryota; kingdom Metazoa; phylum Chordata; class Mammalia; order Carnivora; family Felidae; genus Prionailurus; species Prionailurus viverrinus. Next base: position 103,412,967 of record NC_062561.1, read on the forward strand.
GGTGGGATTCGGCCCTCTCGAAGGCTCAGCAAACAATGAACAGAAACAAGCCTGAGGACCCTGAAAAAGCCATTGTTTGAATATATGTCCCTTGCAGCCTTAGACAAAATTATTTTTGTTCCTTGCATCCTTTCTTCCCGACTTCCCTCTGCAAATCAGCGAGCATTCACACGGGCCACTTATCTGTGCCTGACCAATTTTTTTTGTATTATTTCTCCGCCCACATTAAAAAAGGCAAGAAATGACGTCTTACAGAAAGCCTCTAAGGATGGCATTCCTGTATGTTTTCTACTCTTCGCAAAATATGGGGAACTTAACGTAATAACATAAAGCGTGATCACATCCGTAGATAAGAGATGTTCCGTTTAAAATGACACCCAACACCAAAAAGAAGTTTATTGTGTTGTACCATCTGTATGTACCATTAGCAGACTCAAGAGTTTGCTCTCAAAACAGATTTAGAGCAATTTACTGTAAAGCAAATTGTTGTTGGCTAGCCTTCCTACATTGTTAGCATCCCCTGATTTTCCAGCCATGTTGGCGTATTTAAAAGTGTTTAGAATTTTTATCACAGCGATACACGCCCACGATACAGTCAACTAGTATAAGAGGGTTTATAAAGAAAAGCATCCCCTGTCTCTCCCTCCATACCCAGATCCATTTCCCGAAGCAACTTCTAACCTTTTAGTTCCCCTGGGAATTACCTTCTAAACTCTCAATAATTACTAGGCTTATAAGGGTTTCTCTTGATTCAGGCAACAAATGGTTCCACAAATATTTATTTTGTGCCTACTATCTGCCAGACACTGTTCTAAGACTGGGGTGCAATAGCCAATAAAATTGGCTGTGGATAGAACCAATCCAGGCCTCCTGGGCCTGACGTTCTACTGGGGCGGTGATGAGAGAGCCAAGTAATACACGCTACTAATGAGCAATTTCTGCAGTATATTAAAAAGTAAACGCCACTATTAGATAGAAGAAATGGGAAAGGTGGACCAAGGGAGGTGGTTTGCAGTATAAAACAGGGTGTTTATTGGGCACCTGGGAGGCTCAGTCGGCTAAGCATCTAACTCTTGGTTTCAGCTCAGGTCAAGATCTCATGGTTCATGGGTTCAAACTCCCTATCAGGCTCTCCATATCTAGCACAGAGCCTGCTTGGGATTCTCTCTCTCTCTCCCTCTCTCCGCCCCTTCACCCCGCACCTTTGTCACTCTCAAAATAAGTAAATAAAACTTTAAAAATAAAATAAAATAGGTAGGGTGTTTATGGATGACTTCACTAAGAATGTTATGTCTGAGTAAAGACATGAAGGAGGCAATACAGTAATCTCTGAGTCCAGGCAGAAGGAACAGCAAATGCAAAGGTCCTGAGGCAGGAGCATGCCTTGCTAGCTAATGAGACTTAAGTAAAATCAGTATGTGCCATTTCCAAGTGTTGCTCCTTCAAGGACTGGCTTGTAATCCTTCTGGTCTTCCTCCCCTATCCTTCTGGTTGGGAGAAGTTGAGATTTTAAATAACCACCTGAGAGGCAGAGATGGGAGCTGCTTGTCAAGGATGGGAGAACCACCTTTTGAGGTCTGGATTCTTGCTTTTTAAGCAAGTAAGCAAACAGGCAAGAATAATTAAACAAGGCTGCAAGTGGTAGCTGTTTCTTTAGGAATGTATTAGTTTTCTATTACTGCGTAACCAATTACATCAAAGTGTAGTAGATGAAATCCATAAGTGTGTAACTCATCATTTCTTCCTTTTTTCAAATAATTTTTTTATGTTTATTTTTGAGAGAGAGAGAGAGAGAGAGAGAGAGAGCACATGCAAGTAGGGGAGGGGCAAAGAGAGAGGGAGACACTGAATCTGAAGCAGGCTCCAGGATCCGAGCTGTCAGTACAGAGCCTGACGTGGGGCTCGAACCCACACACCAAGAAATCGTGAAATGCACCGAAGTC